>NC_048298.1:150606045-150774487 GCF_013100865.1 Trachemys scripta elegans | reverse complement strand
GCCCCGCGGGCCCAGGGCCCGGCTCCCGGCTCCCAGCCCCGCGGGCCCGGCTCCCGGCTCCCAGCCCCGCGGGCCGGCTCCCAGCCCCGCGGGCCCGGCCCGGCACCATGCCCCCGGCCCCGGCCGAGCCTCCTGATTTTCCCGGACATGCCCGGACGGGGATTTGAGCCCCCAAAAGCCGGACATGTCCGGGAAAATCCGGACGTATGGTAACCCTAGGTATTCCCCAGTCCTGTCTCCCACCCCACAGTGATTTACCTCTCTGCCGGCTGCCCTGGGCACCCAAAACATACTGCTAGGGAGGGTCACATGACCACTCTTGTAGCTTCCCTTTGCTTCCCCATCAGAAAGTCATTTTTCTGCAGGAAAGCAAAGAAATCTGCAGGATATATAAATTCTGTGCATGCACAGAGCTGCAGAATCCCCCCAGGAGTAATGGCTGTAGCTCCCAGGTTGCCGGCTCCAGCAGCTGCCACGCTGGTGCCCCGGCGGCACTATGAGACCAAGTGGTGCCAGCAAACCCTGGCAAAAATCAGGGGGAAGGGGGCAGGAGGAGCAGGGCAGGAACCTCCCATGGGGCTGAAGCCCTGAGCACCGGCAGGCATGCCCTGGCTCTTGAACTTCTGAAGATTGTTGTTTGCAGCTTGGAGGTCAGTAAGTTTGGCCACCTCTGCTTTATAACAACCTGTTACATACCTGAAGACAGTTGTCTTGCCCCCCACTCCCGAGCCTGCTCTTCTCCAGACTAAACAAACCTAATTTTTTCAATTTTTCCTCAGAGGTCATGTTTTCTAGACCTTTATCCATTTTTCTTGCTCTCCTCTGGACTTTCTCCCTTTTGTCAACATCTTTTCTGAAGTGTGCTGCCCAGAACTGGACACAGTACTCCAATTAAAGCCTCATCAGTGCTGAGCAGAGTGGAAGAATTACTATTTGTGTCTTGCTTTTGCACACTAAAAGCCGAGAGAATCTTTCCAAGGCAGCTTTTAGTTTTCCACACAAACCATAAATGAGATTTATCAAGAATTAAACTGTAGCACAGGGATGAGTCACATAGGCAGGGGGCACTGTTGGGGTAGCTTATACGGATGCCTGTTTTGAAGCTGTTACATGGATAAACAGAGGGCTTTAGTCTCCAAACCAGAAAAATAAAATATTGGCACCTGATTCTCCTCTCACTTACAACAGCATAAATCAGGAGCAAACCCACTGAAGTCAGTGGAATTGTTCTGGAATAAGGAAGTGGAGAATAAATGCCATTAAATAAGAGTAAAGTCCCCTGTTTCTTCCCAGATTGCATACAGCATGGGCAACAGCAGTGCTAGCTTCTCCACACCATCATGCGCACATGCTTCAACCCTGACCTTTAGGGACAGCCACTACAGCTGAGAGGATCGTTCCATCTCCGCCCCCCATTCGGACCTTGGCTTCACAGTTGAACCTGCCAACCAGAGACCTGTTTGCGAAGTGGTCAAAGAGGCATCACCAATACAACTGATCACATGGGTATCCCTACCACACACGGTGTTCGGTCCTCGTCTGCAGGGCCGGCTCTGGCTTTTTTGCCGCCCCAAGCAAAACAAAAAACCTGTGGGGCGGCTGGAGCCAGGGTGCAGGGGGACTCCCTGCGCTGCAGACATGCCCCGGCTAGTGGGGGGGGATGAGGAGGGAGTGGGGGAGAGAGAGAGAAGGGAGGCGGCCAGGGCTTCAGCGGGGCGCTCGCCACGCGGCCCCGGCCACCGCGCCGCCTGCTGGGAGGGCTCCACGCCGCTCTGGTCAGCAGGGAGGGAAGGACGCAGGCTGCCCTGCCAGGCTTGCTACAGACCTGGCATCGGCTGGGGCAGACGGAGCGCGCAGCCCGCTCCCAGCCGGGCGCTCCCCTCCTCCGCACCGCTGCCCCCTAGAGGGCGGCCGGATCGGCGAACAACAACAAAAAAAAAAGCGGCCGTGCCACCCTAGGATTGGGCAGAATGCCGCCCCGTAGAATCTGCCGCCCCAAGTACGAGCTTGCTCGACTGGTGGCTGGAGCCAGCCCTGCTTGTCTGTGTATCTGTAAAAGGGCGCTTGTAGACCTTGTCTACACTCAAGAATAGACCCAAAATGAACAATCAGCGGGCAGCAATTAGTATCGCTGGAGTGGTGCTGACCCCTCTGGGAAGACAAAGGAGTGCATGGGTTTGCCTCTGTTTGACTTGCCCTTGTCTATACTTAGGAGTCAACCCCAGTGCTGAAATGGGGCTATTCCTGAGACTAGGAAAGGCTTTATTTACACACACTTTCTAACTCCTCAATCCACCGCTTTCTGTTCACTATAGTGCATGCGGCAGGCACGGATCAACCAACACAGTGCTAGCAGCTACAGGTTTCTGCAGAACAGAAACCCTACAGCAGCAGGCTGACTACAGAGAAATGCCAAGTCGCTTTACGAGTGGAATATATTACACAGACTCCAATGAAGCCAGGGCTTGCAATACTTGCATTTTTTTCCAGCAGAGACTGCAACCACCCCTGTTGAACGGGATGCGGATGCAACATGTGATGGCCCCACAAGAGCCTTGTTACACTTGAAGCTTGGTGGGCGCCCACTGGATCTATGCTGTTTGTGCCCCTCCAGCTGTTTAACTCAACTCCCCACCGCCTCAGCTCTCAAATCACCAGCTTTAGGAGGGCATCAGGTGTCACTTTCAGCCTGCTGCTTACAAGAATAGAGTCTGTCAGTGTCCTGGTATTTGAAAGAAAGGGAGAGCTTAAAAGTGCCAGGAGATTAGCTGTTGCCTATTGATTTCCACTTTCCTAAGTCACAGGAGGAGGATCTTTAAAACGCCCTCCCTCTCCCCAGTTCAGCAGGAGCCTGGATTTTGAACAGAGCTCGTCCAATTTTAATTTCACGTGTCCATTAGTTTGGGCTTATTATTGTCATTTTAAAAAAGCAATTTTGGTCCAATACCTTCTCTTCTTGTTTATTAGTCATGATCTCCCCACAGTCCTTGGGCAGTAGCAGTAGACCTTTGGGGTTGGACTAATTCAGTCCGTCTCCCTCGGATACCATTTTCTAAACAATTTTATGTAACCGTCTGAGTTGGACTTTTGCTACCCTGGACAACTTGAAGTCCAGGCCTCTGCACAACGTGGTTAAAACATCTCTGAAGAAGTAACGGAGAAATCCACAAAGATAGAGGAGGAGAGAGAGAGACAGACACAGGGAGAAGAGGACAGATGGAGTACATCTTTCCCAGTCGGGGGGAATGTGTAACCCAGGCCTATATAGTATGGCATGACAGTGCTGGCTGGGCCACATATTTAGGGGAGTGGATGTGGAATTATCTAGGGAAAAATTTGGATTAAAAAAATCAAAATAATGGAAATTCTGCTCTAAGCCAGATGAGTCTGCTACAGCCTGGGCTAACAGAACTGTATCTTTTAGCTCAGGTAGTAGGGGCTCATGCTTTAAGAACCAGAGGCCCCAGGTTCACTCCCTGCTGCCAATGACCCAGCCAGGGATTGAGCATTACGCTTGTTCTATGCTATTGTAGCACCTCGAATGGTGCTTGTGTCAGACTTTACCCCCTAACCAGGGTAGGGTTGCCAATTTTCTAATTGCAGAAAATCGAACACCCTTCCCACCCCTTCTCCAAGGCCCCGCCCCCACTCAATCCATCCCCCCCTCCCTCCGTCACTCAATCTCCCCCACCCTTGCTCATTTTCACCCGGCTGGGGCAGGAGGTTGGGGTGCGGAGGGGGTTAGTGCTCCAACTAGGGGTGTGGACTTGGGTGGGGCTGAGGCCGACAGTTGGGGTGTAGGAGGGGGTGAGAGCTCTGGGCTGGTGGTGTGGGCTCCAGGATGGGACCAGAAATGAGGGGTTCAGGGTGCGGGAGGGGACTCTGGGATGGGATAGGGGGTTGGGGTGCAGGAGGGGGTGTGGGCTCTGGGATAGAGTTTGGGTGCAGGAGGGGCTCAGAGGGTTGAGGTGCAGAAGGGGGTAAGGGCTCTGGACGGTGCTGACCTCAGGTGGCTCCGGGAAAGCAGCGACATGTCCCTCTGGCTCCTAGGTGGAGGCACGGCCAGGGGGTTCCGCACATTGCCCCCACCCGCTGGCGCCGTCCCCACCACTCCCATTGGCTGTGGTTCCCAGCCAATGGGAGCTGCAGATCTGGCACTCAGGGTTGGGGCAATGCACAGAGCCTTCCTGGCCGCCCCTCCACCTAGGAGCTAGAGATGCCAGCTGCTTCCTGGGAGCCGTGTGGAGCCAGGCAGGGAGCCTGCTAGCTCTGCTGCACCACCAGCCGGACTTTTAACGGCCCGTGACCGGAGCCGCCAGGGTCCCTTTTCGATCGGGTTTTCCAGCCAAAAACCAGACACCAAGCAACCCTAAACCAGGGTGGTGCTAAGTCAGAATATGAATGGGTGCTGTGGAAAGTGGTTGATGACAGTTGATGACAGAGGCGGCAGCACTCTTCCCTGTAAGAAGGAGAGATCTTTGAGGGGGCAGGGACTTTCTTTTTGCTCAGTGGTTGTACAGCCCCTAGCACAATGGGGTACTGGTCCATAATGGGGGCTCCTAGGTGCTATGGTAATACAAATAATAAATGAACAACAACAACTTCTGTGGGTGTGTAAGCCACTTGTATTCTTAGTTTGAAAACAATGTTTTTAATAACAGCCCAAACACAATTTCTATAACTTGCAAATTATTACACTGTCCCATGCAGCCAAACTTGTGCATTTAATTCAAGTGAAATACATTTCAGATGATTTTGGAAAGATACTCTCCAAATTACTATTGCACATTATCAACCTCACAGAAACACTATTTTAGGGCTGGGGGGGGGGGTTCAGTATGGACCTTTATTTATAACAATTGAAACCAGTTCTTAAGGGCTAGGTGCCTAAATAGAAGCCTCTAACCAAACAAAGTTTTGTATTCCCCCCCACCCACACACATCCGGCTCTGACAAACACATAGACGTGCTCTAGCACCATCTAGCTAGACATCCAATCACCACACCTTCATCTAGCCCTATAGCCTTTTTCTTTCAACTTAGGGTGACTACCTGTCTTGTACTTTAAAGTACGTCTCTTATTTGCTGTGTAATGTCCTGTATCCTCTGTCAACATAACCTGCTTTCTTCCTATCTCAGGGAAGTATTGTCACCCTGCAGATCTGGCCATCAGGCAATTTTCAGCCATGGGTGCCATTCCACCTAACAGCTCCCACTGTAGGAGGAGTGGCTAAGTGAAAGAGGGTGTGGCTAGAGCACCCCTGCAAAATGGTTATTTTGAGCTGCTAAAACAGTCCCTTGGGGGTGTGGTCACCAGGCATAGGTAGCACTAAGTCTGTCCTAATTTAGCCCCCTTTTTCTCCCAGTTGGGGCCTGTCCAAACACAGTTCAGCTGGACCCCAGGATCAGAGTCACTGCATCCACAGACTGTATCCAAACGACAGGGGAATTTGAGGTAGGCAGAAATAATTACGCAAGTGGAATGAGGCCAGGACACTGGGTGTATTGCCCCTACTCCCCAGGTAAACAACATCCCAGTGTTCTTCTGCAGAAAACGACAGCCTACGCTGTGCAGTCACTCTCACACACGGTTCCTGAGTTGAACCCGTGCCATCCAAATGCTGTGTGTGCTCCTTCTGTGTGGTGACATTGAGGTTGCACAGCAGGGCATGAGATGAGGCTGCAATATCCCTGAAAACCCAGAGTCCTCATTTCCTACATGCTAAGGTCCCTGACCTGGGTAAATTTCCATTGAATGCAGCACTTTCCCATTCCGACTCAGCATTTCTGACACTCCACTGCAGCTTTTAGTACAGTCTCCTCTTACTCGTTTGATCATTTCTTGGTAGGAGGAGGAGCTAACAGACCATGGTGGAGTGATCTGGCTGCTATCCAGCAGTGTGTATATTACTCACTTTTCCTGCTGGCAGAGGGCTTTTCTTTTCTCTCTGTCCAGCAGCAGCCTCTTGTTATCAGCATCATTAGATAACTCAGAAGGCCAAGGCTAAAAAATAAATCTCTTAGGCTTTTTACAATCCGGAGAGGAAAAAGCCAACCCCTGATGAATCTTCACTAGGTTCGTTCTCTGTAGGGTGACCAGATGTCCCGATTTTATAGGGACAGTCCCAATTTTGGGGTCTTTTTCTTATATAGGCTTCTATTATCCCCCACCCCCGTCCCGATTTTTCACACTTGCTGTCTGGTCATCTTAGTTCTCTGACTCAAAGCAGCCATCAAAACCAAATGAACTAAGCTCAAAAGTCAGTATACGTTGCAGTAGCCTGTGCTGGGAGGGAGAATAGTTGTGTGAAAATAGCACAATGAATAATATGAAAAGCATACAGCAAAGTTTAGCATTTGCAAAAGCATAGGCTGCTGAGCATATGTCTTCACTGCAGAGTTAACTTGGATGATCAGCCACCGGGGGGGAGCACTCAGGTTGGCCTAGCTTGGGTGTGGCCACCACCACTTGAGTGTGTGTCCACTCAACTAGGTCCACGCTGGCTCTGAACTCATTCTAGTGAGGAAGTAGAACTTCTGGGGTCATACACACACTATGGTTCTTAGTGCTATACCATTGCTGCACCACTGTAGATAGGAATTCTTGCCCAGTGTACTGTGTGAGAACTTGTCTGTCCTTCCTGAGCACCTGTGCAAAAGTAGTAGAAATGTTGCCAGTATAGCAAGCTGCATGCAAGGTGAGGTTTAAACACCAACTTCATGTATATGAACTAGTAGGTGACTTAGGTCTGGTCGACAGTACCGGGTTATGTCGAATTTAGCTGAGTTAGGTCGATTTAAAAATGAATGCGGCTACACAACCAATCCTGTTCCGTCGACCTAAAGGGCTCTTAAAATCGACTTCTGTACTCCTCCCTGGCGAGGGAAGTAGTGCTAAAAGTCGACTTTCCTGGGTCGAATTTGGGGTAGTGCGGACGCAAATCGATGGTATTGGCCTCCAGGAGCTATCCCAGAGTGCTCCATTGTGACCGCTCTGGATAGCACTTTGAACTCCGATGCACTAGCCAGGTACACAGGAAACGCCCCAGGAACTTTTGAATTTCATTTTCTGTTTGGTCAGTGTGGCGAACTCAGCAGCACAGGTGACCATGCAGTCCCCCCAGAATCGTAGAGCGTAGAATGTTTCTATGCTCTCCCTCTCATCTCTGTCCTTGAGGTTATCGCAGATTAGAAGGTGAAAAAAACCACACTCGCGATGACATGATTTCTGAGCTCATGCAGTCCTCCCGCACTGATAGGGCACAGCTTAATGCATGGAGGCATTCAGTGGCAGTGGCCAAGAAAGAATTAAGTGAGCGCGAAGAGCGGAGGCAGGACGCAATGCTAGGGCTAATGGGGGAGCAAATGGACATGATGAAGTGTCTGTTGGAGCTGCAGGAAAGCCAACAAGAGCACAGACCCCCGCTGCATCTACTGTATAACCGCCTGCCCTCTTCCCCATGTTCCATAGCCTCCTCACCCAGACGCCCAAGAACGCTGCAGGGGTAGGGGGAGGAAGAGGATCCGGGCACCCAGCCACTCCACTCCAGAGGATGGCCCAAGCAACAGAAAGCTGTCATTCAAACAGTTTGATTTTTAGTGTGACTACAATAAGCAATGTGACCTTGTCCTTCCCTCCTCCCCCACCCCACCCAGTTTCTCATTTAAAAAAAAAAATAATAAAGAAAGAATGCATGGTTTCAAAACAATAGCTACTTTATTTCAAAGGGGGGAGGGTGGTTGGCTTACAGGGAATTAAAATCAACAAAGGGGACGGGTTTGCATCAAGGAGAAACACACACAACTGTCACTCCGAAGCCTGGCCAGTCATGAAACTGGTTTTCAAAGCCTCTCTGATGCGCAGCGCACCTTGCTGTGCTCTTCTAATTGCCCTGGTGTCTGGCTGCTCAAAATCAGATGCCAGGCGATTTGCCTCAACCTCCCACCCCGCCATAAACATCTCCCCCTTATTCTCACAGATATTATGGAGCACACAGCAAGCAGCAATAACAATGGGAATGTTGGTTGTGCTGAGGTCTGACCAACAGCACCAGCAAGCTTTTAAATGTCCAAAGGCACATTCTACCACCATTCTGCACTTGCTCAGCCTATAGTTGAACTGCTCCTTACTACTGTCTAGGCTTCATGAACGGATCCCCCGAGCTCATCGTTGGGGAGCAGGAGAGCAGAGTTGCAGGGGAAGTGATGGAGCTGTACACCACGCTCTAGAGGTTGCTAGGAGCCGGGCAGGGAAGATGTTCCCAGAATCTCCGGCCAAGCTACATGTCCTATGAGGATGGTTACCAGTCCTACTACACCATCTGCTGCCAGCAGCACCCAGGAGGACCAGTATGGATCCCCTGAGCTCATCGCTGGGGAGCAGGAGAGCAGAGTTGCAGTGGAAGCGATGGATGACGATGGTTAGAGAGTCCTACTGTACCTTCTATGCGAAGGCAAGGAGCAGCTGCTGTGTAGCAATGTAATTTGATTACCAAAACACAGGTGAGAGGTTTTTGTGTGGGAGCAGGTTAGGGACAACACCTGAGTAAGTTAACTTTGCAGTGAAGACAAGCCTTAACTGTGAAAAGTGTGGTACTGTGCTGACAGGAATGTATGCACATGTAAGAAACAAAAAAATAGAATAAGACAGTGCTGCATCATCTAGGTCATGAGAGATCAACCCACACTTGGTGCTCTGACAAGAAAGACCACAACAGACAGTCCCAAAACACTGACTTAGATATTCTTCCTTAATGACAAGCCAGTACCATTCAAAACAGACACAGGAGCAGAGTGTACGATTATTAGAAAGGATGGACTAAGAACTGTGACCTCCCTGTGAAGAAAACAAAGAAAAAATTGTAGTAAAAGGTGAATCCTTGTGGAAAAGCAATGCTGGCTTGACACTCTGAAGAGCAATAAGCTTGGAGTATATGAACGCCTGGTCTAGAATGTTCTCTTAGTGCTAGGACTCACCACAGCACAAGTGTGATACTAACACACTTAAGAGAATCTATACCAGGGGTTGGCAACCTTTGGCACACAGCTCACCAGGGTAAGCACCCTGGCGGGCCGGGCCAGGCCGGTTTGTTTACCTGCCGCACCCGCAGGTTCGGCCGATCGCGGCTCCCACTGGCCGTGGTTTGCCATCCCAGGCGAATGGGGGCTGCAGGAAGCGGCGCGGGCTGAGGGATGTGCTGGCCGCCGCTTCCTGCTGCCCCCATTGGCCTGGGACAGCAAACCGCAGCCAGTGAGAGCTGCGATCGGCCGAACCTGCGGACACGCAGGTAAACAAACCGGCCCAGCCCACCAGGGTGCTTACCTTGGCGAGCCAGGTGCCAAAGGTGGCCGACCCCGATCTATACCATGAAGGCTGTGACTAGTGCACATGACATTCTCAAGTATTACGAAGCATTTCATGGGCTAGATTGCATCAAAGAGGTAGTCTCTGTCATATCAGGGTGAATCCTAATATCCACCCTGTACTCACACAGCAATGCGAGAGCAACATTAGGGCACAAAGTTTAAAAAAAAAAAACATTGTGGAAGAGGATGGTGTTGTTGAGTACATCCCAGACCCTGCTGGTTGGGTCTATGGGTGACTAATGAAATAAATCATCATTCAGATTGGTCTGTAAAATGTGTACATTCACCATAGAATCATAGGAATGTAGGGCTGGAAGAGACCTCGAGAAGTCATCAAGTCCAAACCCCTGCACTGAGGCAGAACCAAGTAAACCTAAACCATCCCCTGACAGGTGTTTCTTCAACCTGTTTTTAGAAGCTTCCAGTGACAGAGATTCCACAACCTCCCTTGGAAGCATATTCCACTACACTTATAGATAGAAAGTTTTTCCTAATATCTAACTTAAATCTCCCTTGCTGAGATTAAGCCCATTACTTCCTGACCCACCTTCCGTGGACATGGAGAACAATTGATCAGAATCCTCTTTATAACAACCATTAACATATTTGAAGATTTATCAGGTCTCCCCTCAGTTTTCTTTTCTCAAAACTAAACATGTCCAGTTTATTTAACCTTTTCTCATCGATCACGTTTGCTAAACCTTCTATCATTTTTGTTGCTTTCCTTTTGATTCTCTCCAATTTGTCCAAATTTTTCCTAAAGTTTAGTGCCCAGAATTGAACACAGTACTACAGCTGAGGTCTTCCCAGTGCTATGTAGAATGGGACAATTAAATTACCTCCCGTGTCTGACATATGACACTCCTGTTAAATACGCCTTAGAACAGGGGTAGGCAACCTTTCAGAAGTGGTGAGCTGAGTCTTCATTTATTCACTTTAATTTAAGGTTTCGCGTGCCAGTTATACATTTTAACGTTTTTTAGAAGGTCTCTCTCTATAAGTCTATATTATAGGACTAAACTATTGTTATATGTAAAGTAAACAAGATTTTCAAAATGTTTAAGAAGCTTCATTTAAAATTAATTTAAATGCTGATCTTATGCTGCCAGCCTGCTCAGCCCACTTCCAGCCTGGGGTTCTGTTCACCTAGACCAGCAGTGGGCTGAGCAGGGCCTGCGGCCCTGGACGCCGGCTGGCAAGGGGCCGGCAGCAGGGACCCCAGACCTGTGGGGGGGGTTCAGGGGTCAGGAGAGTGGGCTGGGGGTGTGTGTAGGGGGGTTCAGGGCAGAAGGCTGGGTGTGTGGGGAGGTTCAGGGGTCAGGGCAGAGGGTTGGGGGTGTGGGGGTACAGGGCAGAAAGCTGGGTATGGGGGAGCAGCGAGCATGCTGCCACTCTTCCCCCTCCCCCCCGCAAGGGCCATCAGCTGATCGGCGGCAGAGAGAGGGAGGGGGGGAGGAGGGGCAGGAAAGCACCACGCTGGGGGGAGACGCGGGAGAGGGGGGAAACTTGGCTACTGCAGGACCAAGCTTCTGCCTCCTGCCCCCACAGGGGAGAGCGGTGGGCAGGGGAGCTGAGTGGGGCTGGGGGCCGGGACCGCGGCAGGCAGCAGTGTGCCAGTCAAAATCGGCTTGTGTTTGGCACACGTGCTGTAAGTTGCCAACCCCTGCCTTAGAATATTAGCTATTATTTTTATTTTTGTGCAATGGCATGAAATTGTTGACTCATATTCAATTTGTGATCCACTATAACCCTAGATCTTTTTCAGCAGTACTACTGCCTAGCTAATTATTCCCCATTTTGTAGTTGTGTATTTGATATTTCCTCCCTAAGTGTATACTTTGCACTTGTCTTAATTTAATTTCATCTTGTTGACCTTCGCCCTAATAGATCTAGAGAGAATGTCTTTTCCAGAACTCACAAAGCAAAAACAATCTGTGTTCCAAAAACCAAGGATTCATAAATATGATAGCTATTGGTGTAAAGTGTGAGGTGATGCATGGGAGTAGATCTTATACTGCGTGTGTTTTTAGGGTTAATTACCAAACACAGGCAGGGGTGCTGGAACAGGGAGGAGGGCCAGAGGGCCAAGCCCCTCCCACTTTTTACCAGCCATAAGGGCAAGGGAAGGGGCAGAAGGGGAGGAGAGGAGCAAGCAAAGGGTGGGGCCTCAGGGGAAGGGGCGATGCAAGGGCAGGGCTCAGGGAGAAGGGGCAATGCAGGGACAGGGGTGGCACGAGGGCAGGGCCACAGTTCAGGCGCCAGTGGCACCTCCATTTTTAGGGACCTTCTGCCGCACCTGAACATGGGCATATTGAGCAGAGTCACCTTTCAGAGTAAAGATAAAGATACTCTGGCTTTGAGCTAGGAGCTTATACTATTTTATGTCTGCCTTGTTTAGGCAGTGAGCTTGTCTTATACAAGGTTGAGCACATTGTGAGGCAACACATGGTTGCAGTGTAGCTAGTTTGAGCTGGTGAAGCCAGGGAGCCCAGCACAGAGGAGAATGGGGGCATGAGGTACCACAGCAGCACTTCCAAATAAAATTTTTCAGGGGGTTAGCCAAAATTGCAGGGGAAGAGGAGTGATTTTTCACAACAACAAAAGTCTAAATTTTCGCGCGGGGGGTGGTGGTGGCGGGGAGTATTTTCTGACCAGATCTAGTAATGATATATTTACTAGCTGTATACTATTCAGCCGGTAGATGCTTGGTGTGTTGTACAGAGTTCCAAGCAGGAAATGGCTCTTGGTAAACAAGGGAGACAACGCTGCAATGCAAGCAATGTAAAAGCCTGTTTGTCTGTCATTTTCTTTCATTACATCTCTCACTGAAGGAGGACTGCGATTCCATGCATCATGACATGTGGAAAAATCCTGGCACAACAGGCTTTTGCACTGGATGCAGGGCTAACATAGCCAGTTCTGTGCACCCCATACTGGAGGCTTGGAGCCCCTCATGCAAGTTCAGGGGCAGGGGAGTGTTTTGGCCAAGACAGTCCCACACTTTTGTTGTTCCCAGGCACTGCAACACCCTGTAGGGCCTTTACAGCTGGGGCGCAAATTAGGGCAGCACCATTGTAGGCACTTATGTAATAAGAATAGTATGTCTCCTCATGCCTTATGCATGTGTGTGTGAGCTCCATGCATTCAGTCATCCTCTCCCCTCCTTGAGTAAGAAGACACCCTTCCCATTTAAAACATGACAAAGCAGAGGATGGATTCTGCCAGTCCAGTTTGCATCTTGTGGCAGTGAAAGCTTACAGGTTTCTCACTGGCATTTTCACTCATTTTAAACTGCATGTTAATCACTCTGACCTTTCTAGTAATTTGATTCTGACACCAGGCAACGGAGCTCCAAGCTATAATTTTGACAAGGGCCAGCAGAGAAAATTATTACTGCTTTGAAAATCAGAGCAAGTGCTGTTCTTACAAGCTAGTCTGGGGCCCCCTTAGTGAAAAGACATCCTCCCCCAGCTCCATCCCATTAGCCCTGTGCTTATCATATACATGTTGCAGCCTGGTTAGCCAATATAAAGGCAAATGTGCTGCAGTCAACTCGGTTCAATTTAGCCCGAGATTTTAAAAGGAAGTGCAGAGACTAACATGGTATTTTGAAATCACCATCTATTATTATTTTCATCCCAGTAGCAACTGGAGGTCCCAACTGAGATCAGAGCCCCATGGTGCTAGGTGTCATACAGACATAGAGTAAGAGACAATCCCTGCCCTGAAGAGCTTACAATTAAAGCTGGACAGAATATAGGAGCTTTTCCTGCAGAAAATGTCAACAACATTTTCTCCTTCATTTTCCTCAATTTCTCAGCAAAGTATTTTAGCCAGAAATTAGTTTTTCAACAAAATATCAACATTTTCTGCAGAAAGCAAACACTTTCCATCAAGAATTTAATTTAAACAAAAAACCAGTTTTCCGGTGAAAACCAGTTTGAACTGCTAATTTTTGACCAGTCCTACTTACTGACAGGACAGGAAAAGGTGGGAGAAAGAAAGTTGTATTATCCTATTCTATTCAATATAGGTTCTTATACTGCACTTACTGCCGGTAATATCTGCACTAAGTAACATGACCAACATCTGTCCTCATGTTTCTCCTCATGTTACAGATGTGGAACTGAGGCACAAAAAGGGTCCTTGTCTATGACTCGGGCTCCTCCTAGCACCACAATACAAATGATACCTGATAATTAAGTGAATTACTTGATTTCACAGAGTAAATCCGTGACAAAGCCAAGAACTGAATAGACATTTTCATAGTATCTTAACCACAAAAATAGTTTTCCTTCTTACCTATGGTATCTTACACAATCTGCACATGAATCAGTACAAAGAGTATCCTGCACACCCTTGCTCATACAAGTAGTTCTACTACATTCATAGACTCATAAACTTTAAGGTCAGAAAGGACCATTATGATCTTCTAGTCTGACCTCCTGCACAATGCAGGCCACAGAATCTCACCCACCAACTCCTGTAACAAACCCCTGACCTATGTCTGAGTTACTGAAGTCCTCAACTTGTGGTTTAAAGACTTCAAGGTGCAGAGAATCTTCCAGCAAGTGACCCCTGCCCCACGCTGCAGAGGAAGGCGAAAAACCTCCAGGGCCTCTGCCAATCTGCCCTGGAGGAAAATATGGTGATCAGCTAAACCCAGAGCATGTGGGCAAGACTCACCAGCCAGGAATTCTCTGTAGTAACTCAGATCCCACCCCGCCTAGTGTCCCATCACAGGCTATTGGGCCTATTCACCGCTAATAGTCAAAGATCAATTAATTGCCAAAATTAGGCTATCCCATCATACCATCCCCTCCATAAACTTATCAAGCTTAGTCTTGAAGCCAGGTATGTCTTTTGCCCCCACTGCTCCCCTTGGAAGGCTATTCCAGAACTTCACTCCTCTGGTGGTTAGAAACCTTCATCTAATTTCAAGTCTAACTTTCCTGATGGCCAGTTTATATCCATTTGTTCTTGTGTCCACAATGGTACTGAGCTTAAATAATTCCTCTCCCTCCCTGGTATTTATCCCTCTGATATATTTATAGAGAGCAATCATATCTCCCCTCAGCCTTCTTTTGGTTAGGCTAAACAAGCCAAGCTCTTTGAGTCTCCTTTCATAAGACAGGTTTTCCATTCCTCGGATCATCCTAGTAGCCCTTCTCTGTACCTGTTCCAGTTTGAATTCATTCTTCTTAAACATGGGAGACCAGAACTGCACACAATATTCCAGATGAGGTCTCACCAGTGCCTTGTATAACGGTACTAACACCTCTTTATCTCTACTGGAAATACCTCACCTGATACATCCCAAGACCGCATTAGCTTTTTTCACAGCCATATCACATTGGTGGCTCATAGTCATCCTGTGATCAACCAATACTCTGAGGTCCTTCACCTCATCTGCTACTTTCAAGTGATGCGTCCCCAGTTTATAACAAAAATTCTTGTTATTAATCCCTAAATGCATGACCTTGCACTTTTCACTATTAAATTTCATCCTATTACTATTACTCCAGTTTACGAGGTCATCCAGATCTTCCTGTAGGATATCTCAGTCCCTCTCTGTATTGGCAATACCTCCCAGCTTCCTGTCATCTGCAAACTTTATTAGCACATTTCCACTTTTTTGCCAAGGTCAGTAATAAAAAGATTTAATAAGATTGGTCCCAAAACCGATCCCTGAGGAACTCCACTAATAACCTCCTTCCAGCCTGACAGTTCACCTTTCAGTTTGACCCGTTGTAGTCTCCCCTTTAACCAGTTCCTTATCAATTTTCATATTGATCCCCATCTTTTCCAATTTAGCTGATAATTCCCCATGTGGGACCATATCAAATGCCTTACTGAAATCGAGGTAAATTAGATCCACTGCGTTTCCGTTGTCTAAAAAATCTGTTACCTTCTCAAAGAAGGAGATCAGGTTGGTTTGTCACGATCTACCTTTTGTAAAACCATGTTGTATTTTGTCCCAATTACCATTGACCTCAATGTCCTTAACTACTTCCTCCTTCAAAAAATTTTCCAAGACCTTGCATACTACAGATGTCACACTAACAGGCCTGTAGTTACCCGGATCACTTTTTTTTCCTTTCTTAAAAATAGTAACTATGTTAGTAATTCTCCAGTCATATGGTACAACCCTTGAGTTTACAGATGCATTAAAAATTCTTGCTAATGGGCTTGCAATTTCATGTGCCAGTTCCTTTAATATTCTTGGATGAAGATTATCTGGGCCCGCCAATTTAGTCCCATTAAGCTGTTCGAGTTTGGCTTCTACCTCGGATGTGGTAATATCTACCTCCATATCCTCATTCCCATTTGTCATCCTATCATTATCCCTAAGCTCCTCATTAAAGACCGAGTGTAGCGAGGTGAACACCCGCTCCTGCCCTGAAGGGCTTAAAACAGCCTTGGGAGAAGGCTGTTGCAGGGGGAAGCAGCTACTAGGCTGATTGGGGAAGTAGCTGCAGCTGGGCCACGCCCCAATCAGGCCCAGCTGGCCCTATAAAGGCTGGGAGCCAGGAGCAAGGACTCAGTCTCTCTGTTTGTAGAGGGAGATGGGCCTGGCTGCAGGAAGCTAGAGACAGGGTACCTGAGTGGAGCAGGGCTGGGGACAGGCTGAGGAGCTGGGGAGCTCCAGCCTGGAAAGCCCCAGGCTGCAGGCCTGGTAAGGCCTATTAGGTACTGGATTGCATGGGTGAGTCCGCACCTCTACACCGAGGCAAAGTATTTGTTTAGATATTGGACCATGCCTAAATTAAACTATCCTTAACCTCCACTCCATTCTCAGTGCTTAACAGTCCCACTTCTTTCTTTGTTTTCTTCTTATTTATATGGCTATAGAACCTTTTACTATTGGTTTTAATTCCCTTTGCAAGTTCCAACTCTACATGACTTTTGGCCTTTCTCACTTTATCCCTACGTGTTCTGACTTCAATAAGGTAGCTTTCCTTGCTGATCCCTCCCATCTTCCACTCCTTGTAGGCTTTCTGCTTTTTCTTAATCACCTCTTTGAGATGCTTGCTCATCCAGCTTGGTCTACAACTCCTGCCTATGAGTTTTTTCCTCTTTCTTGAGATGCAGGCTTCTGATAGTTTCTGCAACCTTGACTTGAAGTAAATCCAGGCCTCCTTCACCTTTAGATCCACAAATTCTTCAGTCCAATCCACTTCCCTAACTAATTTCCTTAATTTTTTAAAGTTAGCCCTTTTGAAATCAAAAACCCTAGTCACAGATCTATTTTTGTTTATCCTTTCATTTAGTTTGAACTGAATTAGCTCATGATCGCTCGAGCCAAGGTTGTCCTCTACAATCATTTCTTCTATGAGGTCCTCACTACTCACCAAAACCAAATCTAAAATGGCATCCCCTCTTGTTGGTTCAGCAACTACTTGGTGAAGAAATCCATCAGCTATCGCATCCAGGAAAATCTGAGCCCTACTAGCACTTGTTCTCCAGTCTATATCTGGGAAGTTAAAGTCTCCCATGATCACACAATTCCCATTAGTATTTACTTCATTAAAAACATTAAAGAGGTCTCTATCCATATCAGATCCCAGCGGTCTATAACACACCCCAAGAGCTATCCCAGGGGAGGCTCTAGTAGCTTTCTTCCCCAATGTGATTTTTGCCCAGACAGACTCTGTCTTATCCATTCCATCACTTCTTATTTCTTTACAGTCTACCTCATCATTGATATACAATGCTACTCTATTACCTTTGCCTTTATTTCTGTCTTTCCTAAACAGCACATACCCTTCAATACCTGTACTCCAGTCATGACTACTATTCCACCATGTTTTTGTTATCCCTATAATATCTGGTTTCACTTCCTGCACCAATAGCTCTAGTTCCTCCATTTTGTTACCTAGGCTCCTCACATTAGTGTACAAACATCTTAATTTTTGCTGTTTGGCTTCACTCACATTCTTTACCCGATTAGGCACAGACATTCTAACGCCAGTATCACCTATTAGGCTGGTATCTACACTACCTTTCCTCTTTATGTCTATTCTCCTGTCCACAGCTGTACCCTTTCTTATTTCGTTTTCTTCCCTCTCAATGTTAAAATCCAGTGTGGAGATTATCTGGACATCTCCCAAACATCTCCCCCCAATTCCTAGTTTAAAGTTCTCTTAATTGGTTGTGCCAGCCTCCATCCTAGAAGGCTATTTCCCTCCCTACTCAGGTGAAGTTCATCCTGAGAGAACAGTCCTCTGTCCATGAATGCTTCCCAATGGCCATACATCCCAAAGCCCTCCTTATAGAACCACTGCATGAGCCATCTGTTGATCATCATAATCTTGTCACACCTTTGTTGCCCTTCTCTAGGAACAGGCAGAATCCCACTGAAGATCACCTGAGCCTTGATTTCCTTAAGCGTCTTCCCCAGTCTGGCATAGTCTCCCTTGATACGTTCCAACAAGAATCTAGCCATATCATTTCTTCCCACATTAAGGACAATCAGTAGATTCTTTCCCGCTCCTGTTAGGATCCTCTTCAGCCTCAGGTCCACATCCCATATCTTAGCGCCCAGCAGACAGCACACCCTTCTGTTCTCTGGATCAGCTCTGGTTACAGGCCTGTCTATTCTTCTCAGTAAGGAGTCCCCAGTCACATAGACCTGCCCTTTCCTGGTGCTGGTATGATTCTCTGGTCTATCCCCTGTTCCATCTGGCTGCAAGTCCTCTCGATTCCTATTGTCCCTTGCAAACCTCCGCAATCCATCCTGTATCTTCCTGGGGCTCATATTTGGTGTTATCGCCATTGACTCTTCCCCTCTTCCTATAGGACTCGCTGGTCTTCTCTTCTTCCTTGCCCTCCCACCTTCAGCGACCACCTGCTGTGCCCCTTCTTCATTTTCCAACTCCGCAAACCTGTTCCTGAGCTCTATTTCTCCTTCACTAGCCTGTCTTTTCCTCTGCCTGGTTCTCTTGGTCACGTTCTTCCATTGTCCACTTTCCTCACCCAGCAGTCTCCCCTTAGAGTTCTTTGGTCCTGCTTCCATTTGCAAGTCTGAGCTTTTCCTTTCAGCCTCCTCATGTCTTTGCTCCATCGTCTGCTCGAACCCCCTTCTAAACTCAAACAGAGTTTCCACCTGCATCTCCAATCCTTGGATCTTTTCTTCCATTAGCTCTATCAGGCAGCACTTCATACATACAAAACTCTTTTCAGGTACCCCCTCCAGGATCATGTACATGCCGCATCTTCCACATCCAGTTATCTTCATTGTGTCTTCCACTGCTTGGGTCACTACCACTGCTGCCTCTGTATCTGTTATAGCCTTCTCACCTAAGTCCTGTTAGTCTGGGAAACACAAACCAAACCAAAACACCATCACCCACCACAACACAAACCCCCAACGAGCACCAAAACACTGCCAGATCACCACACACTCCCTTCACTAGCCTGGCTCTCTTAGTCTTCCCCTCAAACTCCCCTTGCAAACTCCCACTCAAACTCCCCTGTTTACAGCTCTGTTTGCTGGCTCCTGTGCCACTGCAGCTGTCTATTCAGAAGTCAATAATGTGTAAAACTGGTGTTAGTGACAGCAGCATCGAGTCCTGCATTTTGTTTAAATCGTGAAAACATTTCCATTCATATTAGCTTTTATTTTAACATATCCTCCATTTGTAGCTTTAACTCACTGATAGTGTGTCCCCTTAGCAGTGATAGTTCAGGTTCTTGTTTTATTTTTAGTTTGTCACCTTCACATTTCAAAAGTCAAACAAACAGTATATTAAATTAAAATCCAATTAGCTGTTCCACAACTTGGCAGAAGTATCCATTTTCAACCTGGCCTTCTCATTTTCTCTCCCCAAGCCCTTCTTGAGGACAGTCACTGGAAAGCATAGATGTAAAATAGAACAGGGTTGAATCAAAGTGGTTCAGAAGGGTAACTCTTGGCAAATAGCTACTTTAGAGGGTTGCTGGACTCTGAAAAGTGCCTGTAAAAATCACAAGAGGAAATTCTGTATTGATTGTCTGCCTTGAATTAAAATCAAATGTGTTCAGTTTACAAGTAAACAAACAATGATTTTCCCCCCTAACTGCCAGCCCTGCAAAATCAATTCTGTGTTCTTTCCTGATCACAAGTCAATGTCAGAGATGACAGAAAAAAGAGAAGTAGAATTTTTCATAAAAAATTTCTAAATTCATTTTTTTATTTTGTTTGAAATTTTCAATGACAAAAAAATTGAAAGGGAATTTTTTGAAATTTGAACTTTGAAAAATTTCATTTTCGCAGAAATAAAAACATTTGGGTTTAAAAAAAAAATCTCTTTTCCATAAGAAAAAGGAGAGGAAAAGTAAAAATTGGGAAAGAATGTGAGGGGGTTTTCTCCCACTGAAACAAAAAATGTTGATCTGCATGAACATTTTTCATAAAAATTTTCATTGAGGCATTTTCAGTACCAAAAAAACCAAACCAAACCAAACCTTCAACGGAAAATACATGTTTGACCTGCTCTAGGAATCATCAACAATACAGAACATACAATAGTCTATTGGTTATGCATGAGCAAGAAGAGTCTCTACCTGCTTCTCCCAGAGCTCTCTTGGTTCTGCGGGGCTGACTTTTGTAAAGAGAAATAAAAACATATTTTAGCTCCCAATTTAGCAAGGTACTTTAGCATGTGCCTAACTTTAAGCATTTCTATAGTTCCATTGCAGTCAGACTGTAGTCAATGGAAGTTTTAAAATTGATTGCAGATGGAGCTGGATGTGACACATATGTGGTCTGCATATGAGATATTTTACTGGCATAACAGAGGATCTATCTACACTGCAATCAGAGGTGTGACTGCAGCAAGTGCAGACTTAAACAAGCTAGCTTTGATCTAAGTAATTCAGATAACCATAGCAGTGAAGCCATCGCAGCATGGGCAGTCACTCACACATATATAGTCCTGCGCAGGCTTGTATAGTCTATGCTGCCATGGCTTCATTGCTATTATTCTCACTACATCAACGCTTGCTCAGTTACATCTACCTGTGCTGCAGTCACATCTCTGATTGCACCTATGTTGATAGGATGCGTAATTTTTTGTCAACATAGATATATTGGTAAAAGTGTTAGTGTAGTGGTATATAGGTGACTCAGACTGGTATGGCTTGTTTCGCTCCTGAACCAGAACAAGTTATACTGACTTGAGCACTTTTATACTGATAGAACTGCCTCCACAGTACATTATACTAATAAGCTTAAAGCAGCAGAAACAGTTAATGCAGCAAAACTTTCTAGGGCAAACAGTCCTGTCACTAAAGCCCAGATTCTACTTGGAATGGATACAGGGAACAGATTGAGTGTCAAAAGCCGCAATGTTGCCAATCTGAAACATGCAAAGATTATTAGTCAGGCTCCAAAATACTCAAGAGATTGGCTTAAAAAACATGAGCTTTAAATATATGTTGAATGTTGGGGTCTTTGTATTTGCCGTCTGAATTCTGAGCCTTTCCGGTTACACTCAGATCCTGTTTTTAAGAGGTCCTCTGCAACCATAAGGAATAGACACTTCCTTGTTTTTTTTAGTGAAAGCTGGGGTTCTCAAATAAGCACCTGACTCCAGGAGCTGGGACTTTAAGTAATACACCAAATATTGCAAGACTTGTGATAAAAATTCATGTTAGCAACAGTTTTATAATCACTTTTCCAGACGTTAACTGTATAGTAAGGCTTTTTATCTCCACTAGTGCAGCCTAGTGGATAGTGCATTGGGCTGGGACCCAGGTGCCCTGGGCTCTGCCCTTAGCCTACCTTGGGCAAGTCACGTCACTGCCCAGTGCCTCAGTTTCCACATCTGTAAAATGGGGATAATGACACTGCCCTCCTTTGTAAAGTGCTTTGAGACTTTAGATAAAAAGCACTAGATAAGAGCTAAGTATTATTTATTTATTATTATTATTAAATCCACTGTAGGTGGTTGAGGAGATGCAGAGAAGGTTTGCTAAATGCAACTGTAGAATATAGGAACAGATATTGGATGTATATTTTACATTGCATTATTGTATAAATAATATGATCAGTCATTTTCCCAAATAAAGTAATAATCACTCTGCAGATAACATAGAAGTATTGATCTGCAATTCACCATTCACACAGAAGACAGCATTCAGCAATGAAATAGGGATACCACAGTCTCCTTTTGTACCACTGAAAGCTGAAGAAAAGAGCCAACATGTAGGCCCCAGTCCACATCAAAGTTACTCAATAAGTGGTCTGGTTTTTAGAGGTGCTGAACAGCTGTAGATTCCATTGACTTCAATCAAATTCAACTTCAGTAGTTATGGGGAGTCTTTGACTTCATAGGTGACAGCAGGTGTTCAGCCCCTCTGAAAATCAGGCCATTTATTTGTGTACCTAAATATGGATTGAAGTGCCCTTCAAGCAGCCGAGTTTGAATGTGTTGGCATTAGTCACCACAATCAAAAATCAATGTAGTTCTGATTGGAAAGGTAACAGGGTGAAATTTTCAAAAGCATCTAAGGGCTGGTATACACACAGCTTATCTTTCACTTTAACTATACCAGTTTGAAAGCAGTATAACTAAAGCAGTACAACCCTAAGGCTAGGTCTACACTGTGGAGGTGGGGGGGGTGTCGACCTAAGATATGCAACTTCAGCTACGTGAATAGCGTAGCTAAAGTTACGTATTTTAGGTCGACTTACCTGGCTGTGACGATGGCGGCGAGTCGACCGCTGCCGCTCCCCCGTCGACTCTGCTTCCGTCTCTCTCTGCGGTGGAGTTCCGGAGTTGACGGCAGAGCAATCGGGGATCGATTTTATCGTGTCTATACTAGACGCGATAAATCGATCCCCGATAGATCGATCGCTACCCGCCGATCCGGGTAGTGAAGACGTGCCCCAAGTGTGGACACAGTTATACTGGTATAAAGGCCTTCATTGCTTGGAGCTGGTAAAGCACCAGAGCAGAGCAATCCAGCACATAGTAATGGCTGAACTCATTAGGGTTCTGCCTAGCAAACGTGTAGCTTTACACGTCATAGGTAGGCTTAGCAGAATTCGGTTTTTATTTTTGTTATAATTTCGATGGATAATATCAATGTTTATTTTTAAGTATTTTTTTCCCAATTGTTATCTATTTAAATGTTTATAGTTGTACCATATTAGGGGGGCGGGGCAGGTCAGACAATAATAATTTAATGACAGTAGACACAGATTCAAAAGGTTAAAGCTTTAACCCATTAATTGTCAGCATCACATGTCACAATAGACAAAGTAAATATCCTTAATCTCCAATAAGTTTTCAAGCAGCGTTTTTCTTATTTTGCTTATCTGAAAATTTCAATTATTGATGGAAATATTTTTTCATTAGCTTATGTTTGTACAGTGAAATTGAGGTTTACCGACATTTATTGATAAAAAACGAATCCTTCCAAGCCAAGTTACAGGCACCAAGGCATTAAGAGTCAGAATCAAAGAAACGGTGAGTTTTACTAGACATGTCCAACCCATCTGCACAGCTGACTAAGCCTCCAAAGTCCCATAACAGCTGGCACTAGGCCCAGGGAAAACTTGGCATGGATTCTGTAATGGAGGCCCCTTTTTCAGTTGTTTGAAAGTCCTGGTCAGAGATCTCAAGTGGGGAGGAATCTTCCTAGGACATTACATAACCCACCCAAGCATAATATTAAGGAATTAACATTAATAAATAACATTTTAATTTCTAAGTTACTCAAACCTGAAACGCACAAAGGAACTAACAAACAATATTGGCAATAGATTCATAATGTGTATGTAGGATTTTTCATCCATACTGTTATTTAACATTATATTGCAGTTTCATTTAGCCCCCCTCTCTCTCCCCCCCAGGATCAGGACCCTTTTGTGTTCGATGCTGTTCAAACTAAGAAGTCCCCTGCAAAACATTTACAACCGGAAACATTCTCAAAGCACTGTATGAAGTTGAGCAAGTATCAACCATCCCCATTTTACAGATGAGGAAACTGAGGTACAGAGCATGGAAGAGAGTTACCCAAATACCACGGCAGAGCAAGGTCTAGAACCCAATGGAGGCCCACCTCTGTGTGTTAATCACTAGACCATGTCACTGCCTCAGTGAAATCCCCACCATTACTACCATTTGATCAGTTTAAGGTAGTTTGATCAGTTGGTGCCAGGGTTCTACAAGGAAATTGCCCTTTGATCTAATATTTCTCATTGTGGGACCTTCTCCTTTTTTCTTCTAAAGGGAGTCTGGTGGGGGCAGTTGATTCTTTTCACAAGACAACATCTTTCTTAAATTAAAATAATCTCCTCTGGGCGTTGTTGGCATTTGGCACAACCTCTCTGTTTAGGCACACTCTGTGGCGTTGAATGGCTGAATAATTCATAGACGCCACCTGGCAGGAGCAGAGACACTGACATTTGAAGAGATTCCGTGCTGATGACACAGGAACCTTGTTATCCCATAACACTCAGAGAATAAGTGTTGAGGAGAAGTTTATATCAATTCATCTCTCTACTCCCCCTTCCCACCCCAAAACCCCCTCTGGCCCCTCCCCCAATCACTGACCCTATCCTTTTCTGCCCTCCCCACAAGAAGCCAAAAATATCCATTTGGATATGCCACCATGGTGCCTCATGGGAGTTGTAGTTCAAGTGCTGCTTGCCCCCATTCTTCTCCCAGGATCCCTACTCAAAACTACCACTCCCTCTGCTAGTTCCCTCCGTTTCCCCACATCCCCCCTGCTCCAGTCTCCAGCCCATTCTCTCTCCAAGCCCTATGCACACATGGTCCCTGTTGATCCACCATCCCAGTCCTAAAGCAAGGTCAGGCATCTGTGGTGAGGAGTTGGGGGGTCCTGTGGGAAGTGCATTCCAGGGGACTAGTGAGGCTTTCCAGTACCGGCAAGGTGCAGCAAGTTGGAAATCACTCCAAACAGGAATTGCCCTCTTTTGCAGCTACAGGAAACACTCCCAGATCCCCAAAATAATGACCCCATGGATAACTTGTGCCCAGGTGCCTGGGAAATAGAGATGGGACCAAGACATAGAATTCTGATTCAGATTTTGACCACTCCAGAAATCAGGGGCTCTCGAAACTGGGGCTTTGCCTTGTGCCCCCCATCTCTACTGGGAACTGACCAGTTTTCAAAGGGTTAATTCCCTCTAAATTCACTGACTTTTCAAGCCACTATTTTGGGCTTTCCTACAACATTTGTGGCTGTCTGGTATGCATGGCCCTGGCCTAGATAAATTAGGAGGCCTTGTTTTTGCTATTTGAGCAGCACAGGCATTTTTGCATTAATTAGACGTTAGAGTGAAATATACCAACTCAATCTAATGTGCCTCAAATCTCAAGGAGAGTAAGAGAAGAACACACACACACAGGACAGACAATCAATCAAAGAAAGGAAAACAGAGGAAATTAAAGTTCTGTTTCCAATCCGGTTAGTTTAAAAGTCACCATTGAACGCTAACAAATCACATATTATTTTCCTATCCAGAGAGCACTATTAGAATGTAGAGTATGTTGCATATTCATATCCACTGTCCTACTCTCGCCACTTCCATCACTGCATCCTACGCTGATCTAGCACCAATCTTGTCTCCTCCCTGCCAGTTCACAATCTGGACCCTGTTTGTATGAGCCCTTTCTTGCCTGCATCTCCTACCATCACCCTTCCTCTCTGTCTCCACTTCATTCACACTCTACAACTTTTCCAATCTCATCTGCTGACAACATTTTTTTCCCCCTTTTAACTCCTTAATTCATTTCTCCCTTTGCTCTTCTCGGGACTGAATTATACTTGGCACCGATCTTCAAATTGCTTTGCAGATGTTAACTAGCTAAGTGTCATAGCAGCCTTATGACATAGTATTATCCACCCCAAGTTACAAATGGGGAAACTGAGGCAGAGAAGCTCAGTGACTTGCCCAAATATGCTAGTATCAAAACCAGGCTTGGAAATCAAGATGTTTTGGCTTCCTGTCCACTGATCTCACCCAAAGCATCCACTCTCTCACAAGTTTGCAGAGGTATGGACTTGATAGAGCCAATAGTCTTTTATTCTCCATCACTAACCTGTATGATAGGATTATTATTTAACTTTGCACCTATAAGGCTTAAGCAGCTTTTTGCGAACCCTCTGCCCAGGACTGAACTGCACAAGGGTGAATAAGACCCAGCCACTTGTAAATAAGGTCCACGCTAGCTAGCTTTGAAATGAGCTATTTATTGCAGAAACATGCGACAGAGAGGAGCAAAACCAAACATTCTAATTCCTCTTCTAAAGGAATTGCTACACCTCTGCTATATATTTGTCCTCCTTGGAGAGAGCTGTTGAACGGCTGTCAGCACACGGAAGGTTTTTAAAATACACTAAAAGGGCCAACCTAAACTTCCCTCATCTGGTCTGCATAATCTGCCTGTTCTCACTGTTCCTCCGAACAATGGAAAATTGCCTGAATATTTAAACACGTATTGTTCTTAGGGAAACAAAATGTTCAGCTAGTTCAGTTGCCTTGGCAACATCCACTTCTAAAAATATAAAAGAGACAATCTACAAAATAAAGGCACTTGTAAAATAGGCTGTGGGAGAAAATACTTCCCTGTCCCTAACCTGGAGCAGTTACCTGGTCGCTGGCTCAAAGCGCATTAATTTAGATTAATTGGTGTTGGTCCTGCTTTGAGCAGGGGATTGGACTCGATGACCCTCTGAGGTCTCTTCCAACCCTAATTTTCTATGATTCTGTGATCTCAGTAGAGGATTTAGAGCACGTCTACACACTGAAGTCCCACTGGTTTAATTTAAATCAGTTTAAACCCTGATTTAAGTTAAACCAATACAAACCCCTGCATGGGCACTCCTATTTTGGTTCAAAACAAGTCCCATCAGTTTAGCTTGCACCTGTAAGTTTACAGCAATATAAGCCAGGTTTAAATCAGTTTAAGAATGTCCGTACCAAAAGTTGCACTACTTTAAATTCATCCCTTTAGCTTAGCCAGTGCAACTCTGTTTGTAGAACAAGCCTTGGGGAATGATTCACAGAATGTTGGGGAAGGGAAGAATTGATCTCATTTCAATAGCATGCTCTCATAAGCTGCATTTATTACTGCTGGTGAGAGGGAATGCATCAAACTCACCCCACAGCTCATCAGTGGGGACAGGATCTGAGACCTTCAGCACCTGCCTCTACCATTTGAGAGTGTGTTATAATAGGGTTAAGTCCTATTAAAGTCTGTCTACCCAGGACTTAAGTTGAGTCTGGTTCTTATTAGGGCTGTCAAGCAATTAAAAAAATGTATCGCGATTAATTGCATTGTTAAACAATTATAGAATACCATTTTTTTAAAATATTTTGGATACTCTACATTTTCAAATATATTGATTTCAATTACAACATAGAATACAAAGTGTACAGTGCTCACTTTATATTTATTTTTATTACAAGTATTTGCACTATAGAAAAACAAAATAAATAGTATTTTTCAATTCACCTAATACAAGTACTGTAGTGCAACCTCTTTATCATGAAAGTTGAACTTACAAAAGTAGAATTATGCACAAAAAAATCTGCATTCCAAAATAAAACAATGTAAAATTTTAGAGCCTGCAAATCCTCTCTGTCCTACTTCTTGTTCAACCAGTCTCTCAGACAAACAAGTTTGTTTACATTTGCAGGAGTTAATGCTGCCCGCTTCTTGTTTACAATGTCACCTGAAAGTGAGAACAGGTGTTCTCATGGCACTGTTGTAGCTGGCATCGCAAGATAGTTATGTGCCAGATGAGCTAAAGATTCATATTGCCCTTCATGCTTCAATCACCATTCCAGGGGACATGCATCCATGCTGATGATGGGTTCTGCTCGATAACAATCCAAAGCAGTGCGGACCAATGCATGGTCATTTTCATTATCTGAATCAGATGCCACCAGCAGAAGACTGATTTTCTTTTTTGGTGTTTCAGGTTCTGTAGTTTGCACATCAGAATGTTACTCTTTTAAGACTTCTGGAAGCATGCTCCACACCTCGTCCCTCTCAGATTTTGGACTGCACTTCATATTCTTAAACCTTGGGTCGAGTGCTGTAGCTATCTTTAAAAATCTCACATTGGTACCTTCTTTGCATTTTGTCAAATCTGCAGTGAAAGTGTTCTTAAAATGAACAACATGTGCTGGGTTATCATCCGAGACTACTATAACCGGAAATATATGGCAGAATGCAGGTAAAACAGCAGGGGACATACAGTTCTCCCCCAAGAAGTTCAGTCACAAATTTAATTAACGTATTATTTTTTTAACAAGCGTCATCAGCATGGAAGCATGTCCTCTGGAATGGTGGCCGAAGCATGAAGAGGCATATGAATGTTTAGCATATCTGGCATGTAAATACCTTGCAATGCCAGCTACAAAAGTGTCATGTGAATGTCTATTCTCACTTTCAGGTGACATTGTACATAAGATATGGGCAGCATTATCTCCTGCAAATGTAAAACACACTTGTTTGTCTTAGTGATTGGCTGAACAAGAAATAGGACTGAGTGGACTTGTAGGCTCTGAAGTTTTACATTGTTTTGTTTTGAGTGCAGTTAAGTAACAAACAAACAAATCTACATTTGTAAGTTGCATTTTCATGACAAAGATTGCACTACAGTACTTGTATGAGGTGAAATGAAAAATACTATTTCTTTTGTTTATCATTTTTGCAGTGCAAATGTTTGTAATCAAAATAATATACACTTTGATTTCAATTACAACACAGAATACTATATGAAAATGTAGAAAAACATCCCAAATATTTAATAAATTTAAAATTGGTATTCTATTGTTTAACCATGTGATTAAAACTGCGATTAATTTTTTTAATCGCAATTAATTTTTTTGAGTTAATCGCATGCATTAACTGCAATTAATCAACAGCCCTCGTTCTTATTGTTGAACAGTCTAAGCACTTAGGTGGCCCTTGTCACTCTTGTATCTAAGCACCTCATGAAGATTCCTGAATGTGTCCTCACAATACCCCTTCAGGGAAACATTATCCCCATTTTATAGCCTCAAAGAGATTGAGTGATTTGCCCAAGGTCACACAAGATGTCTGTAGTAGAAGGGAACACCCATGTCCCAAGCCAGGGTGTCATTTCAGAAAAATTCAGTGTGGGGGTGGGCAAAGATGTGTCACCCTACAGAACATTATATGTGATTATAATTGATCCTGCAAAGTTTGAGGTGGGAGCATACAGCCCTCTGAAAAGTCAGGGCAGGGGCAAAGGTCTGAGGGGGACAACTGCCCTCCTTGCCCCATAGCAAATGAGGCCCCTGTTCCCAAGGCCCTAGCCAAAGCCTTGACCACATGACCATCCTCTCCCAATGACACCATTTCCTCTTGGTTTCACCCTCCCTCTCATTTAGTCTGAATCTGTCCCTCTGCTCCCCTGCACATGGTCCCCTTTTCCCCTGCTCACGCTGCCTGGTTCCCTGCTCCTCTGCATACACCATCTGATTTCTCTGTTTGTTCCTCTGTTTGCCGCATTGCTAATTCTCAGGGTAGGTCTATACTTACCTCCGGGTCCAGCAGTAAGCAATTGATCTTCTGGGATCGATCCCGGAAGTGCTCGCCGTCAACACCGGTACTCCTGCTCGGCGAGAGGAGTACGCGGAGTCGACGGGGGAGCCTGCCTGCTGCGTCTGGACCCACGGTAAGTTCAAACTAAGGTACTTTGACTTCAGCTACATTATTCACGTAGCTGAAGTTGTGTATCTTAGTTCGAAGTGGGGGGTTAGTGTGGACCAGGCCTCACACAGCCCTTGCTACACAACCATAAAGCGCCACAGGTGTAGTCAGAACATTTATATACAGTATTTGAGGCTAATCGTTGGTTCTACAGTACTTGAAGGAAGTTAATTATTGAGACTCAAGCTGTGGGACCAGAAATGGAAGGTGGAGCTGCCAAGAGTTCTGGGAGAGCCCTTGGGCTACTGGCTTTACCTACCTGTGGACTGTAACATTGTAATTATCACAAGAGGTTGTTGAAACAATCTGAAAGGACTTTCATTGAGGACAGTTTTATGGACATCTAAAAACAGATAAACTTGCGTGGATCCCTCTCCAAGTACACTGAGCTGTAGCTCATTGCCACGTGTGCTCTCTTTTGCAAGATCATCCAGATACGTACATTTGCAAGCTGAATTGTAATTGTTCTATCTATAGGAACATGGTTCCAATGCAAAGTCTAGCAGGGTTTTGCTTGAACAATTCCATTACAAAGTGACACTCAGCGCAGGTTTGTGAAGTGCTGATGGTTCAAGCACATGCATACATCCTCCCTAAAATGGGCACATTACAACTCATTAATTTTTCAGCCAGAATTATTGATAGAGGCTGATCTCATCACACCTGTATTCTTGAGCAGAGAGTCTCAGAACCATTGGTGGTGTAGCCCACATCTAAGGGTATGTCTACACTACGGGATTAATCTGAAATTATATAATTCGAATTTTGGAAACAGATTGTATAAAGTCGAATGTACGTGGCCACACTAAGCACATTAATTCGGTAGTGTGCATCCATGTACCGGGGCTAGCATCAATTTCTGGAGCACTGCACTGTGGGTAGTTATCCCACAGCTATCCCATAGTTCCCGCAGTCTCCTCCACCCATTGGAATTCTGGGTTGAGATCCCAATGCCTGATGGGGCCAAAAACATTGTCGCGGGTGGTTCTGGGTATATCCTCCCCCCTCTCCAGGGAAGCAATGGCAGACAACCATTTCGCGCCTTTTTCCTGGGTGAATAGTGCAGACGCCATACCACGGCAAGCATGGAGCCCGCTCAGCTCAAGACAGCAGTCATGAACATTGTAAACACCTCGCGCGTTATCATGCAGTTTATGCTGAACCAGAACCTGCAAAACCAGGCGGTGAGGAGTAGGCTACGGCAGCGTGGCAGCGAGAGTGATGAGGATATGGACATGGAATTCTATCAAACCGCGGGACCCGGTGCTTTGGAAATCATGCTGTTAATGGGGCAGGTTATAGCCGTGGAACGCCGATTCTGGGCCCGGAAAACAAGCACAGACTGGTGGGACCGCATAGTGTTGCAGGTGTGGGACGATTCCCAGTGGCTGCGAAACTTTCGCATGCGTAAGGGCACTTTCTTGGAACTTTGTGACTTGCTTTCTCCTTCCCTGAAGCGCCAGAATACCAAGATGAGAGCAGCCCTCACAGTTGAGAAGTGAGTGGTGATAGCCCTGTGGAAGCTTACAATGCCAGACAGCTACCAGTCAGTCGGGAATCAATTTGGAGTGGGCAAATCTACTGTGGGGGCTGCTGTGATGCAAGTAGCCAAAGCAATCACTCAGGTGCTGCTACGAAAGGTAGTGACTCTGGGAAATGTGCAGGTCATAGTGGATGGCTTTGCTGCAATGGGATTCCTTAACTGTGGTGGGGCAATAGATGGAACCCATATCCCTATCTTGGCACCGGAGCACCAGGGTACCCAGTACATAAACCGCAAGGGGTACTTTTCAATGGTGCTACAAGCACTTGTGGATCACAAGGGATGTTTCACCAACATCAATGTGGGCTGGCCGGGAAGGGTTCATGATGCTCACGTCTTCAGGAACACTAATCTGTTTAAACAGCTGCAGCAAGGGACTTACTTCCCAGACCAGAAAATAACCGTTGGGGATGTTGAAATGCCAATAGTTATTCTTGGGGACCCAGCCTACCCCTTAATGCCATGGCTCATGAAGCCATACACAGGCAGCCTGGACAGGAGTCAGGAACTGTTCAACTACAGGCTGAGCAAGTGCAGAATGGTGGTATAATGTGCATTTGGCCATTTAAAAGGTCGCTGGCGATCATTACTGACTCGCTCAGACCTCAGCCAAACCAATATCCCCATTGTTATTTCTGCTTGCTGTGTGCTCCACAATCTCTGTGAAAGTAAGGGGGAGACCTTTATGGCGGGGTGGGAGGCTGAGGCAAATCGCCTGGCTGCTGATTACGCACAGCCAGACACCAGGACAATTAGAAGAGCACACCAGGAAGCGCTGTGCATCAGAGAAGCTTTGAAAACCAGTTTCATGACTGGCCAGGCTACAGTGTGAAATTTCTGTTTGTTTCTCCTTCATGAAAACCTGCCCCCTTTATTGACTCATTCTCTGTAAGGAACCCACCCTCCCCCTTCCCCCAGCTTGCTTTCAAAGGAAATAAAGTCACTATCGTTTAAAAATCATGTATTCTTTAGTAATTGATTATGAACATAGAGAGAGAACCGACAAGGTAATCTGGGTGAGGTTTGGGAGGAGGATAGGAGGGAAGTAAAAGGCCACTGAAAAAATTCAATATAATGACAGCCTTTTGGTTGGGCTGTCCACTGGGGTGGAGTGGGAGGGTGCACGGAGCCTCCCCACCCCATGTTCTTACACGTCTGAGTGAGGAGGATATGGAACATGGTGAGGGGGGAGGGAAGTTATACAGCGGCTGCAGCGGCAGTCTGTTATCCTGCTGACGTTCCTGAAGCTCGACCAGACACCGGAGCATGTCCGTTTGATCACGCAGCAGCCCCAGCGTTGCAGCCTGCCACCTCTCATCTCGAGCGTCCCTCAGGACCTCATGTTCACTGGCATCTTTCCTAAATTTAGATACCATGTCCTTCCACTCATTCAAATGAGCTCTTTCATTGCAGTGCAGTCCATTATTTCCGTGAACATCTCGTCTCGCGTCCTCTTTCTCCGCCGCCTTATCTGAGATAGCCTTCGGGACGGAGGAGGGAGGCTTGAAAAATTTGCAGCTGCTGGAGGGAGGGTTGAAAAAAAGGAGAGAAGTTTTTAAAATGATACATTTTACAGAACAATGCTTATACTCTTTCATGGTGAACAACACTATTCACATTACATAGCACATGTGATTTCAGTACAAGGTCGCATTTTCCATCTTAATATTGAGTGCCTGTGGCTTTGGTGTTAGAGATCACAGATGCAGGCCCGGGCAACAGAATTCAGCTTGCATGCGGCAATGGTAAGCCATTGTCTTTCGACTTCTGCGCCCTCCTTTCCCACATACCAAGCAAAGCCCGTTGACTGCTGCAGTTTTCCTGTTAACCTTCAGCAGCAGAAAACAAACTAAACCCCCCCCCATCCAATTCTCTGGGATGATCGCTTTATCCCTCCCCACACCGCGTGGCTGGTATCAGGGAAGATCCCTGCAGAAACCAAACTAACCCCTCCGACACCCTCCCTCCCGCCATGAATTATCTGGGATGATCGCTGTACCCCTCCCCCCCACCGTGTGGCTGGTAACAGGGAAGATCCCTGCTAGCCAAACACAAAAAGCTCAGGGCCAATTTCCACCCCCCACCTCCCACCCACCCCACCCCCTCACGCTTGGCTAACTGCAGGGAAGGATTTCTTTTCAGCCACAGGCAAACAGCCCAGTAGGAATGGCCACCTCTGTCTCCTTAATTAAATTCCCGTATTTCAACCAGGTTACCATGAGCAATATCACTCTCCTGAGGATTACACAGCAAGATAAAGAATGGATGTTGTTTGAATGCCAGCAAACACCGGGACCATACGCTGCCAGGCTTTGTAATGCAATGATACCAGATTACTTGCTGCAAGCATGGCGTGGTCAAGTGTCCTACCATGGAGGACAGAATAAGGCTGCACTGCCCAGAAACCTTGTGGCAAGGCTTTTGGAGTACCTCCAGGAGAGCTTCATGGAGATGTCCCTGGAGGATTTCCGCTCCATCCCCAGACACGTTAACAGACTTTTCCAATAGCTTTACTGGCCGCGAATGCATCCCAAGTCCTCAGGGCAAAGTAATCATTAAAAAATGCTTGTTTTAAAAGCAAGTTTTATATTTTAAAAGGTAAACTCACCTGAGGTCCCTTCCATGGGGTCATGGTCTTGGATATTGGCTTGGGAGGGTTGGGAGGGTACTTCAGTCAGGCTGAGAAAAAGATCCTGGCTGTTGGGGAGAACGGAGTGCTGGGTGCTCTCCGCAAGCTCATCCTCCTCCTCCTCCTTTTCCCCATCCGCAGAATCCTCAGGTGTAGCTGATGAGATTATCCCCGCCTCGGAATCCACGGTCAGAGGTGGGGTAGTGGTGGCGGCACCCCCTAGAAATGCATGCAGCTCGGCGTAGAAGTGGCATGTCCGCGGCTCTGACCCGGACCGATTGTTTGCCTCCTTTGTTTTTTGATAGGCTTGTCTGAGCTCCTTGACTTTCACGCAGCACTGATCTGAGTCCCTATTGTGGCCTCTCTCCATCATGCCCTTGGAGATTTTTTCAAAAGTTTTGGCATTTCGTCTTTTCGAATGAAGTTCTGCTAGCACTGAATCCTCTCCCCATATAGCGATCAGATCCAGTATCTCCCGTACGGCCCATGCTGGTGCTCTTTTTCGATTATCGGCCTGCATGGTTACCTGTGCTGATGAGCTGAACTATCTGTGGTCACCTGTGCTCTCCTTGCTGGGCAAACAGGAAATGAAATTCAAATGTTCGCGGGGCTTTTCCTGTCTACCTGGCCAGTGCATCCGAGTTCAGATTGCTGTCCAGAGTGGTCACAATGGTGCACTGTGGGACAGCTCCCGGAGGCCAATACCATTGAATTGTGGCCACACTAACCCTAATTCGAAATGACAATATCGATTTTGGCGCTACTCCGCTTGTCGGGGTGGAGTACAGAAATCAATTTAAAGAGCCCTTTATTTCGAAATAAATGGCTTCGTTGTGTGGACGGGTGCAGGGTTAATTCGATTTAACGCTGCTAAATCAGAATTAAAGTCATAGTGTAGACCAGGCCTAACAGAAAGATTGTCACAGAGACACCTCCTTTTACAATGGCCCAGTCATTTTCTCATTTGTGGTCATGCAACATCCCTGTTGCAATTGTAGCAGACACTTACAGGGAAAACTATTATTAGGGAACCACTCAGTAATTTGTAAGTGTGGTTTATTCCCTAAGTGCTTTTGTCCCTTTGGAAAATATTAATCCTCCTGGTGCAGATTTTCAGCTCTGTCAAGTTCACAGTGGTTCAGTGGGGAAGGGCAGGGTGGGGGAAGGTGGCTCTGAGCCACCTTTCCATTCTTCCAAAACTGAGCCTGCCAGAGAGCAAAAAATCAACCACAGTATAATTTAAAGAGGAGCTGCTGTAAACTATGCTGAATGCAGCAGCCTCACAGAGACAGCTGCGCTGCCTGGAAACCAGCTTTGATGGAGGTGTAAATTCCAGCTCAAGGAGACATACCCACACAAGCACTGATCAAGCTAGTGTGCCAAAAATAGCAGTGTAGTGGTGGCAGCATGAGTGGTAGGAGGGGCTGGGCTCCCCAAGTATGTACCTACCATCTGGGACAGGTATGTTCTCAGAGCAGCTAGTCGCTCCCGCCACTTCAGCTACTCTCTGTTTTTAGCATGCTAGCTTGATCAGAGCTAGTGTGGGTATGTCTCCTCAAGATGGGAAGTACACCTCCACCTTGAAGTGCAGACACACTCCTAGTGTTCTCAGCTGTGCCCTCTCTGCCCGCTGGGAAGCCCCCAGTTCCTGGCCCTACTCAGCAGGAGGAGCAAGTGGCATAGAGTTAGGTGTTCTACACCACCCGAGAATTCCCCATAGGGAATCCTTGGCTGCCCCTTTAAGGTGGCTTCCTCCCTGCTTTATGCTGCTGAGTCACCATGCAGAGTTGGGGTCAAGAATCTGTCTGATTCTCTCCCTTTCCACTTTTTTCCTCTTCTTCTGTTCCTCTCTCCCCCTTGCTCTTCTGCACGTGCTTCCCTTCCATCTGGTCTTCTCATTCCCCAGACACGTTATCTTGCTGCCAGGTTCCTGTCTCTGTTTAGGACCCCCAGGTGCCTGGTTCATGTCATCCCTTCCCCCCAAACAGTGATTAAAGTAGGTTATGATAGGTGGAGGAGCACAGCAAATTTGGATGCTGTCATCACAGGCTTTGGCAAGTGAGGTGTTGATGTGGCACTGTCCTCTTACATTGATGGGATGCAGTAAGAAAAGGAGAACGGGAACAAGCAATGAACTCTGTCCAAGTGGGGGTCATAACCCCAGGTAGGCCCAGCAACAGAGTGGGTGTGTGTCCACGTGTGCAGTGTGCAGAGCCCTGTAAGGCACCTCCCTGGTGTTCCCTTCCCACTTTCTACTAGGATGGAGAATCTGCACTGATGTAAATGCCAGTACCAATGGGAGGTCTTGGGGATTACACACACACACACACACACACACACACACACACACACACACACACTTTGCTTGTGCTTTAAATTCAGAAAGCTCACCACAGTCTCTGTGTTAGAGATTATCAGCCTGCTCAGAGCAAGAAGGAGATGGGGGAAGTGGGGGGGAGGGGGGCAGGGGATGTGTCTCCTTAATCCCTTCTCCCCTGCCGGTCAGGGAAGGCAATCAGGAGTCTTTCCCTCTTCCTCTCCCCACTAGGGGAGCCAGCTGAGTGAGGGGAGGAGGTAATGGGAGACTCCCAGCTGGGCATCTCTTCTATCCCATCTGCCACTGTTCCTGTTTCACCCACTGCCAGAAAACGCTGGGAGCCTCAGGATCTCCCCAGCCAGAATCAGCTCCTCCTGCTGCTCCCTCCGATTTCCCTGCCTGGTGAGTCCACACTTCACCAGGCAGTGATGGGGAGGAGCTGGGCCTACTAAGCCTGGGAGAGGGAGAGGAGGAGAAGGAAGTTGGTCCATTCCCTCCTTCTTCCCTTTACCTTAACCCCTGATTGTGAGATCAACTGAAATGCAGGGAACTCATTGGTCAGCAGCAGACCAGAGCAGGTGGGATTGTCAGTAGGCAGTACAATGGTGATCACCTCATCTCTCCAGTGTGTTGTGTCAGAGCCAGGCCCTGCCCTTCAGCGTCAATTAAAGAAAATCTGATGTCAGGACTCTGGGACATAGAGCACTTGAGCTGGATCCTGACAGAATAAACACTACTACTCCCCTGAGGGGATTTCCTGCACTTACAAGTGCAGGTTCAGGTATTCCTCAGCAGGGCTGAGAGCAATGGGTTTGGACAGTGACCTCCCATCTAGTGTAATCTTAGAGGATGGTCTTTTTTTTTTCCCTCCAGGTAGCCTGTGTTGTTAGAGGCACAGTAACATTAGTCCCAAGTGCTCTAGCACAGCTCTAGTGTCCTGGAGCAACTCTGGCCAAAGCAGGTGGTACCCTGGAGCCCAGCTGATCCTTCATAAGACCTGTCCTAGGTTATATCCCCTTCAGGGGGCTGTGAACCAAGAACTAACAACATTAGTGATAAGTCATGTCATATCCAAAGTGGAAAGAAGTAAATGCACAGCACCACGATCTGTATTAAAATTAGATGCAATCATTTGAATGAACAGTGAGTTTAAGGTCACAATTAATGAAACAGGGGCTCTCAGAAATAGTCTTTGGCCAGTGGGGAAGATTTATTTCACAACCTAGTAAAGGGGACATATTTCTGCTTTCTTGAAGGGTGTTTGGCAATCAGAACTAGATAGACACTCCAAGGAGAACATGACTTTAAATCTCTAATGTAGCAGCACTATAGGTTGCCCTATGGTATTTCAAGTATAGCTGCTGTTTTTCACTCCACTGAAAATATATGTAAGAGACTGAAAAGTTGTAAGCAACAGAAAATGACCCCGAAGAATGGAAACACTAATGTATCCTTCACTAAAGACTGCTATCACTGCACATGCTGCCCATAATTTACATAACATTCACACACACAGTCCACTCAGATAAAATGCTACCAGATATTTTAAGGTATAGTGTTGTCGACAAGCTACCTGACGCAAGTACAGCCATTCCACTCCTGTACATGCTTTACGCACTTCTGCTGGAGTGTGTCTTACACAAACAATAGACGCAAGAAAATGCGTAACCGTGATAAGATGCAGTGCACCACTGCACAAAAATCTTAAGGGAAAATAAATAAATAAGACATTGAGCAAGAGAAACCTACACAAGCAAGAGAGTCCTTAGTTAAAAGGCCTCCACAGAGCACCTTCACCCTGCTGCATCTGAGAGAAACTACAAAACCTTTTATCAGAGGCTCCAATGAGAAATGAGTCAAACCAAATTTGGGTCTCTATTAAACAACTTGTAAAACTGAGTATGAAATCATTGATATCTGTTCACACAGGTAACAAGGACTAAGCCCTGATCTCTGATGCATGGATATACTAGTGAAGAAAGCAGGCAAAGGGAGTGGGACCGGTCAAAACTTTTCTGGAAGACTGTTGTTTTGTTTTTGACAACAACGAAAAGTGTTTCCATTTTCCATGGAAAATGGGGGGGACTTTTTCCTCAAAACAAACAAACAAACAAACAAACAAACAAAAAACTGCGCCTCATGGGAGTTGCAGTTCAGTTGCTTCATATTCCCATTCTTCTTTATGAGATGAGTGTTCCCTCTTCCCTCCAGCTACAACTCCCATGATGCACTGCAGAGGCTAGGTGAAAGGGGAAACTATGATGAATCATAGGACCTGTATTCAAGTAACCTGGTCAACAGCGGAAAATGGGGACATGAGGCATCACAGACACATTTCCAAACTGAAATAGTTTTCAGCCAAAAACAAATTTTTGGTGGCAATTTTTCAACTTTTGGTCAAAAATGTTGGCATCTTGATTTTTCACTCTAGAGTTGAAATTTTCCATGGGGCGTAGGAGAATTCTGAACGGCTCTAATGGGGACCCACAGCCCCAGGAATCAGAGTAGGATTTTAACCTAGTGTTTAAGAGAGTTCTAGGGAAAGGGACTGGTTTCTTCTCCAGTCAGGCCCGAAGGAGGCATGTTCTGTCAGCTAAGTGTGTCAAGCCCCCAGGTGGCTAATGTGTATGCTCTCATTTGCAGTCTATGCTACGCAGGGGTGAATGCTGCTTGTGCTGTACATCCCTCCCATCCCCCCGTCTGGATTATCCTGCCACCTGCCAGTGGTGGGCTTCCGGATGCACACCTGATGCTAGTCATTTCCCCTCACCCTACTAGTAAGGGTAGGATTTCACCACATAAGGCTGTTTAAAACTCTGCAGTGGTGGTTCTCATGGACTTGTATCCACTGAGTGTACATTTAATTTGAACCCACACAGCAAAGCCCAATGAAAGCAGGGAGTTCCGTTCAGCTCCATGTGTTGCCTGTTAGTTCATGTGGTTTTGTGGGACCCAGAAGAGCTACTGTGCATCGGAAACAAAAAGCTTCATTATGAAACTAACAGCAAGTCACGCAACTTGGTCTTGAAAGATCTGTGCCTGTCCACAAACAGCAGATAGCGTTGTGTCAAGATCTAATAGAACTGGCCCAGGACGTGAACAAAGTTCAGACGAAATTTTGCTTGTTTTGTTACTAAACTGAAACCAAAACTCTCCAGATCATGTGGTTTGGAATTATGGAGCTAATATTTTGCACAGCACTAGTAAGTAACTATTTTCCTGAGTAAGAGTTACCATCACTCAGTGCTATAGGCATTGTAATACATGAGCATACATCATGTGTGCTGTAATATGTGCTGTAACACAGGCTTGAAGTTAAAGGAGCTGCTGAAGCCCTCATTTAGAAACCCTCAATGGCATTAGATCTTTAATGCCCACAGGTAGAGAGGAACTGGATTTCTTTTTCATGTATCACCCAAATGTCACCAGTCAGGTTAGTGGGAGTTTTGCCTTTGACTTGAATAGGGCCAGAATTTCACCCCCAGTGTCTGCTTCCTTTAGCACCACCTTCATGCACTCTCCACAATGTTCCTTATGCCTCATATACCCTCCTCAAACTGTTTGCCCGGCCACTACCCTCTTCACGTTCACACCTACCGAGATGCCCACAAAAAGTCAATCAAGATCATTGGGGTTCTTTTATAAAACATTATTTATACATATTTATTTAAACATTTTTAACTGTTCAACCACGCTGTGCACAAGCCTTGGTTGCATAACTGAGGAATCTTATTATGGGGATCACTGACCTTCTTCCCCAACCTCTCCACCTCACTGATTGGTTACCCCTTGGTTGCCTCACATCTGAAAATTAGATTTTATGCACTTCAGGGTAGGACCTTTCCAGACACTGCAAAAACAATAGTAATCCACCAGAACAGTAGCCTCTAACAAGTTGCCTCAGAGAGAAGAGCACCACCTGCTGAATCACCAGCACTACTACTAGCAGCTCAGCTTTGCTTTTGGAGGTAGGTCTCCTTCACTTTGTTTTTCTCTCTTTGGCTTCTGGAAGATCTGAAGGGATCACAGTACAGCAGTAGGCATTACACAAGACATCCTGATGACTGCCCTAGAAGTCATGATTTAGCAATGTTGTCAGCACACAGCACTCATTCTCAAGCCACAACGTTTATTCTGGGACCACCTGAGAGCTTTAGAGGGCCAGCCTTTGCCAGGAAGCTATCCGTGCTGGTGAGCTCTCCTTCAGATTCTCTCACATGCCATCCAATAAATGTTTAGAAACCTAACCTGACGGAGGATCTGACTGAGAATTCTACTTCTGTCCGTTGACATCATGAGAGACAAACGCCAAGGGCTCTGTAGTAATCAAGAAGCCTCTCTAATAAGCATCAGCTTTATCATGTGCTTTCACTTGTGGAAGAAAGTCTTATGTTTCCATATAACTTCAGGCTGTGCTCTTATTGGTTCCCAGCATGCTTTGTAGGGTGGCCAGCCCTTGGATAGGAAACCTGCTAGGTGAGCAAATGGAAATTTCAAAATCCTTCCATGAGGTTAAAAGCTCTAGAGATGAAGGATGGTCTTGTGATTGAAGCAGTGGCCTGTGACTCAGAAAATATAATTCAGTTCCCATCTCTGCTGCCAGCTTCCTGTGTGACCTTGGGCAAGTCACAGTCACCCAGTGTTTCAGTTCCCCATCTTTAAATAGGGGAGGATAATCCTTCCTTTCTTCCACCTTCTCCCTGTCTTACCTATTTCAGTGGTAAATTCTCTGGGGCAGGAACTTTCTTTCATGCATTTCTGCAGTGCCTAGCGCGACAGAGCCCCCATCTTGGATGGAACCTCTTGGCACTAGAAAAATACAAATAATAGGTGGTAATTGGGGTAAAGGGCAATGCTTTGATTCTGTTAACTCCTTGGGAGCCTTGTAGTCTCCAGGCCATTCTGACTCTGTAAAGGTCACAGCTAGGGTGACCAGATGTCCCGATTTTATAGGGACAATCCCGATTTTTCCGTCTTTTTCTTATATAGGCTCCTATTACCCCCCCAACCCCTGTCCCGATTTTTCACACTTGCTGTCTGGTCACCCTAGTCACAGCAGTCACCTTAGCCCATTGAGCCGAGCTACAGCTATCTACAGCTCCAAGTGGATATGTGCAGGCTGCTAAGAAGTCACTGTCAAATGCTGCATTGTGAGTGAAGGCAGCTAGTTAACCACTTTGGCTGCCTCATCCAGGATGTCAGGATCTGCTTTCAGCTCTGCTGACATGGACTTGAAGAGAGTAGCTAAATCAGGCTGCGTAGCAGTCATGGCAAAGGTTTATATTTTGCGTGATAATCTGAAGGACGAAGGCATAAGTGTCAAATACTCCTCTGAGGGTTGTACCCACCTTCGTGACATGACATCTGCAGAGGAGACAACTGCATCAGAAATGAACTGCAAAGTAGCAGTATCTATTGTAGGGGGAGACCTAAATGTTAGCCACATCCTATAGGGGGAGAGAGCATCCTTGATATACTGTACTTCCCCAGTATATCACACCTGTTCAACAGGCTGTGTCCCTGGGCCACGCTCTCCTGAATAAAGAGGTGAAAGCAACATCGTTCTGTTCAGGAGACCTTACACAGACATCTCTACCTAGCCTCCCATGGAGTCCTTGAAATGATGGGCTACAGGTACACTGGACAAGAGGAGAGGGTCCTGTCAGATTCTGTTTCAATATAAAGGTCAACTAACATCAAGGAAACCCTTGAATATATATATTGAGAAGCTGAGGGGGATAGGGAGAGAGGGAGCCGGGATGGGCCAAAAAAGGGGTTTGTGAGAGGGAGAAGTTGGAGTCAGAGGATGAGTGAAAACAGGAAGGAAAAGATGGGACTGCGAAGAAGAAAGGGGCTGAAAGTGGCAAGAAAGGTAAGAGGGGTGTTTGCAGTGCCAAGCAAAGGACTGAAAAAGGGGGTTGACTATGGGGGGGATAAGAGAAGTTGTGAGAGGAGGGCAGAGGTGACAGGGAACGGAGTGAAAGTAAAGAAGGGTGGAGAGAGGGCAAGCTCTTTGGTGAAAACATTTATTAAACTAAGTGCTTTAGATCAGGACTGTGAGTTCCTATCTGTCTGGACAGCACCTAGAACAATGGGGTCTCTCACAGTCCTCACTGGAGGCCCTGGGCCCTACTACAATAGAAATACTTCTCTCTGTTCCCTCTAGACAGGGAAGCTCGTTGTTATTTCTAAGAACGCACCAGATCTCTCTCTCTCTCTCTCGACCTGCATAAGGATCCCAGAACTGCAGGACAAGCTAAAACTTACAAATAATGACATTTTTTCAATGTCTGGAATTCCTAATGCCACCTGGTCCCATGCTAGTGTGGGGAGAAGGCTGACACCCAAATAGCCATTCACTGACTCCCCAAGCAATTTACAGTATTGCCAACTGCCATGATATTTGGTGTTTTTCCTCTAAGTCCCACCTTTTAGAGTCATATGGTTGTGTGTGTGAAAGTGAAATGAATTATATTAAAGAAATAGAATGAATTAAAGAATGCTGTATGTACCTTTAAGTAGAAATGAGAAATGCTGCAATCCAGGTATCAGGAAAGCAGACATTAACTGTTAATGAATTGCTCCACTTAAGGGCGATTGGCGAAGCATTAGCCTTAGATCAATAAGAGTTAATAAGGAAGCAGAATATGTATATCGTGCCCCAGGCAAATTTTACAGTTTTGCTCTCTCTGTCCCTTTGTTTAGTTCACACCCTTTTATCTGTATAAATAAGACTGTTTGAATCTTGCATGGTGCTTATATTATCTGGGTGTTATTAGCAGAGTGCTGTGCTAATAAAACAGAGTGGTCTGACAAACTATGAGTCCTGAGTCTAACTGACATGTGCAACTCTCAGCTTTCAAAGTTTCTAGCCCTTGTGGTTGCGGAGAAAAGTGTGAAAACATGAACCCTAAAAGGTTCAAAAATCAGGAGGCAAATAAAAAATATATATATATTTTTTAAACTCAAGATTTTAAGCAAGTTTCATGACTATTTGAGGTCTGAGACATGATTTCTGAATATTTGGGGTTGGCAATATTTTCCAAAAAGGAATGGCAGTCTGAGGCTATTTTCTCCCAGTCTGTTTTATTCCCAAATCCCGTTCACACTGAAGTGAGAGGGCAAACACAAGCGAAAAGCTCCACACAGCTAATTCCATTAGTAGAACTGCAGATGAGGGCTCATTTCTATTGGGTGAATTTGCACGGATGCAACTACAGTAAGTTACTGGGGTGAGTCACATTGGAGCAATGTCTCAACAATGGGGTTTGCACAAGCAAGTTTCCCTAGTCTAGATAAGCCCTAAAACACTGCTGTGTACTGTCCTACTGTCCAACCCTGGGACCTACCTCCACCACTCTTGTCCCTCCACTTTAGCCCCCCAACCCAAACCAACACCTCTACACACCTTGTGGCCTCTTGTTCTCTCTACTGACCATAGTGCAGTGCAGTCAGATTCTCCATCCAGAGAAAAGACAGTAGTCAAACTGACACAAGTATCCTTAACTAAATCTTTGGCTGTGGTGGTCAGAGAACCTTATCCTAAAATGGATTATTTCCTTGAACAAATAGCTTCAATTTATACCTTTGACATAATATCTAGTAATGATTCTTTAGAGCGGGGGTGGCCAACCTGTGGCTCTTCAGAAGTTAATATGCGGCTCCTTATATAGGCACCGACTCCGGGGCTAGAGCTAAAGGCGCCAACTTTCCAATGTGCCGGGGGGTGCTCACTGCTCAACCCCTAGCTCTGCCACAGGCCCTGCCCCCACTCCACCCTTTCCCACCCCCTCCCCTGAGCCTGCCGTGCCCTCGCTCCTTCCCCCCCCCCCCCCCCCAGAGCCTCCTGCACGCCACGAAACAGCTGATCAGGAGGCGCTGGGAGCGGCAGTGGAGCTGATGGGGGGCTGCTGACATATTACTGGGGCTCTTTGGCAATGTACATTGGTAAATTCTGGCTCCTTCTCAGGCTCAGGTTGGCCACCCCTGCTTTAGAGCCAAGAAACCAAATAAGTGTTACAGACTATATATACATATATAAAACACTTTAAGTACAGCCACTACTAAGGTGGAACAAGGAAACTGTTTAGTAGTTTACCGACCAACAGTTTAGGATAGGGAATGAAGTAAGACATTGTATCCACCTGATGCTGCAAGAGGAACTATTTGACTAGTCACAACAGAAGGAATAACAAATCTACCTTTACAAAAAGTTTCATGAGAGGTTTACTAACTGCTAGTGATCAGTGTGATAATATGTGGAAGCACAGTCGGTCTTAAACAGGAGGTGTTTTTAAAGAAAACAAATACAACTACAGAAAAAAAAAGTTTCCACACAGCTTGAGTTCCAGCTTTGTCTCTTTTGTTTACCATATTTTAAGAAATCATGTTGGTCCCTCTTCTCTGCCTGCAGCATATAATGGTTAAGTCTTCTGAGGGCTGTAATACCTTGGTCTAATGTCAGTTGTTGGGTTTAGCGTGGAGGTGCTGGGTGGTGTTGGTGGCCTGTGATAAACAGCTGGACAGACTAGATGATCTGGCAGTCCCTTCTGGCCTTACATTTTATGACTATGACTCTATCTAGTTATAATCAGTACCATGGTTTTATATCTCATTCAAAAGATAGCACCCTCAATAAAGCACAGCTCCCCCCCAGCACCGTGCTAACACATTTCTTCACCACTGACTCAGATGCAAGAGTGTCACCAGCATTACTTCCTGCAGCACCCTGGTTTTCCTTGGAGGTTTCTCTCTGTGTACTAAAAAGCCAACCCTGTTTCACCTATGAGATCTAATCAGCATACAGCCCAAGATGACATGGCGGCAAGATTCTCAGTGACTTGGTCACTAGGAGGTTTAAGAAAAAAAAAATTCTTGGGAAAAAAATATTTCACTGAGATTTAACAACTGTTAGCCTAGAAGGCCATCTCCCTCCCTCTCTCTGCCCTCCTAAGTGAGGCAACTTTCAGGCCTTGAAATAATGAAGCCTCTGCCTCCTGGGGGGCAGGTGAGGCTTGGTGCTTTTACTTTGGGGTCTGCATGAAGTTTATGATTACGTAAGAATTGACAGAATTACACAGAAGAACAGAAAAGTATGATGTCCCACACAACCAGGGCCGTCCTTAGGATTTATAGGGCCCTACACAATATTATTAAACTGGTACCCCTATGCTCCACTGAAGGAGGTCCCCAGCCGGCCCCACTGACCCCAGTGTGTTGAGGGTGCACAGCCACGCCCCCCCCCACCACCCACAGAACCCCTCCCCATTGCTGACACACACCGAGCTGCGTACGCAGCAGATGCTGTGGCAGTGGCTCAAGGCAGGCTTCTCACTGTGAGATGGGAGCTGCATCTTGCCAGCGCTCATGGCCCTCCTGCAGCCCCTAGCCACTCCTGGCTAACCATGAGCATTTTGACAGGAAGTACCAAGCAGTAATAACAACATCTATAATGCAAGTGTGTGTGCGCGCGCGAGAGAGAGTGTATGAGAGAGAGCCAGTGTGTGTGTGTATGGGACTGGGGGGGAGGGGGACTAGGGTGACCAGATGTCCCAATTTTATAGGGATAGTCCCTATATTTGGGGCTTTTTCTTATATAGGCTCCTATTATCCCCCCACCCCCCTCCCGATTTTTCACACTTACTATCTCGTCACCCTATGGGGGACTGTGTGACGGAGTGTGTGTTCGAGACTGTGCGTGCGTGTGTGTGTGACAATCTGTATTGGGGAACTGTGACTCATGAGAGGCAGAGTATGTGGGTGTGAGATCCAGTCTGTGTGTGAGAAAGACAGTGTGTGTGCGTGTGTTAGGGAAGTGTGATAGACAGTGAGCACACTGTCACTTGAAGTCCCCTCCTCCCCTCAGCCCGGCTACTCCCCCCACCCCGCTGACTCACATGGAAGTTTCACTTCTCCTGTCCTGGCCCAGCCTGGCTCCTGCCAGAGAGCAAGTGGCACAGGCAAGCAGGGTCCAGGGAGGGACTCCACTCCGGGTGGCAGTGGGCCGGGCCCCCAGTGACCAGCTGCGCTGCTCTGGGCTCCTTGGGGCTGGGGCGGCAGAGCCGGAGGCTGAAGCCCTCCGCCGGCCAGTTGAGGAGCGAGTGAGGGCGGGGTTGGGGAGAAGCCCCCCAGCCCAGCACAGGGGTGGGGCCGGAAAAGAGGATTTCAGCCACGGCCAGCAAGGGGAATGGTGCCCCATATTTTCAGGTGCCCTACGCAGCCGTGTATGCCTAAGGATGGCCCTGCACACAACTCCCTTCCCCCTCACCTTCTTCCTCGCAACACACAGTTAAGGAAGCAGCCACTTTTGTTTCATTTGGTGTTCTTTTGCCCAGGTTGGGCACCAGTTTGTAATAATTCATGACTTCCTATATAGAGAAACCATGGCCATCGGATAACAGGTGCCATGCAGCATGGGGAATTAGAATTTACACCTTTGGCACCAAAAACATAGGGCTGCTTTTTTTAGCTGACCAGGTCTGAAGCCTAACAGGTTAGCTCACAGAGGGAAGATTTACTCACTGAAACAGAACTGAAATGGAAGTCAGGGGTATATACCCACAGAGACACATCCACATGCAAACATTCACATATACATGTGTCGTGCAAACCTGTGCTCATGCACACAGGTACTCCCATGTACCACAAACAGATTTATCCACTTGAACAAGCAGGCATCTGCACACACACTCACATATAGCCACATGCTCCAAGCCACACAGTCACATACAGCTTTCCTTCTCCCTCAGCCCAAGGGGTGAAATATCTTCCTCAGAAACAGGCAGCTCCAGGTTCTCCTCCCCCTCCCTGTGCTGCTGATAACTCAGTGTATCTATTTGCCTCTTTGCTTAATGAGCTGGTTGATTGATGGTCTCTTTGGTATGATGTTCTCACTGGCAGTGGACAGAAATGACAGTACTTCACTATGCTGAATCCTAAGGTAACTGTTTTGAACCTGCACAGTACCGACTGAGATCTGAGCAGCTCTCCCATTGCTCTCTAACTCCCTCCCAGACTAACTAGCATAGCCTGTGGTGCTCATCACAATGGGATCTCCCTACATCCTGCTCTGGACTAGACAGTCAAGGACTCTGAACTTCATTACACTCCAGAACAGGCTTGTATAGAAGGAAACATAATAATATAGCCAGTGACCCTTTCCTTCATATTGTCCCCAGCCTCGGTGGAAGAATCACCAGTGGAGAACAGGATGGGTAGGAAACTGCACCAGTGAGGCAAGGCTGAACCAGGGAACCAAGAAAATGACTCAGCATCCGAATTATCAGGGAGCCACATAGTCATCAGGCCTGACTCAGAGATGGAGGAAATAGTTTAGTGAGCCAGGGGCTAGGCAGGCGGTAACAGCAATGGTGGGGGAGGAGAGAAGGCACAAGAAAGAGAGACAAGGTAGCAAACTGTCTGTCTGTATAAAGAAATGGACAGCAATGAATAACTGGCTTGAGCTGCTGGAACACAGGAGTGGGGCATTGATAGCCTGCTACGTGTCAGAAAGGCAAATTGGACTCTGTTCTGGTTTTAGTTGCTTCTAAGTAGATTGTATCTAAATGACTGAGAGCCCTGTTAGCAATAGATTTGTGTGTGTGATTTTATATATAAGAAATAAATAAATAAACACAGAATCTTTTGTCCCACAGGATTCCCAAATATTGCATGTACAATTCCTAGAGTCTTAAAGTTCCACCTGCCCTGCAGGAAAGGAAAGGAGTTTTGTTGTTGTTTTTTTACAAGACCTCAATATTATTAAATGGGATTTTCCCGGTGGGGCAGGAAACACTCTGCAGGACTGGAGGAATTTGGAGATTCCTGGACTTTACAAAATTAATTTCCCTCAATGCTGAAATGTAGCTACTTCTGGGTTGGAAAGCAGCAGCTGTTTAACAGTGCACAACACCCCTATGCAATAGTTCAGGATAAGAAATGAAGAATCCTAGATCAGACAGAAGCTTCTAGGAGAGATTTACATACGGAGGATGCAATTAGCCATATGTATTTTAGCCAGGACATATGGGTAACACCCTTGTGAAAAAAAATGCCTTGGGATTTTTAATAATTGCATAGAGGGCAACTTCAAGAACACAGCACCAGGGCTGCTGGAACAATGTGTATAGTGGAGGTGCTAAGAGCCATTGAACCAAACTGTAAACCCTGTGTATGATGGAAACCACTTCAAGCCAGGAGGTTCGGCCGCACCCCCAGCACTTCTAGTTCCAGCACCTATGCACGGCATCACCCCAACACCAACCTAGGGACACTGGTTCAGCCCTGCCTCAGTACTCCAATACCGACACCACTTCCAGGAGTGGCTTTCCCTTGAGTCCAATCCAAGGGCTGATCAAAAGTAAATCTGCTTAGCAGGTGAGATCAAACAAGATCACAGAGCAAAGTGGCAGGACTCCATGCAGGCATTAGAGAGGAAAACATATTTAAAGTCAGTGAGAGTATGACTAGCCATCACATGCTGAGCTCTTTTGAAAATCTAGCCCTATTCATTTCTAACAACTTCATTATTAACTTAGTCAAACAATTTAATCGCCAGGCAGCAAAGACCCATGAACTGTGGATCTCTGGAAAGAGACAGGGAATAAAAATGGTTTATAACTAATTCAACTGAAAGAACTAATTCATTTTAAACGTTCTGTCATTACTGGGGGCGGGGAGGGAGGGGAGAAAAACAGAGGATGCTGTGGTAACTTGAAGCAGTAGTGTGACTAAAGTAATTAAAGTGGCCCATATGGATTTTCAGACCACCCACCCACCCAAACCTTTAGTTAAGTCAAAACAAAGCATTAAATTTTTTGAAGAGCAGCAGCTACGGAAAAATATAGGCCTCTGAAAAGCCTGTTATTAGACACTGCCAAGAGGATTTTTGATCAGCAGTTCTGTTAATTTGGCAGCCTGAACAAAACACCAGAGGTTTCAAGTTGATATGTAATGTAGGCTGAAGCTGGAGTTTCTTTGAGTCTTTCCTTTCAAGACTTGTCTCTCATGCGTAGGAGGCACAGGCTGGGGCATGAGACCCAGTGTCGTCATGCATGATATATTGTCAGTACTGCCAAGTTTTCATGCATTGATCTCACAGATAAAGTAACACTCTGGGAGTCTGATTCTCCTCTCACTTACAGGGGGTAAATCAGGAATAACTTCATAGAAACCAATGGATTTATACAGGCATAAAACCAGTCTGAGATCATAATCAGACTCTTGACATATAATATAGAGCTGGGAGCTACAATGCCCACATTTGGTGCACCTCAGTCCCTCTTATCCTCTGCTTGTGGCATACAATGGTTTAATTTCCTGAGGGCTGTGATCCTTTTGTCTAATTATGGTGGTTGGACTTGGTGTGGAGGTGGCAGGGTGGTGTGGTCTGTGATATACAGTAGGTCAGATGAGATGATTGAGTGGTCCCTTCTGGCCTTTGACTCTAACTACATTATTTCTAGGGTTGAGCCCAAACCAAATTAGAAGTCTAAGCCCATGATATGAACAGCCCCAGGCTTTGGGGTGTTTGAAATTGGAGCCTGGATCTTACTATCACAAATGGCCCCAGGGTCAAATTATCTAAAGCACATAAATGACTTAGGATCCTACATCCCATTTACTTTCAATAGGAGGTAGGCTCCTAAGTAACATAGGAGCTTTTGAAAAATGTACTCCCTTCAAAATGGGCAAAACCAGATTCCCCAGCTCCAAGCATAATTGAATTCTAGGACATTCAAGATCTGGAGCTGATTTTTTGTAGCTCAATCCTTTCTCATTATTCCCACTACACTGATACAATCTTCTCATGTCAAAATGGACAGGGAGTTTACAGAGAGTGGGGATTACCATATAAACCCATGGACATCAATCCCCAGGACACTGCTTTCAAACACAACAAACAAATACATACATAAGAGACAATGCCTGCAAACCAGTGAGTGTGTTCATTCTTACAAGACCAGTTTTTACGTAGGACATAACGGACCCAATTTTCTTGAGGGCTACAATATATTCACCAGTTCAGAGGCATTTAAGCTACTGGGGCCCTGATTCTCCAACCTTAGGATACAAAATAGCTCCCATTTAAGTCAATGGGCGTCTGAGCAGGTTGCATTCTACCTTGCTCTGAAAAAAAAAGCAAATATATTCCATGTATAGTTAGCACCTTTGAATTTGGCCCATTGTATTACTATTGCCCATTATAGAGAAGTCCAATTTGGGCAATCAGAAAGGGGGTCAGGATAGTACAAAGTTTGGGATTCTTTGCATTAACGGGTGCTCGTTAGAATTAGCTTTTTTACTCTTGTTTGTGAGATGTTATATTAAATTTTTGCCAGACACAGTCAGAGGTAGTTAGTGTAATACAGACAATGGCTCAGGAACACAGAGTGAGCTTTTCAATAGTCATTGACAAGACAAAGTGAAGAGACGGAGCAATTGCAGCAAGTACATTTTCAAGGTCAATTCTATGACAAGGAAGCAAAAGACAGTAGACTTTGCGGTCTGGCAGCTGCTGGGTTGGATTCTGCCTGCTTTATGAGCTGAGACAAAAACACAGCCCTGCATATTATGCTTCTGTTTCAGGTGGGTGAGTTTTAACTTTACTTCAACAAGCCAAGGTCCCACAGCTGTGCTAGGTAGAAGTCAAGGTGATAGATACTTAGGGCTTGTCCATAAACAAACTGCTTTAGCTGTACGAGTATAGTTAAAGCAGTACAACCTCCCTAACCTGGATGCAGCAATATGAATATGAAGGTGCCTAATACCAGTATAGCTCTTCCAATGAGTGTAGACAAGACACACACAGATTCCCTCTGAAGTGAAATAGACATACTAGTACAAAAACTGTGTGTAGGCCAGGCCTCAGAAATACTTATACTAGATATATGGTTTATACCAGCCAGTTGCAAAAAAAGACACCTAGACATACAGCTGCTGCACCCATGCCCCTAGCAGGGAGGGAGCTCATTTGGTTGAAAGTCGCCCCACTGAACTTGCCCAGCTAAAAATTGGGGCAAGTTTGTCAACATTTTTGCTCAGGTATCCTGGCATTTCAAGCAAGCCTGAGCTCAGCCAGGATTCTCATGAATCTCTGGGAGTTGAAACAGGTGGGAGAGAGGGGGGATGTTTGGTTTTTAATATAGCTCTGTAGGGGAGAACCTGTTACCTTGCTAGTGTGGAATTTGTAACCCACCTTAGTTCTGTTCTGCTCAATTACCTTGAAATGGTTTCCACTTGCCTCATCCATTGAATGAGAAATCTAGCTTGTCAGTGGCACCAGTAATGAGCAGTTGTACTCCAGCTTCTGTCGGATGGGAGAGGGAAAAGACTGTATCCAGTGGTGAGCTGGAGCCGGTTGTTAAATTTAGAAGCCCTTTTAGAACTGGTTGTCCTGGTTCTAAAAGGGCTTTTAAATGTAACAAAAACTCCAGCAGCTCCCTGCCCCTGGTCCCAGCTCACCTGGCTCCAGCTCTGCCTCCTCCCCTGAAGGCTCCCCCTTCCGGCTTCCCACAAATCAGCTGTTAGCGCGGGAAGCCTGGGAGGGTGGAGAAGGAAGCAGCAGCTTCCTGCAGGTGAGCTGGGGCAGGGGGCGCGAGGAGGGCTCCAGGCACCGCGCAGCTCCAGGCGGCCCTGACTCTGACTCCGGGTGGCGCGGCTCTGGGCCAACTCCCGGCCCCAACTTCGGGCCGACCAGCGGCTCTGGACCGGCCCCAGGCTCCAGCCCCCGGCCCCAATTCCGAGCTGGCCCGCAGCTCCGGGCCAATCCCCGACTTCGGCCCGGCCAACGGCTCCGACCTGGCCCAGACTCCAGCCTGGCCCCCAGCTCTGGGCTGGCCCCTGGCCCCGATTTTGGGGATATTATGAAAAGGGAACTTTACCTGGTTGATTTCCAGTTCCCTTTGCCTGGATAGTGGATAAATGGAGGGTTTCAACCATCAGTCTCTCAGTGTTTTTACCTTTCATGAAACCTACAATTACATAAACTAATTAAAGACCCAGTCTATTTAGTCTTCCCTAAACTCACATTACTTCACCAGAGTTGCAGTCAACTTACAATAATACAACCAGATTTATCTCAAATCCCTCCTCCTCCCTATATAATATCAACAGATTTTATTTAGTAGTCTACGTTGCAGTACTGGAAACAGATGACTATGTCCCATTGTATTTGTGCTATATAATAAAGGTAGCATGATCCAGTGGACTGGGCAGTGGAGAAGGAATCTGTAAACCTAGGTTCTAGTTGTGACTCTCTTGTGTTTGGCTGTCATAATCTGTCTGTGCCTCAGTTTCTCTTTCTGTAAAAGGGGTTTAATGATACCTGCCTGTGTAAAGTAATTGCAGACCTATGGTTGACAAATGCTAAGTATTACTGATCATGGAACCTATCTGTCTTGTTCACACTAGCAATGTGGAAGTCCACAAAATAAGAAGTATGTGTCACCAAGGTAAATTGCTGGCTAAAGATACCCGGGATCCTGCAGACCAAGGGGGAAGTGAAGTCCAGAATCAAAGACTGCTCATTTAAACCAGGGGGTTTTACACTCGGCTGAACACAACAGTAACTGTACTGTGTTCTCAAATCCAGGCATATAAGTTAGGGCACCCAGATCCATATCTGTATGCTCAAATGTGTGCTTAGGAACCTAAGTGAAGTATGAAAGGGGAAGAAAGATCTTGTGCTTAAGGTAGTAGCCTGGGACTCAGAGATCCAGCTTCAGTTCCCAGTTCTACCAGAGGCTTTCTATGTAACCTTGGGTAAGTTACATGATCTCTAGGTGCTTCAGTTTCCCATCTGCAATATGGGAACAACAGCACTATTCCACCGCACAAGGGTCCGGTGAGCATAAATCCATCAATGACTGTGAGATACTCAAATATTAAGCTGATTGGGGTCATACAAGCAGCTAGACGCATGTGCCTAACAGCTGTTAGCCTCATTTGTTTCCGTTCACATACTGACCTGGGCACTTTTCCTTACAGATGGAAAGCTATTGCATCTGCAATCTCTCATGGCTTAACATTTAAATAAACAAGTTAAATGCTTATTAAACCCTAAGCACAAAGTTCATAAGACACACACAGTTCCCTCAGGAATGCTTATAGTGATAACCTGTAGGATGAAGCTAAACTTGGGATCCATTTATGAAATCTTCCCATCACTTCTGTGTTTTTGTTTATCTTTGCTTGCTTCCTACGAAGTATTTTATATGGTAACCGGGTCACTGAAGGAAGTAGGACTAATAGGTCCTGTGGTTTATTTTGGGAGACTCAGGGTATGTCTACACTACGAAATTAGGTCAAATTTATAGAAGCCGGTTTTATATAAATCGTTTTTATACAGTTGATTGTGTGTGTCCCCACATAAAATACTCTAAGTGCATTAAGTCGGCGGACCGCGTCCACAGTACCGAGGCTAGCGTCGACTTCCGGAGCGTTGCACTGTGGGTAGCTATCCCACAGTTCCTGCAGTCTCCACCACCCATTGGAATTCTGGGTTGAGATCCCAATGCCTGATGAGGCAAAAACAGTATGGCGGGGGATTCTGGGTACATGTCGTCAGGCCCAGAGAGCAACGGCAGACAATCGTTTTGCACCTTTTTTCCTGGGTTACCTGTGCAGACGACATACCACGGCAAGCATGGAGCCTGTTCAGCTCGGCTCAGCTCACCATCACCATATGTCATCTGGGTGCTGGCAGACGTGGTACTACATTGCTACACAGCAGCAGCTAATTGCCTTTTGGCAGTAGACGGTGCAGTATGACTGGTAGCCGTCATTGGCTATCTGGGTGCTGGCAGACGTGGGACTGCATCGTTATACAGCAGCAGCTCCTTGCCTTTTGGCAGTAGATGGTGTATTACGATTGGTATCCAACATCATCGTCTTCCTCAGTGAGTTCGGTCAGAGGTGCCTGGGCAGACATGTTTTGGCTCCTGGAGTCTCAGTCCTGCCAGCAGTCCTATTGCACTGTCTTGACGATGATGGCTAGCAGTTGTAGTACAGTATCTTCTGCCAAGCACCCAGAAGATGCCAATGATGTATCAGTCATGCTGCACCGTCTGCTGCCAGCCTAAGATGTAAAAGATAGATGGACCAGATTTCTTCTGTATTCATTTGCTTCCCCCTCCCTCCATGAAATCAATGGCCTGCTAAACCCAGGGTTTTGAGTTCAATCTTTGGGGGGGCCATTCTGTGTGACAGTTGTTTGTGTTTCTCCCTGATGCACAGCTACCTTTGTTGATTTTAATTCCCTGTAAGCCATGTCATCAATCGCCCCTCCCTCCCTCCGTCAGACAATAGTTTCGCACCTTTTTTTCAGCCCAGACGCCATAGCACTGGGATCATGGAGCCCGCTCAGATCACCACGGCAATTATGAGCACTATGAACACCACGCGCATTGTCCTGGAGTATATGCAGAGCCAGAACATGCCAAAGCAAAACCAGGCAAGGAGGCGATTGCAGCACGGCGACGAGAGTGATGAAGAAATTGACATGGACATAGACCTCTCTCAAAGTACGGGCCCCAACAATGTGCAAATCATGGTGTTACTGCGGCAGGTTCATGCCGTGGAACACCGATTCTGGGCCTGGGAAACAAGCACAGACTGGTGGGACCGCATCGTGTTGCAGGTGTGGGATGATTCCCAGTGGCTGCGAAACTTTCGCATGTGTAAGGGCACTTTCATGGAACTTTGTGACTTGCTTTCCCCTGCCCTGAAGCGCAAGAATACTAGGATGAGAGCAGCCCTCACAGTTGAGAAGCGAGTGGCGATAGCCCTGTGGAAGCTTGCAACACCAGACAGCTACCAGTCAGTCGGGAATCAATTTGGAGTGGGCAAATCTACTGTGGGGGCTGCTGTGATCCAAGTAGCCAACGCAATCAAAGCCCTGCTGATATCAAGGGTAGTGACTCTGGGAAACGTGCTGGTCATAGTGGATGGCTTTGCTGCAATGGGATTCCCTAACTGTGGTGGGGCGATAGACGGAACCCATATCCCTATCTTGTCACTGGAGCACCAAGCCACCGAGTATATAAACCAAAAAGGGTACTTTTCAATGCGACTGCAAGCCCTGGTGGATCACAAGGGACGTTTCACTAACATCAATGTGGGATGGCCGGGAAAGGTACATGATGCTTGCGTCTTCAGGAACTCTGGTCTGTTTCAAAAGCTGGAGGAAGGGACTTTCTTCCCAGACCAGAAAATAACCGTTGGGGATGTTGAAATGCCTATTGTTATCCTTGGGGACCCAGCCTACCCCTTAATGCCATGGCTCATGAAGCCGTACACAGGCAGCCTGGACAGTAGTCAGGACCTGTTCAACTACAGGCTGAGCAAGTGCAGAATGATGGTGGAATGTGCATTTGGACGTTTAAAAGCGCAGTTTACTGACTCGGATACACCTCAGCGAAACCAATATTCCAATTGTTATTGCTGCTTGCTGTGCGCTCCACAATATCTGACAGAGTAAGGGGGAGACATTTATGGCGGGTTGGGAGGTTGAGGCAAATTGCCTGGCCGCTGATTACGCGCAGCCAGACACCAGGGCGGTTAGAAGAGTACAGCAGGGCGCGGTGCGCATCAGAGAAGCTTTGAAAACCAGTTTTGTGACTGGCCAGGCTACGCTGTGAAACTTCTGTTTGTTTCTCCTTGATGAACCCTCCCACCGCCCCCCACCTCCGGTTCACTCTACTTCCCTGTAAGCTAACCACCCTCCCCTCTTCGAGCACCGCTTGCAGAGGCAATAAAGTCATTGTTACTTCACATTCATGCATTCTTTATTAATTCATCACACAACTAGGGGGATAACTGCCAAGGTAGCCCGGGAGGGGTGGAGGAGGAATGACAGACAAGGACACATTGCAGTTTAAAACTTTAACTCTTATTGAAGGCCAGCCTTCTGATGCTTGGGCAATCATCTGGGATGGAGTGGCTGGGTGGCCGAAGGCCCCCCCCCCCATGTTCTTGGGCGTCTGTGTGAGGAGGCTATGGAACTTGGGGAGGAGGGCTGTTGGTTACACAGGGGCTGCAACGGCGGTCTGTGCGCCTGCTGCCTTTCCTGCAGCTCAACCATACGCTGGAGCATATCAGTTTGATGCTCCAGCAGTCGGAGCATCGACTCTTGCCTTCTGTCAGCAAGCTGACGCCACCTATCCTCTTCAGCCTGCCACTTGCTCTGTTCATCCCGCGATTCAGCCCGCCACCTCTCCTCTCATTCATATTGTGCTTTTCTGCACTCTGACATTGACTGCCTCCACGCATTCTGCTGTGCTCTGTCAGCGTGGGAGGACATCTGGAGCTCCGAGAACATATCATCCCGAGTCCGCCGTTTTCTCCTTCTAATCTTCACTAGCCTCTGTGAAGGAGAAACATTTGCAGCTGGTGGAGGAGACGGGAGAGGTGGTTACAAAAGACACATTTTAGAGAACAGTGGGTACACTCTTTCACGTTAAATTTTGCTGTTCACATTACACAGCACAGGTGCTTTCGTTACAAGGTTGCATTTTTCCTCTTATATTGAGGGCCTGCCGGTTTGGTGTGAGAGATCACTCACGCAGTGCCAGGCAACAGAATTCGGCTTGCAGGCAGCCATGGTAAGCCACAGTCTTTTGGCTTTTTTAACCTTCATAACATGTGGGAATGGTTTCAAACAGCAGCGCCCTCATTTCCCATACCAAGCACCCATTGGGTTGGCCATTTAAAATGGGTTTGCAATGTAAAAGGAGGGGCTGCGGTTTCCGGGTTAACATGCAGCACAAACCCAACTAATCCCCCTCCCCCCACACACCCAATTCTCTGGGATGATCATTTCACCCCTCCTCCCCACCGCATGGCTAACAGCGGGGAATATTTCTGTTCAGCTGAGCAGGAACGGGCACCTCTGAATGTCCCCTTAATAAAATCACCCCATTTCAACCAGGGGACCATGAATGATATCACTCTCCTGAGAATAACAAAGAGAGATAAGGAGTGGATGTTATCTGCATGCCAGCAAACACCGGGACCATATGCTGCCATGCTTTGTTATGCAATGATTCCAGACTACGTGCTACTGGCCTGGCGTGGTAAAGTGTCCTACCATGGCGGACGGGATAAGGCAGCCCTCCCCAGAAACCTTTTGCAAAGGCTTTGGGAGTACATCAAGGAGCGCTTTCTGGAGATGTCCTTGGAGGATTTCCGCTCCATCCCCATACACGTTAACAGACTTTTCCAGTAGCTGTACTGGCCGCGATTGCCAGGGCAAATTAATCATTAATCATTAAAAACGCTTACTTTTAAACCATGTGTAATATTTACAAAGGTACACTCACCAGAGGTCCCTTGTGCGCCCTCAGAGTCTGGGAGCACGCCTTGGGTGAGTTCGGGGGTTACTGGTTCCAGGTCCAGGGTGATAAACATATCCTGGCTGTTGGGGAAACCGGTTTCTCCGCTTCCTTGCTGTGAGCTATCTTCATTGTCTTCATCATCATCTTCCTCGTACCCTGAACCCACTTCCCTGTTGCATGCTTCTCCATTGATGGAGTCAAAGAACACGGTTTGGGTAGTGGTGGCTGCACCCCCTAGCATGGCATGCAGCTCAACGTAGAAGCGGCACGTCTGCGGCTCTGCCCCAGACCTTCCGTTTGCCTCTCTGGCTTTGTTGTAGGCTTGCCTTAGCTCCTTAATTTTCACGTGGCACTGCTGTGCGTCCCTGTTATGGCCTCTGTCCTTCATGGCCTTTGAGATTTTTTCTAATATTTTGCCAGAGTTCAGCTAACACTGATTTGTCTCCCCATATGGCGAGCAGATCCCATACCTCCCGTTCGGTCCATGCTGGAGCTCTTTTGCAATCCTGGGACTCCATCATGGTTACCTGTGCTGATGAGCTCTGCGTGGTCACCTGTGCTCTCCACGCTGGGCAAACAGGAAATGAAATTCAAAAGTTTGCGGGGCTTTTCCTGTCTACCTGGTCAGTGCATCTGAGTTGAGAGTGCTGTCCAGTGCGGTCACAATGAAGCACTCTGGGATAGCTCCCGGAGGCCAATACTGTCGAATTCCATCCACACTACCTCAAATCCGACCCGGAAAGGCCGATTTCAGCGCTAATCCCCTCGTCGGAGGTGGAGTAAAGAAAGCGGTTTAAAGGGCCCTTTAAGTCGAAAGAAAGGGCTTCGTCGTGTGGACGTGTCCAGGCTTAATTCAATTTAACGCTGCTAAATTCAACCTAAACTCGTAGTGTAGACCAGGCCTCAGTGAACAATCTGGAGGCTGTGGAGGAGTGTAAATTCCCCCTCTCCCCATAATTTTCCAATACTTGAACACTTTTTTGAGGATCAGCTCTTGAAATAAGCCTGGAAGCCTGGAAGTTAATAGATCCCCAATTGCCAGAGGGTTGTGAGGACATCCTGGTGAATTTGAGGTTAATTTTTAGATGAACAACATGAGGCAGTTTTCTGGCTCTTCTTAAAGTTCTCAACTGCCTCTCAAAGGTTGACTCAATTCTCCATTCTTTGCCCCCACCCATTGCTTTGTGATGTAGCATCAGTACATGATGAAGTTGCAGCAGTGTGGCACAACATTGCACCAACATGCAGGAGCTGACCTCTACGGAACCACTTTGGGCCTGTGATGGAAGGGCACAAAAGGAGTGGACTTAAGGAACAGTTTCTCTGCTTATTGGACTGCACCCAGAAGGTTGTAAAACTCACTTTTCATGAAAAACTTCCCCAATAACTAAGGTTTTCCTGGGATACTAAAGAGGAAAGCAGAAAGAAAGAAAAAGGACTGAGAAAAGCAAATTTATAAAGATCTGTTATGCTCTGTGTAATGACTGTTTTTACTTTGTAAGTATACTGTAATTATAACGTGATCCTGCCGACCACTAATTCATGCCACTACATGACTGAATTACTTTATTATTCCTCAGGTTTATACTTAATACATCTTTTCAGAACACAGATAACTTTGTTGTAATCACAGTGTAATTAATTTATCATTCTTGCACATTTTGTGGAGGTTGCATGTATCTGAAATTAAAGCCACAAAGTAATTAGTGTAAACTGTAGTGTATTTGAATGTACCTGGATTCCAAAAATGCATATATTAATTACCAAACTCTTGGGGTAGATGCAAATAGTTTGATTTTTAATCATAAAACTTTGCAGGAAGTTTAACATGAGGATAGTTATAATGCAGTGATTTAAGTATTTCAGGTCTTGTCTCCATTTAAAACTCAACAGCGGCACAGCTATGTTGCTGTCATGCTTCAGTGTAGATACTACCTACACCAATGGGGAGAGGGGGTTCTCCTGTCATCTTAGGTAACCCACCTCCCCAAGAGGAGATAGCTAGGTCAACAGAAGAATTCCTCCACTGACCTAACACTGTCTACACTGGGGACTTAGGTCAGCTTTACAACACCACTCAGGGGTGTGGATTTTTCACACCCCTGAGAGACATAGTTAAACTGACCTAATTTTCTAGTGTAGACCAGGCCTCAGTCTTCTACTTTCAATTCCAAGTACATGAATTAGTGGATATTTGGGATTTTGAACAGTGTCATCACAGAATAATTACAATGCAACTGCAATGTAATTAGGGTGTACTTACAGTCACTGTATTATACAGTGTAAAAACCTACACACACTGTATTCACTTAATAAATACTGCACGCTGTGAGGTGGCCTTCCTTTTCACCAGGGCAGAAACAGCAAAATCAGACTGAGCCTGTCTTTGAAGGGCCCCTCATTGGTGTGGAAAGCGCAAGAACTCTGAGAAATGATATACATGGTATCACTTCATTCACTGACACTTTTCTTCCAGTTAAATGAAGGAAGGAAGTTAATTAAGCTTGGTAGTACTGTCTTAATGGAAGATTGTGCTGCCTAATTCTCCAGGCTGAACTGCCAGTTTTCGACTAGAACACACAAAGGTTTTCAGGAGCTTACTTTTCTGAAAATGCTCTGGTTTGTTTGCCCTTCAACTCTACACCCACACAGAGCACTCCCTGGATCAGGCAACTGCTAATCAGGTTTCTGGCTTGCCTAGCACAATGGTAAATACTGACCTTTGAGTAACTTCGCACTGCAGGTTTACGTTACACTCTCAGCTCCTTGCAGCAAAATGAGAGGAACCTACGTCAAGGAGTAGTGGCTCTAATTACTGGGAATTTACAACACTTACTTGGCGGTGCCGCAGGTAATGTGGGCAGTGATACAGAGGAGGCGGTGCTATGTCGTGGTTAGAGCGGAGGAAAGCCTGGATTCTGTCCCCAGATCTGCCACTGACTTGTGTGGCATTAGGCAAGTCACTTCACCTCTCTGCACCTTAGTTTCCTCATTTGTAAAATTGAAACAACACCACCAACATTTACTTGGTACAATCATAGTTGCTGAGGGAGAGTGCAATGCCCAGAGGCTGCTCTCCTGACTTGTGATTCATGGTGCAGCCTGATCACTCTGATGGGCTGGAGAGGCAACTCTAGTGACCTTAGTGTTTGTGACCAGGCTGTGGGCAGTCTTGCCTCATGGTCAGGAAGGCTGGCCTAATGGATGAAACAGAGGTGACCAGGCCTAAAGGTCGGAGCCCTAATCAGGAGCAAGGTTTCCAAGTCCATTGAGTGAGACTGAGCTGGAGCCAGGGATCAGAGCCAAGGTCAGAAGACAAATACCAAGTCCTGGGAACAAGCTAAGGTCAAGATCCAGGAATCAGTGGCAAAATGTGCAGATAACTCAAAGTTATTAATGTTAGTCGAATCCAGTGAAGACTGTAAGGAACTTCAGAAGGACTTAACCAAGCTAGAGGAATGGGTAACATGATGGCAGATGAATTTCAATTTCAGTAAATTTTCATTATTTATTATTTGCATTATCGTAGTATCCAGGAGCCCAAGCGATATACCAGGCACTGTACAAACACAGAACAAAGAGAGAGCCCCTGCCACAATGCATAGTAATGGACATTGAAGAGGAAAATTTGAACTATTCATACACCTTACATGGGTCTAAATTAACTGTAGCAGCTGAGGAAAGGGACCTGGCTATCACTGTGGATAGCACAACGAAGGGTTCCATTTAGAGTGCATAAAGAAGCAGGTGGAGAATAATGCATAAATTCTTATAATACCATTATGTAAATCAGAGGAGCAGCCTCACCATGAATACCGTGTGCATCTCAAAAAGGATATTGCAGAAATAGAAGGGATTTAGAGAAGGGTGACAAGTAGATTAGGGTGATGGAAAAGCTCTCATGAAGAGAGATTGAAAAGATTTGGACTTTATTTTAGAAGGGAAATAACAGGGGACATGATAAAATCAAATAAAATAATGAAAAGTCTAGACAAGGTGGGTTGGGAGTTTCTGTTCTCCCTGTTGCACAACAAAGGAACATTCAACAAATTCAAGACAGCAAATTCAAAACTGATAAGAGGAAATACTTTTTCACTCAGTGCTCAATTAGACTGTGGAACTCACTGCCACAGGATTTTTGAGGCCACACATTTAGCAAGATTCAAAGAGGGATTGGACATTTATATGGATAACAAGAATATCCAGAGTTTTAATTGTTAATGCAAAGAAATAAAAAGCCCTCATGCTCCAGGTTTTAAGGCAATCTCTAACTATTAGGGGTCAGGATGAGAACATCATGATGGCAGATTATCCCACATCTACGTACTGTGGGGTATCTTGCACCTTCCTCTGAAGCATTTGGTACTGGCCACTGTTGGAGACAGGATACTGGACTAGATGGAACTCAGGTTTGTTCTAGTCTGGCAATTCCTGTGTTGCTAGATAAGCTACCCACAGATGAAAGAGAGGCTCCATAGCCCATTACTATTCTCTTGAGCTATCCCAGTCTTCTGAACTTCAGAAATGTGGCATTTCTTCACAGTTCCTCACTTCAACAGGAAATTGCCCATCAGGCAAATCCTCAGAATACCTTCATCCCCAACAAAGCTGCTTCAGATTCCCCTTTCTAACCCTAAGAAGCATCTAGCTGGAGCATACCAGCTATACAGAAGGAAGTAAATAGGTCAGATGTCCAGGTGGTACCACCATAATTAAATCTTCTCTGTCCAGTGACAGATAATTTAATTCCACTCCATCTGATTGGGGGGATTTTGTGTCTAATGAATAGGCTGCTCTATTTTCATTTATTTCAGTGCCTTTTAAGGCCTGGAATCAAAACTAAACCGAGTTTATTTAGCACCCTCTCCCATCATTCTGGTATTGGATAGGATATTCTGTAGTCCTCGTGCTCTCAACCTGGAAGCCACAACCAGGTTTGTAGAGTTGGGACTAGCCTCCCTTTTGTTATAGAAAAGGGATCCCAAAACCTTTTGCTCTTGTAGCATGGGGAAGGGGAAAAAGCGTTCAGGAGAGTTGGCAGTTTTTTTAAGAAACTTTATTAAACTCGCAGGAATAAACTATCCCAACACAGAGGAAAGATAGGAAGTATGGTAAGATATAATCCTGGCTTATCCAGGAGATCTTCAACAACCTGAAACTCAAAAAAGAGTCACGCAAAAAGTGGAAACTAAGTCAAATTATGAAAGATGAATACAGAAAAACAACACAAGCATGTAGGGACAAAGTTAAAAGGCCCAGGCACAAAATTAAGATTAAACTAGCTAGGAACATAAAGGGTAAAAGAAAACATTTTACAAATATATTAGAAGCAAGAGGAAGATCAAGGACAGAGTAGTCCCATTACTCAATGAGGAGGGAGAGACAATAACAGAAAATGCAGCAATGGCCGAAATGTTAAATGCCTTTTTGTGTCAGTTTTCATCAAAAGGGTTAGCAGTGATTGGAAGACTAACATAGTGAACATCAGTGCAAATAGGGTAGGATCTGAGGCTAAAATAAGGATAGTACAAGCTTAGAATTACTTAGACAAGTTTTAGATGTCTTAGAGTCATCAGGACTTGATGAAATACATCCTAGAATACTTAAGGAACTGGCTGAAAATTATCTCTGTGCCATTAGCAATTATCTTTGAGAATTTGTGGAGGACGGCAGAGATCCCAGAGGACTGGAAAAAGACAAATATAGTTCATGACTATAAAAACAGGAGTAAGCACACCCCATGGAATTGTAGACCAGTCAACTTAACTTTGGTATCTGGAAAGATAGTGGAGCGAATAATCAAAATCAATTTGTAAGCTCCTAGAAGATAATAAGGTGATAAGTAATTGTCCAACATGGATTTGTCAAGAACAATTCATGTCAAACCCATCTAATGTCCTTTTTTGACAGGGTAACAAGCCTTGTGGATGGGGGGGAAGCAGTAAATGTGATATATTTCAACTTTAGTAAGGCTTTTGATACTGTCTTACATGACCTTCTGATAAGCAAACTAGGGAAATATATCCTAGAGATGAACCTATTATAAGGGGGGTCCACAATTGATTAGAGAGGCATACTCAGAGAGAAATTATCAATGTTCACAGTCATGCTGGAAGGACATATGGAGTGGGGTCCTACAGGGATCTGTCTTGTGTCTGGTTCCATTCAATATCTTCCTAAATGATTTGGATAATGGTGTAGAGAGTATACTTATAAAGTCTGTGGATGATACCAAGCTGGAAGGGATTGCAAGCACTTTGGAGGAAAGGATTAGAATTCAAAATTATCTTGACACACTGGAGAAATGGTCTGAAACACATAGGATAAAAGTCAATAAGGAAAAATGCAAAATACTACACTTAGGAAGGAATAATCAATTGCACAAATACAAAATGGGAAATGACTGCCTAGGAAGGAGTACTGCAGAAAAGGATATGGGGGTTACAGTGGATCACAAACTAAATATGAGTCAACAAAGTAATACTGCTGCAAAGAAAGCAAACATAATTCTGGGATATATTAGTAGGAGTATTGTAAGCAAGACACGAGAAGTAATTGTTCAACTCTACTCAGCACTGATAAGGCCTCCACAGGAATACTGTGTCCAGTTCTGGGCAGCATACTTTGGGAAAGATGTGAACAAAAATGATTAAAGATCTAGAAAACATGACTTATGGGGAAAGATTGAAATAAATAGGTTTGTTTAGTCTGGAGAAGAGAAGATTGATGGTGTAGGGACATGGTAACAGTCTTCAAGTACGTAAAAGGCTGTTATAAAAACGAGGGTGATAAATTGTTCTCCTTATACACTGAGGACAGGACAAGAAGTAATGAGCTTAATTTGCAGCAAGGGAGATTTAGGTACGATATTAGGAAAAACTTCCTAACTATAAGGATAATTAAGCACTGGTACAAATTACCTGAGGAATTTGTGGAATCTCCATCATTGGAGGTGTTTAAGAGCAGGTTAGACAAACACCTATCAGGGACGGGCTAGATCAGTGATGGGCAACCTGTGGCCTGAGGGCTGCAGGAGGCCTATCAGGGTAATCCACTGGTGGGCTGCCAGACAGTTTGTTTACATTTGCGCGGCCAGCCGCAGCTCCCAGTGGCCGCAGTTCGCCGTTCCCAGACAATGGGAGCTGCAGGAAGCGGCGCGGGCCACAGGGATGTGCTGGCCGCCACTCCCCGCAGCTCCCATTGGCTGGGAATGGTGAACCACAGCCACTGGGAGCTGCGGGCAGCCGGGCAAATGTAAACAAACTGTCTGATGGCCCGCCAGCGGATTATCCTGACAGGCCACGTGCAGCCTGCGGGCTGCCCACTACTGGCCTAGATAATACTTAGTCTTGCCTCAGTGCAGGTGACTGGACTAGATGACCTATCAAGGTCCCTTACACTCCTACATTACTATGATTCTAAGAGGTCAAGGTATGGAAAAGATTGAGAATCACTGCTATATTTAATCAGTGCCATGTGAGAGAAAAGAGGTGTAGGACTAGATCCTCAGTTGCGGGGAATCAATGTAACTCTGCTGACTTCAGCTGAGCTACACTGATTTATACCAGCTGAGGAACTGGCCCATTCTTTCAGTTACTGCTGCACCCAGAAACTAACCCAAACCCTCCTGTTAGATGCAGTACCACATATGAGAATGTTTAGGGTTACCCTGTTCCAGAAACAGGTAGTGTCCACTCACAGCATCATTTTGCGCATTCCTTGGACTGGAGTGCCCCATCTTCTTTTTTTCATGTTCCATTATTTAGCCACAGTCAACCCAAGACCTCCTGTTTTAAACACAAGAGGGGACAGCTGGGCAGCCTGGTGCTCTTGTAGTAAATCCATAGTCATGTATCTACAGGCACCACCCGCGCATGGGCACAAGGACCTTCTCTTTCCAAAAGACAGAGCTCAGTCATTTGACCTAAAGCTGAATTGCCTTAAGTGTACTTAGATCCCCTTTGCAGCCCCTCCTACCATCACAAACTCTTGAGTCTTCAGCTGCTTTGATTCTCTTCAGTAGAGGGCAGTCATGTTCATCATACCAGCTGGTACATTACACCACATTGCAAAAGAGGGGAAGAAGCCTGTAAGCTGTTTATTAGTGATAACCTTCAGCACTGATCCACAGCAGAGAATCTACACCCACTTTGTGAATGAGAAAGTAAATGAAATATGATCACACCCAGTTCCCTATCTAATGTTCATTCATTTCTTTCCATGATATTTATTGTTCTGTAATTCCTATGCCCATCTGTGCTGTAGGTTCTTATATTATACCCTCCACTCCCACCCCAACATAATGAGCCTTGGGTGTGGCTAATCGGAGGAAAATAAACTGCTAAGGGCCTGATTTCCAGAGGAGCTCCCATGGATTTCAATAGCACCCTGCGGGACTCGGCACTTCTGGAAATCCAGTGCAATCTGTTTAATAGCACTTTCACTTATTGCAACATTCTAAGGGCACCACATTGTTTGTGTTCCTTCATAGCTTCATACTATTCATAAATCTGATTTGCTCACTCCACCCCATTCTCATCAAAGATGAAATTCATCCCTTTGCAAAGCCTGTGCACCACTTAAACCCTATTTTGAAAGTTGACATTGGGTTTAAGGGTAGCATAGGCCTCTGAACACTAGTGAATTTCACTCAATTAGAATTTTATACACTAAAAATAGGGTGACCAGATGTCCCGATTTTCTAGGCTTTTTCTTATATAGGCACCTATTACCCCCCACACCTCAGTCCTGATTTTTTACACTTGCTATCTGGTCACCCTAACTAAAAAGATCCCATCTGCCAGTTGCAATGAGAAAAAACTGATTATCCCTATCCCAGATCTCAGCAGAGATCTGACAGAGACCATGTATCCATTCACAATACTCTGATCAAAACAAGCCATGCCTCACCTTGTTGTTTACCTGAATGAAATGGCAGCTGTTTGTTATTTCATGTACTATGTATAGCCACATGTTATTGCCAAGAAATTCTGAGCATTATACCTTGTAGCAGACCAGATATTACTCTCTGTTGAGAAATCCTATTTGTGTTCGAATCCTAGGTGTTACGGGGAATTCTACATGTATTGAAACTATTATTTTTTAAAATTATGATCAGAAGAAAGATACTGACAAATTGCCTTATTGACACAGAGCCTGGCGAGTGCAAGTTCAAATACCATTCAAAAGAATCCCACAGTCATGGGAAGACAGCCATTCTTGGGGTGCAGAGATGTTAATTTTACTTGGGATGAGAAGAGATATATAAATTATATTATTATTTATTACTTGCCTTATCATAACATGAAGAAGCCCCATAATGGAGGAGGTCTCCATTGTTCTGGATACTGTACAAACACAGAACAAAATGTTAGTCCCTTGTTCTGACCTTGTGTGATAGGAAATGGCAACAACCAAAAAGAAAAGGAGGGGGAGAACCTGTGTCGGTCTATGGGGACAGGAACTAAAATTCTTTACCCAGGAAAAGAAATGGAGGCTTGGATGAAAATGAAACATCCACTATATATTGGACCAGAACAAAGATGCTGTATGTGATAAGAGCAAATGTTACTGTCCAAATGGTACGACAAGGAATGCCTGGTATAGTACTGAGCAAGGTCACATCTGGCTACATTAGGGTTACCATACGTCTGGATTTTCCCGGACATGTCCAGCTTTTTGGGCCTCAAATCCCCGTCCGTGAGGAAATCCCAAAAAGCCGGACATGTCCGGGAAAAGAGGGAGGGAGGGGTCATGGTGCTCGGCCGGGGGCCGGAGCCGCCGGGGGCTACATCAAAGTGGCCTGCAGAGTATAATTGACAAACCTGCACTGCACCCCGAGTGCATTTCACATTCTAGCTCTTCTCTTTCCATTGAGAGTCTGGCCAAGTCCAGAAGAATTGGCAGAAATTATATTAGCCCCCTTGACTGAGGGAGGGTGCCTGCAGTTTCTTACTGAGGCTTGCCACCAAGGAGTGTTATTAGATCCCCCACTGCTCCTAGATATCCCGGTACTACCCGTTGCCAAGGCTGTGTTTTACCATCTGTGCTTGGCATCCTTTCCTTTTGGCTGTGAACCTTGCTACCATTATTCATGCTTTTGTCACCTCGAGAGAAACACAAACAGCACAGCTGCATGCAGAGAACACAATGCAGTTCTGGAATTATACAAAACTGACCAATCTCCCCACCTACTTTCATCTACTACCATGAACCAGAGGATGTCACTGGAGGGTGTTTTTTTTTTTCTTCTTCTTATTCCAGTTTTTCTTTCCATAAAAGGCTGGCAATTGGTAAAGTGTCTCAAAACCATTTTCATGAGGCATGGTCTAAGCATCCCATTTCCCAGCTTTCAAGTCTATTTACACCATGATTAGGATAAACAAACTACAGATAGTTGCCGCTCTCTGCCATGTTCTCTGGCTGGAACCTCACTGTTTACCCAGGCCTGATCCAAAGCCATTAAAGTAAAAATTCCAAGTGACGTCAATGGACTGTGGATCAGGACACTGGGGCCCCGTCCAGCATTTCTTGCATGGCCAAAACTGCCCTGGATTTCAATGGGAGTTTGCAATGTGCAAGGACTGTAGCATCAGGCCCCCTAGTGGAGACCTTCTCTGTTGCCCTCTGCACAAGGTGCAAACATTTACACCACTGCAGAAGGGCTGGGAAACATTACCATTCAGATCTGGTAGAATTTTACATGCACGCTGCACTCACTTTTCATTGGTGTAAGTAGCTGAGCAAGGTGCAGCACAACAATGAATCACCCTTAAGTCTTACAAAGAGTTGGAAATGGTGACTGGGTTTCATTGGTTTTAGGGATGGCCAAACTGGTTCAGAGAAAATAACATCTGACCCCCAAACCCTCCTCTAAACTTTGAATGAACCCCTTCCCACCCCTCTTTTTTTAGGTTCAAAATCATTTAGTTGCCTTTCTTTTAGAATGGCCTCTTCTTTTGTACATCTCTGCACTCTGGGCTCAACTAGAAGTGTTAAAATCCCATGGAAGAAGTCTGGCCTTATTGAATTTCTGGCCTACTTTTGCAGAGACAAGAAGGATGGAGAATGTATAAGGCTCAGAAAGGAGCTGAACACTCAGGCGCTTTTCCTGCCCTCTGAACCTTTGGACACTGCCCATCATAATTCTAGATTCGTATTTTGTTGTTCATCACAGTATGATGATTGCACTCCAGGAATGTCAATTTCACTCAGCAACTGCTGGACTATTTCATTTCACTACCTTTCACTGAAACAAAATATTTTTTTAGGATGTCCTGTTGGTGAGAATTTTTTTTTTTTAATGGAGTGCGCTAATGAAACCGTGAGCCAATATGCCTTTTCTAATGAGTTTTTAAGCTTTGCATTTCTGGGGTTACAATGAAAATGTCTTATATGCAGAGTGTTTCATTTTTCAACCCCCAAGATGCTGACACCCTAAACAAAAGGAGGTTGGGGTGGGGGAATCCCCCCTGACTGTATGGGGGAAGTGAGGGAACGCAAGCAGAAAGTAGCTCATGTGGGGAGGGAAGACATGGAAAGGGTGGCCAGTGGTTGTATGAGTTCACACTGTAGAGAAATATTAATTGTCTGGCCTGGATGCCTTTTTGGGTGAGGAAGGGGGCCCCTGTGGTGGCTAGAGTGGGGATGAAGAGCAGGCAGGAAGCAGCTCCGAACTGGGGGAAGGGGATGGGGTTCAGACATGGAAAGGGTGGTCGGGGGTTGCGTGGTTTATGGGATTAGATACTGCGGAGATATAAAACTTTAAGTCTCTGGTGTGGACACCGTGTACAGCTTGCTGGGCGGGAAGGGGTTGAATGCTGAGCAGCCAGAGAGAGGCTCATAGCGCTGCCCTGCATGGTGCCAGACAGCCCAGACCTGGAAAAAGTAATTGAAATGCCCCTGTGCAGCTGCATTGTAAAAAAGCACACAATACTTACTGACACAGCTCTCCTCCACAGCAATGTGGGGCAGGGTGCTGGCAGAGCTCTCTTCCACAGTGGTTTCTATATGGCTGTCCACATGGGTTTCTCACGTATTATCCAAATCTGCCACAGCAGAGAGTTGTTGGCTGCCCTGATAAATCTCCTCCTGTTTGGACTCTGTGGCATATGTGGGGCCATGGGAGCACCAGTGGTTTGTTGGGTGCTTGCCACATTCTCTGCAGCACTATACACCACAGCAATGTTGGGTTCAGTGGTGGCATTGCTTGCAAAAACGCAGCCACCATTTCAACAGAGAAGTTACTCCAGGACTAGATGACTCTGGAGCATTGGAATGCATGCAGGTACCAATACAGGTCAATCCAAGTGTGAAGCAATGCAGTGTGGACTAGCTGGGACTGCCAGAAGTATGAACAAACTCACTACAAAGTGAAATTACTCCTTACTACTTACTTACTGTGACCTAAGATGCTAAATAAATTGCTTTAAGAACAGGTTTTAGATGGACACACGGCACTGTAAGGTGAACTAACTGTAGTTACAGTGATGTAAAATCCCCATGTAGACAAGGTCTAAGGTACTTATCTGGCCATAGTATGGGAGTGCTTCACAATATTTTTAGTATATTTATCAGTACAACACTTCTGTGAGAGAGCAAAGTAGTTTTATTCCTGTTTTACTGATGAGGCACTAAGGCACTAAATGACTTACCCAGGGTCACAGAGGAAATCTGTGCCAGAGCAGGGAATCAAACCCAGGTGTCCCAAGTCCACACCCTAACTACTAAGCCATCCTTCCTCTCTACATTGTTGTGTTGCGTGCATGGGAATAGGGGAGAAGTTTCTACTGGCCATGCTGTACCTGTTCTGTGAGTAAACTGAGGGTTTCTCTTTCCAAGGCTATTTATCCTTAACCTTTCCACCAACACTAAATTCACTTGCAAGTGCAAGTTCTATTTTGAAACTTGATTGTGTAAAAATGGCATCATGGGGCTTTGTGATCAAACATGCTCAGTTAATATGTAAAAAGATGTTTATTTTTTTAACCTAGCAGCCCTGTAAAATCCCCAGTGGATCCAAAAATCAAGCTGTGTTCTTTACTTCTTGCACAACAACACCCGTCTTAACGTTTCTGCAGGCCAAGTTCTACTTTCATTTTGTCTGCAATGAGTTTGCACAGGTGTCGCTGATTGGAAATCAATACGTAATTAATTACATGTGGTGATGCACAAGCGAGAGTAGAATCCAGTGCATTCTCTTAGGGTATGTCTACACTATGAAATTAGTTCGAATTTATAGAAGCCGGTTTTATTGAAATCGGTTGTATACAGCCGATTGTGTATGTCCACACAATAAAATGCTCTAGGTGCTCTAGTCGGCAGACCGCGTCCACAGTACGAGGCTAGCGTCGACTTCCGGAGCATTGCACTATGGGTAGCTATCCCACAGCTATCCCACAGTTCCCGCAGTCTCTGCCGCCCCTTGGAATTCTGGGTTGAGATCCCAATGCCCGGATGATGCAAAACAGTGTCGCGGGCGGTTCTGGGTACATGTCGTCAGGCCCCTCCCTCCCCCGTCACAGCAACGGCAGACAATAGATTCGCGCCTTTTTATCTGGGTTACCTGGGTTACCTGTGCAGACAACATGGAGCCCGCTCAGCACAGCTGAGCTAACCATCACCATATGTCCTCTGGGTGCCGGCAGACGTGGGACTGCATTGCTACACAGCAGCAGCTGCTAACTGCCTTTTGGCGGTAGACGGTGCAGTAGACTGGTAGCCTTCATCGGCGATCTGGGTGCTGGCAGCCGTGGGGCTTGCCTTTTGGCAGTAAATGGTGTATTATGACTGTTAGCCGGCCTATTACAAGTCGGGTCATCGCACGTTAGCAGAGTCTTCCCTGAGCAGCAGCTCGTACAATAGGCCTGAAGACCATCGTCATACACCGCCCAGTATTTGCTGCCAAGCACCCAGAAAGATGCCGAGGGCTATCAGTCACGCTGCACCGTCGTCTTAAGATGTAAAAAATAGATTTTCTCTGTATTCATTTGCTTCCCCCTCCCTCCGTCAACAGGGTTTTCAGTTTAATCTTTGGGGGGGACCAGTCTGTGACAGTTGTTTGTGTCTCTCCCTGATGCACAGCCACCGTTCTTTATTTTAATTCCCTGTGCCTGTACGCCATGTCGTCACTCGGCCCCCCTCCCTCCTTCCCCTAGGCCGTCAGATACTACGTTTGCGCCACAGCTCGAGCCGAGAAGCGGTTCGCGCCTTTTCTTTGAATTCTGGGTTGAGATCCCAATGCCCGGATGATGCAAAACAGTGTCGCGGGCGGTTCTGGGTACATGTCGTCAGGCCCCTCCCCCCTCGTCACAGCAACGGCAGACAATAGATTCGCGCCTTTTTACCTGGGTTACCTGTGCAGACAACATACCACGGCAAGCATGGAGCCCGCTCAGCTCAGCTGAGCTCACCGTCACCATATGTCCTCTGGGTGCCGGCAGACGTGGGACTGCATTGCTACACAGCAGCAGCTGCTAACTGCCTTTTGGCGGTAGACGGTGTAGCATGAGTGATAGCCGTGGGGCTGGCAGCCGTAGTGCTGCATTGCACCAGCCCCTTGCAGGCGATGGTATATTATGACTGGTACCCGTCGTCGTCGTACTGGTATGGCTGTCAATCATGGCCACCTGGGCAGACATGCTACTGTTTCGATGATGACGGTTACCAGTCATAATATACTATTTTCTGCCAATTGCCCAATATTGTCTGCTAAGCACCCAGAAGAGGCCGAGGGCGATGCTGGGTGCTGGCGGACGTGGGGCTGGCAGACGTGGGGCTGCATTGCTACACAGCAGCAGCCCCTTGCCTTTTGGCAGATGATGGCATATTATGATTGGTACCCGTCATCGTCATACTGGTATGGCTGTCACTCATGCTGCAGCGTCGGCTGCCACCTTAAGATGTAAAAAATAGATTTGTTCTGTGTTCATTTGCTTCCCCTTCCTCCGTGAAATCAACGGCCTGCTAAGCCCAGGGTTTCCAGTTTAATCTTTGGGGGGACCATTCTGTGTGACAGTTGTTTGTGTTTCTCCCTGTTCCTGTACCTGTACGCCATGTCGTCACTCGGCCCTCCCTCCCTCCCGCCCTCCTTCTCCTGGTCCATCAGATACTACTTTCGCGCCTTTTTTCTGACCAGGCGCCATAGCTAGCACTGGGATCATGGAGCCCGCTCAGATCACCGCGGCAATTATGAGCACTATGAACACCACGCGCATTGTCCTGGAGTACATGCAGAGCCAGAACATGCCAAGGCGAAACCCGGACCAGGCGAGGAGGCGATTGCAGCGCGGCGACGAGAGTGATGAGGAAATTGACATGGCCATAGACCTCTCACAAGGCACAGGCCCCAGCAATGTGGAAATCATGGTGTTACTGGGGCAGGTTGATACCGTGGAACGCCGATTCTGGGCCCGGGAAACAAGCACAGACTGGTGGGACCGCATCGTGCTGCAGGTATGGGACGATTCCCAGTGGCTGCGAAACTTTCGCATGCGTAAGGGCACTTTCATGGAACTTTGTGACTTGCTTTCCCCTGCCCTGAAACGCCAGGATACCAAGATGAGAGCAGCCCTCACAGTTGAGAAGCGAGTGGCAATAGCCCTGTGGAAGCTTGCAACGCCAGACAGCTACCGGTCAGTCGGGAATCAATTTGGAGTGGGCAAATCTACTGTGGGGGCTGCTGTGATCCAATTTGCCAGGGCAATGAAAGACCTGGTGATAGCAAGGGTAGTGACTCTGGGCAACGTGCAGTCAATAGTGGATGGTTTTGCTGAAATGGGATTCCCAAACTGTGGCGGGGCCATAGACGGAACCCATATCCCTATCTTGTCACCGGAGCACCAAGCCACCGACTACATAAACCACAAGGGGTACTTTTCAATGCTGCTGCAAGCCCTGGTGGATCACAAGGGACGTTTCACCAACATCAACGTGGGATGGCCGGGAAAGGTACATGATGCTCGCGTCTTCAGGAACTCTGCTCTGTTTCGAAAGCTGGAGGAAGGGACTTTCTTCCCGGACCAGAAAGTGACCATTGGGGATGTTGAAATGCCTATCGTGATCCTTGGGGACCCAGCCTACCCCTTAATGCCATGGCTCATGAAGCCATACACAGGAGTCAGGACCTGTTCAACTACAGGCTGAGCAAGTGCCGAATGGTGGTGGAATGTGCATTTGGACGTTTAAAAGCGCGCTGGCGCAGCTTACTGACTCGCTCAGACCTCAGCGAAAAGAATATCCCCATTGTTATTGCTGCTTGCTGTGCGCTCCACAATATCTGTGAGAGTAAGGGGGAGACATTTATGGCGGGGTGGGAGGTTGAGGCAACTCGCCTGGCCGCTGATTACGCGCAGCCAGACACCAGGGCGGTTAGAGGAGCACAGCAGGGCGCGGTGCGCATCAGAGAAGCTTTGAAAACGAGTTTTGTGACTGGCCAGGCTACTGTGTGAAACTTCTGTTTGTTTCTCCTTGATGAACCCTCCAACCCCCCCCCGACCCGGTTCACTCTACTTCCCTGTAAACCAACCACCCCACCCCACCCTCCCCTCCCCTCCCGCTTGCAGAGGCAATAAAGTCATTGTTTTTTCACATTCATGCATTCTTTATTAGTTCCTTACAGAGGTAGGGGGATAATTGCCAAGGTAGCAGGGATGGGTGGGGGAGGAGGGATGGAAAAGGACACACTGCATTTTAAAACTTTAACTCTTATTGAAGCCCAGCCTTCTGATGCTTGGGCGATCATCTGGGGTGGAGTGACTGGGTGGACGGAGGCCCCCCCACCGTGTTCTTGGGCGTCTGGGTGACGAGGCTATGGAACTTGGGGAGGAGGGCTGTTGGTTACACAGGGGCTGTAGCGGCGGTCTCTGCTCCTGCTGCCTTTCCTGCAACTCAACCATACGCTCGAGCATATCACTTTGATGCTCCAGCAGACGGAGCATTGCCTCTTGCCGTCTGTCTGCAAGCTGACGCCACCTATCGTCTTCAGCCCGCCACCTCTCCTCTCGTTCATGTTGGACTTTTCTCATCTCCGACATTGACTGCCTCCACGCATTCTGCTGTGCTCTATCAGCGTGGGAGGACATCTGCAGCTCCGTGAACATCTCGTCCCTTGTCTTACGTTTTCTCTTTCTAATGTTCACGAGCCTCTGCGAAGGAGAAACATTTGCAGCTGGTGGAGGAGAAGGGAGAGGTGGTTAAAAAAGACACATTTTAGGGAACAATGGGTACACTCTTTCATTACAAGGTCGCATATTTCGGCTTGCAGGCAGCCATCGTAGGCCACAGTGTTTTGGCTTATTTAACCTTCTTAACATGCGGGAAAGGTTGCAAACAGCAGCGCATTTCCCATCTCAAGGATGAATTGGGTTGTCCATTTAAAATGGGGTTTCAATGTAAAAGGAGGGGGCTGCGGTTTCCCGGTTAACATGCGGCACAAACACAAGTAAACCACCCCCCCCACACACACACACACACGATTCTCTGGGATGATCACTTCACCCCTCCCCCCCACCGCGTGGTTAACAGCGGGGAACATTTCTGGTCCGAATAGCAGGAACGGGCGCCTCTGAATGTCCCCCTTAATAAAATCACCCCATTTCAACCAGGAGAGCTTTCTGGAGATGTCCCTGGAGGATTTCCGCTCCATCCCCATACACGTTAACAGACTTGCTTGCTTTTTTTTGTAATGTTTACAAATATTTACAAAGTTACACTCACCAGAGGTCTCCTGTGTGCCCTGAGGGTCTTGGGTGAGTTCGGGGGTTACTGGTTCCAGGTCCAGTGTCACAAACATATCCTGGCTGTTGGGGAAACCGGTTTCTCCGCTTCCTTGCTGCTGTGAGCTACCTACAGTACCTCCATCGTCATCTTCCTCGTTCCCCGAACCGTCTTCCCTGTGTGTTTCTCCAGTGAGAGAGTCATAGCACACGGTTGGGGTAGTGGTGGCTGCACCCCCTAGGATCGCATGCAGCTCCGCGTAGTAGCGGCAAGTTTGCGGCTCTGCCCCGGACCTTCCGTTTGCTTCTCTGGCTTTGTGGTAGGCTTGCCTTAGCTCCTTAATTTTCACGCGGCACTGCTGTGTGTCCCTGTTATGGCCTCGGTCCTTCATGGCCTTGGAGATCTTTTCTAATACTTTTCCATTTCTTTTACTGCTACGGAGTTCAGCTATCACTGCTTCATCTCCCCATATGGCGAGCAGATCTCGTACCTCCCGTTCGGTCCATGCTGGAGCTCTTTTGCGATCCTGGGAGGACTCCATGACGGTTACCTGTGCTGATGAGCTCTGCGTGGTCACCTGTGCTCTCCACGCTGGGCAAACAGGAAATGAAATTCAAACCTTCGCGGGTCTTTTCCTGTCTACCTGGTCAGTGCATCTGAGTTGAGAGCGCTGTCCAGAGCGGTCACAATGAAGCACTGTGGGATAGCTCCCGGAGGCCAATAACATCGAATTCCGTCCACACTACCCCAATTCCGACCCGCAAAGGCCGGTTTTATCGCTAATCCCCTCGTCGGAGGTGGTGTAAAGAAACCGGTTTAAAGGGCCCTTTAAGTCGAAAGAAAGGGCCTCGTTGTGTGGACGTGTCCAGGCTTAATTCGGTTTAACGCTGCTAAAGTCGACCTAAACCCGTAGTGTAGACCAGGCCTTAGTACTGTAGAGCTAAAAGGAGAAGAAGAGAAAATCCCTATTGTAGTCAGCTAAAATCAGCAGATTTGACTCCAATACACTCTTGAGCAGAGTTGTTGAGTAAGAAGTGGTCACTTTTATATGGCTATTTTTCAGACTACAACTGCACTTCAAAAAAATATTAAATGCAAATTCTTTGGAGTAAAGAAGCGTGTATATTGCATCTTCTTCCTTTCATAGTGATATCATAGAAAAGTGTAGATATGACACCTTGTCAGATCTACATCACTAGTTCCTAAAACAACTGAGATTACAAACTTTTAACAGTAGATTTTCTTCTCACTTAAGAAGTTGATTCAACCTTGTAAACAAACACATTCTTCACAGAATTAACTTTATTTAATGAGCCACATGATGCTATCTAAATATCATTTATCCTATAATCGTCTTTCATGCAGAATCCCAAATGTTCTGATTGCCTCATTAAGGCGGCATTCCCAGATTTCTTTCTTTTATATTTGCCTGGCTTCCGAGAAACTGGCTACAGCACATTCCGATGTTTGAATGCATGCATTCTAAAATGTCACAATATTCTAGGTACACAGGAATTGCCATACCGGAACAGACTAACTGTCCAGTTAATACAATATGCATAATACGATATGCATCCGAAGAAGTGGGCAGTAGCCCACGAAAGCTTATGCTCTAATAAATTTGTTAGTCTCTAAGGTGCCACAAGTACTCCTGTTCTTTTTGCGGATACAGACTAACACGGCTGCTACTCTGAAACCAGTTAATACAAGAGTTTGTCTCCAACAATGGTCAAGGCTGGATGATTCAGAGGAAACCATACTCCTGATATGCAACATTGTACCCTCCAAGGAAATGTCTTCCTGACCACAGCTGCTGACCAGTTTATGCCTAGCTAGTGTAAGTGCTGTTCTTATTCGTGATCTTTTATTTTAATAAGTTAGCAAGCTCTATACTTCACTAATCTTTAGCTATGCAAGTACCAGATAACCCACTCACAATGGACATTATTACAGTATGTCATAAATCAAACAGACAGTCTTTCATCAAGAAGAATCCCAAAGTGTTTTATTGTGCTTATGTATTTGATATATTGTACAAACTCCAAAGTATTATATTAAGTGTTCACTTAACCTCCATTGTAATGGAACCACTCCTGGAGTGAAACATACGCAGTCTCTAACAGCACACAGCAACACTACTCAGACATTTAGGGCAAGAAGTGGGGACTATTTTATCTGATTGAAACTGCAGGGGAAAATCTGGGAAGCCAATGTCCTTGCCAAAGTCCCCTATGGATAAGCACTCCCGCTCTTGTAAAAGCAGCATGAGAACTTTAATGACCACAAGTGGACAAGCTCTCTATTTGACAGACCATTCAACAGACAGGGCCACAGTGCTCCCTATAAGGTTACCGAATCTCACCTGTTTTCCATAACTTTCGAAGATAATTGCTAATGACTCAGATATCTCCTCAGTCAGCTCCTTGAGTATTCTAGGATGTATTTCATCAGGCCCGGGTGACTAGAAGACATCTAACTTGTCTAAGTCATTTTTGACTTGTTCTTTCCTTATTTTAGCCTCTGATCCTACCTCATTTTCACTGTTAAGTTAGATGTCCAATTGCCACTAAATTTTTTGGTGAAAACTGAAACAAAAACATCATTTAGAACTTCTGCCTTTTCCATATTTTGTGTTATTGTTTTTCCCCAGAACTACATAAGAATGGCCATACTGGGTCAGACCAAAGGTCCATCTAGCCCAGTATCCTGTCTTCCAACAGTGGCCGATGCCAGGTGCTCCAGAGGGAATGAAAAGAACAGGTAATCATCAAAAGATCCATCCCCTGTCACCCATTCCCAGCTTCTGGCAAACAGAGGCTAGGGACACCATCCCTGCCCATCCTGGCTATTAGCCAGGATGGACCTATCCAGGGGTGAAAGTAACTTAAAGGACTTGCCGGTACTCTGGAGTCCGGAGGAGGGGCGTGGCCTCCACCGGAAGAGGCGTGGCCTCCACCAGAAGAGGCTGGGCCTTTAAATCCCCAGGGCCTTTAAATCAGGATTTAAAAGGCCCGGGGCGAGGGCTGTGGTAGCAGCAGCTGGGAACCCCAAGCCCTTTAAATCACCCCCTGAGTTCCCAGATGCAGAGGTGTCTGGGAGCCCTGGGTTTCGGGGGCAATTTAAAGGGGGTGATTTAAAGGGCCCGGGGTTCTAACTGCTGCTACCCCAGTGGAGCCCCAGGCCCTTTAAATTGCCGACGGAGCCCTGGGGCTCCAGCAGCAGGGCCTGGGGCTCCGGCTGCCGCTACCCTCCAGGGCCCTTTAAATCGTCTCCGGAGCCCTGCTGCTGGAGCCCTGGGGTAGCGGCAGTGGGGCTCCAGCGGCAATTTAAAGGGCCCGGGGCGGTAGCAGCGGCAGGAGCCCTGGGCCCTTTAAATCGCCACCTGAGCCCCGCCGCCGCTACCTCAGGGCTCTGACAGCAGGGCTCTGGTGGCAATTTAAAGGGCCCTGGGCTCCAGCCCTTTAACTTGCTGCCTCAGAAGCAGGTCCACCCCGGTATGGTGCACCAGCTCTTGCCGGCAGGGGTAGCAGCTTTGTAGAAATTTTGGTGGTGCCCAGAACCTGTCCCTGCCCAAACTCTGCCCCCCCAACTCCACCCCCCACCTGCCCAAGGCTCTGGGAGGGAGTTTGGGTGGGGGAGGAGATCTGGAGTGCAGGCCCTGGGCTGGAGCAGGGGACTGGGGTGCAGGGTGCAGGCTCTAGGAGGGAGTTTGGGGATGAGAGGGAGTGTGGAGGGAGGGGGTGCAGGTTCTGGGAGGGATGCCCCATCATCTCAAGCATTGGCACCTTAACAGCAGGATTGTCTGGCTATGTGGACTCTCTCCTCAGGCCCTATGCTACCAGCACTCCCAGCTATCTTCGAGACACCACTGACTTCCTGAGGAAACTACAATCCATCAGTGATCTTCCAGAAAACACCATCCTGGCCACTATGGATGTAGAAGCCCTCTACACAAAGATGGACTACAAGTCATCAGGAATAACATCCCCGATACCATCACGGGAAACCTGGTGACTGAACTTTGTGACTTTATCTTCATCCACAACTATTTCACATTTGGGGACAATATAGACCTTCAAGTCAGCGGCACTGCTATGGGTACCCACATGGCCCCACAGTATGCCAACATCTTTAAGGCTCTTAGAACAACTTAGAACAATGCTTCCTTAGCTCTTATTCCCTAACGCCCCTACTCTACTTGCGCTACATTGATGATATCTTCATCAGCTGGACCCATGGAAAAGAAGCCCTCGATGAATTCCATCATGATTTTAACAATTTCCATCCCACCATCAATCTCAGCCTAGACCAATCCACACAAGCAGTCCATTTCCTAGACACTACTGTGCTAATAAGCAATGGTCACATAAACACCACCCTATACCAGAAACCCACTGACCGCTATGCTTACCTACATGCCTCCAGCTTCCATCCAGGACACACCACACGATCCATTGTCTACAGCCAAGCTCTAAGATACAACTGCTTTTGCTCCAATCCCTCAGACAGAGATAAACACCTATAAGATCTCTATCAAGCATTCTTAAAACTACAATACCCACCTGCTGAAGTGAAAGAAACAGATTGACAGAGCCAGAAGAGTACCCAGAAGCCACCTACTACAGGACAGGCCCAACAAAGAAAATAACAGAACGCCATTAGCCGCCACCTTCAGCCCCCAACTGAAATCTCTCCAGCGCATCATCAAAGATCTACAACCTATCCTGAAAGATGATCCCTCACTCTCACAGATCTTGGGAGACAGACCAGTTCGCGCTTACAGACAGCCTCCCAACCTTAAGCAAATACTCACCAGCAACTGCACACTATACAACAAAAACACTAACCCAGGAACTTATCCTTGCAACAAAGCCCGATGCCAACTCTGTCCACATATCTATTCAAGTGACACCATCATAGGACCTAACCACGTCAGCCACACCATCAGGGGCTCGTTCATCTGCACATCTACCAACGTGATATATGCCATCATATGCCAGCAATGTCCCTCTGCCATGTACATTGGCCAAACTGGACAGTCTCTACACAAAAGAATAAATGGACACAAATCTGACATCAGGAATCATAACATTCAAAAGCCAGTGGGAGAACACTTCAACCTCTCTAATCACTCAGTGACTGACTTGAAGGTGTCAGTTTTGCAACAAAAAAACTTCAAAAACAGACTCCAAAGAGAGACTGCTGAACTCGAATTAATATGCAAATTAGACACAATTAACTTAGGCCTAAACAGAGACTGGGAATGGTTGGGTCATTACACTAATTGAATTTTTTTCCCCCCATGTTAAGTTCTCCTCACACCTTCTATGGGTCATCTCGATTATCACTTCAAAGTTTTTTCTTCTGCTGCTACTGATAGCTCATCTCAATTGATTGGCCTCTTACAATTGGTATGCGTACTTCCACCTTTTCATGTTCTCTGTATGTATAAATATCTTCTGTCTGTGTGTTCCATTCTATGCATCCAAAGAAGTGGGCTGTAGCCCCTGAAAGCTTATGCTGAAATAAATTTGTTAGTCTCTAAGGTGCCATAAGTACTCCTGTTCTTCTCTCTCTCTCTCTCTCTCTCTCACACACACACACACACACACACACTAATGACAAAACTGAACTTTTTTCAAATCACAAGAAAATTTTATAACACTTGCTGGGAATGGGTTTGGGAGCTTTGATTTGCACTTCTCCAGGTTGTGAAATGGTGTGACACAGCATTATCCCCTTGGTTTAGTAAAAATGTCACTACGTTAAAGTTGATATTTTTGTGGAAGCATCTGTGACTGCTCAGCAAAGGGACTAGCAAGGGATCTTAAAAGAACTGTTTATAGCAGCCAATCAGAATCGCCAACTGCGTATCCTCTCAGGGGCATTCAGAAGTGATCAAATGGCCAAGGTTTGGGGGTTAAAAAAGGATTTGGAACTGGAGAATACTAAACTAGAGCTGGGTGAATAATGAAAAAAGTATTTGGGAATGTTTACTTAATTATTTACAACCGTTTTCATTTGCTTTCCACAATTTTTCATCTAATCGGGAAGCATGGCCAGCTTGCCGGGCACGTTACAGCAATTTAAAACAAAAAAGGCATGAGACCAGGTTTTCAAAGGTACTTAGGTGCAGCTAGACACCTAGTCTGATTTCCAAGAGCCCTGAGGCACCTACCTTTGACACCTAAATACCTTTGAAAATATGGCCCATGAGCTCTCCTGCACTGAATTTGTATCAATCCCATAGCCCGCAAATAAGTTCTGAGGCCTGTTCTACACATAAAGTTCCACTGATTTGCTAGTGCTGTGATTTGAACCAAGCTTCATTTCTATCAGTTTAAAAAACTAGCTCGTATGTGTTTAGCTTGTACTTGCAAATGTTCCCATAAATAAACCAATTGTCAATTAATTTTAAATAATGAACTCAGCTGTGAAAATTGAAATCTGTTTGCAGATAATCAGAGGAGGAAACAGAAAAAGGAACTAAATTCATCAAATGCATCGTTTTCTGCAACTAGTTCACCCAGCTCAATTCTAGAGAGAGAGAATGAGTTTTTCTATAGCTCAAGTGGTTTAAAACCAATATGGTTAAAGCAGTACAACCCCCTAGCACAGACACTGTCATACTGGTGTAAAGGTATATTGGTATATCTTACGCCTGTCAATTACAGCTGCTGTAGACATGCCTAATAGTAGATGGAAAAACAGTGATATTAAACTGAAGAAGAGTCTCCCATCCATAGAGAGGGAGTCCACTCCGCTTGGAGACCACTTCTCCATAAAGGTTCCTTGGAGTTCAGGCTTTGAATTCAAGTAACACCTTTGGAGCCATGCTACCAGTGAGTGAGATAGTGAGTGGCTGCCTCCATAGGGAAACATACTCTTCAACTTGCAGTAGCCAAAGCCGTGCAGGATTTAGCCCAACTCACTCTCTTGTACAGGAGTGGCTGAGCGGAATCACAGCAGAGTTTTGTGTCTTGTTTTCCTCAAGTAAAGGCACCTTTAAACTGCTTAGGCTTCAGTTTTTCCTTTTATGTTGGTCTGTTTTAGGGTTGCATCATCTGTGCTCAATTTAAAAATAGTAACGTGACCTAACATAATTTCTCATTAGTCTAAGCCATCACTTTAATGCACCTTGTCAGATATAATCACAATAATACGCCACAAGAAAAGCTCTTTCAGTAAGAGAAAACTGCAGGTGCTTGAAAGAAAAAGGAACTCTTTTAATAATCAGGTCTCATATGCACTGATCTTTAAAATGAATAATGATTCAGATGATCTGGTACAATCTGACCTTGCAAGATACGCAGCACCTCAAAGTCATGAGTAGGCCCCCTATACATTTAAAGCAGTGCTATTAACTTAAGGCTAGATCTTATGCATACATGCACACACTCTCGCTCAACTTTATTTACATAAGTAGTCCCAATGGCAAGTCTAGGGCTTTACTTTAGCGCAGCTACTTCCTTCCTCCCTGCAATCAACCACAAATTATTTGTTTTACACAGTCCAAAGTTTCTTTACATTTCATTGACATTTTTATTTCAAATTTAAACCTTTCCATTGCAGTGGGTATAGGAGCAGACCTAGGAAGTGAAACTAACTAAACAGATAGTGAATCCAGTGGACTAGTTCAGTGATTCTCAACCTTTCCAGACTGTATCCCTCAGGAGTTTGATGTGTCTTGTAAACCCCACGTTTCTCCTCACTTAAAAACTCCAGCTTTGGCTTCAGCGGGGCTCGGGATTTGGCTTTCTGCCTTGGGCCCCAGCAAGTCTAATGCTGGCCCTGATGACCCCATTAAAATGAACTCGCAACCCACTTTGGGGTCACAACCCATAGTTTGAGAACCACTGATATAGTATATAGAACAGTATAAACGGGTGATTGTCTGAATGAAATTTTAGTTTGCTCTGACTCCGCTGGTTTTTATGTAGCCTGTTGTAAAACTAGGCAAATATCTGGATGAGTTGATGTACCCCCTGGAAGACTTCTGCATAACCCCAGGGTTACACATACCCCTGGTTGAGAACCTCTGAACTAGTTTTACTGTCCCAGCTGTGGGAAGAGCAAAACAAGTAAACAACATGAATAGTGGAAAAAGGTAAATAAGGTCTTTAACATTCTTTCAGTTTTTAGAATCTGTGGTGGCACTAGTAACACAGGTACAGATTCTGTTTTGAAATATATAATTGTTTAAGGATTTATATTATAAGGAAACAAATCCTAGCCCATTTTTTGCTCTTCCAGGTCACCTTTATCGTATCCAATAGAGCACGCTGAAGAAGGCAGGCAAAACCCTGAAGTCCTCACTTAAGTAAAACTTTTATTAAGCCAATGGAAGTTTGCCCTGAATCTGAACTACAGGAGCATGCCTGTAAAGGGCTAAATAGTATTGTTCTGCTTGGGGTTGGGTAAAATCTCATTGAAGCTAGCGGACATGAAAGCCACCCTTCGTTCAGGGTAAATATAAGAAACCAATCAAGCTACTTGATGGAATAAATAGCTGAAACAACAGAAGCCACCACCCGAAACACAGGCCAGACAGGGCCAGTCGGGAATCTGAAGTATGCTGGTAGAGGGGCTCCACTGTGGGCTGAATGCAAAGGCAGGGATGCTGGGTATTGTTTTTATGAATTTGTGTGCGTGTGCATGAAAGAGAGCACAGATGCAGCCAGGCATATCACCGAAGGGCACAGAGAATCAGCAAGGAAAGATGTGGACAAACTGGAGAGAGTCCAGAGGAGAGTAACAAAAATGATACAAGCTTTAGAAAACCTGACCTCTGAGGAAAGGTTAAAAAAACTGAAAGGAGTCCGATGGCACCTTAAAGACTAACAGATTTATTTGGGCATAAGCTTTCGTGGGTTAAAAACCCACTTTTTCAGATGCATGGAGTGAAAATTACAGATGCAGGCATTATATACTGACACATGAAGAGAAGGGAGTTACCTCACAAGTAGAGAACCAGTGTTGACAGGGCCAATTCGATCAGGGTGGACGTGGAGGTGTCAATTCCAGGAGACTAACACAGCTCCCCCGATACTTAAAAAAATGGGCATGTTTAGTCTTGAGAAAAGAAGATGGGGAGGGGCCCTGATAATAGTTGACAAATATGTTAAGGCTGATATAGAGGGGACGGGGATCAAATGTTCTCCATGGTCACTGAAGGTAGGGCAAGAAGTAATGGGCTTAATCTGCAGACAGTGAGATTTAGGTTAGATATTAGGAAGAACTTTCTAACTAGGGTAATTAAGCTCTGGAACAGGCTTCCAAGGGAAGCTGTGGAATCCCTCTCATTGGCGGTTTTTAAGAACAGGTTGAACTAACGCCTGTCAGCAAAGGTCCTGCCTCGGCACAGGGGGCTGGACTTACTGACCCCTCAAAGTCCCTTCCAGCCCTATATATCTATGATTCTATGAAGCACCAGACACAGTTAGCACTGTTAGAAACCTTAGGAAAAAGAATGGGAGAGAGAGAACCTTGAGCAAAGTGCTTGCTGGAAAGGGGCTTAGAACTGTGAGCAAAGAAATTATCTCCTGTTCCTTGGTTCCTGCAGTGTTCAGGAACACAGGTCTAATGTATACTTTCTTTGTAAATAAACAAGATTGCATGAAAGAAATTGTGACGGTGTACCCCATAAGGCTTCATGGGAATATGCTTATAAATGTATATATGATATAACTGGAATATGTTTGATGCTACATATGCCATGTAACATATCTATGTAAAGGTTATGATCTACTGAATACATTCCTCCCATTTGTATGCATGTATCATTTTTGTACTTGAAGTTAGGAATATTGGCTGTATACTTGCTTGATAGCCTTAGTAAAGCATTTGGTCAGCTTCTTGAGAAAGGAATGTGCAAATTAAGTCCCCAATCAAGAACCACTTAAGCCAAAAATGAATTCGAAGACACCACTCCACATCGGAGCTTTCCCAGGGATGTGGCTTGGCTGGTAAGAAGCTGAGTCATGCATGGACATGTGACTTGCCCATGTGACTCCAAAACTCCATCTTGGAGCTGGAATTTGCATAGGAGAGAGGAGGGGGTCTCCACCCACAAGAGAAAGTCTATTTAAACCCCTAGGAAACCCCTCCATTTTGTCTTCAGCTGGGTAAAGAGAGAGCCTCTCCACCCCAATGGATACCTGAAAGAAACTGGAACAAAGGACAGTAACTACAGGGGGTGTGAGTGATTGCTGGACCCAAACTAGGAGACTAGTCTGTAAAAGGGAGCTTACTGGGTGAGGTTTTTATCTGTATTTAGTTTTCTTAGACATAGACTTGCATGTTCTATTTTATTTTGCTTGGTAATTCACTTTGTTCTGTCTGTTACTACTTGAAACCGCTTAAATCCTACTTTCTGTATTTAATAAAATCACTTTTTACTTATTCATTAACCCAGAGTATGTATTAATACCTGGTGGGAGGGGCAAACAGCGGTGCATATCTCTCTATCAGTGTTATAGAGGGTGAACAATTTATGAGTTTACCCTGTATAAGCTTTATACAGGGTAAAACAGATTTATTTGGGGTTTGGACCCCATTGGGAGTTGGGCATCTGAGTGTTAAAGACAGGAACATTTCTTAACTTGCTTTCAGTTAAGTCTGCAGCTTTGGGGCACGTGGTTCAGACCCTGGGTCTGTGTTGGAGCAGACGGGCGTGTCTGGCTCAACAAGACAGGGTGCTGGAGTCCCAAGCTGGCAGGGAAGGCAGGGGCAGAAGTGGTCTTGGCACATCAGTTGGCAGTTCCCAACGGGGTTTCTGTGATCCAACCTGTTACAGAAATAACTGGCTCCATCATAATTTTCTCCCCCTAACAGAAACAACAGTCAAGACCCCAAATCTTGGCAAACTGCTCAAGTCAAAACATTATAGTAAATGCTTTGGAGCAAAAATCCCATTCACCTCATTCATGTCAAAGCTCCCACTGAGATCAATGGGAATTTTTCCATAGTAAAGTGAGTAAAATTTGGTCCCAAATTAGAATCAGCAATGATCAAACCTGGAAAGCGTTGGAGGTTCACTTAGGACACACGCCAAAGTTTAGAGACTTATCCTACTATCCCAATCTCTGGACAAAGAAAACAACCCCATGGAAATATATTCTTTGTGTCTCTGCTGAATAAGCATGGGCCCTTGGCAACACAGTCTCCTCATGAAACTTCCTGACACAGGAAACATGGGCCAGGGGGAGGCCGGGCAGCAGTACAGATGGGACAACCTCAGTGAGGACAGCCTGGAAACCACAGAGATTCTTGGACTGCACTGCAGATCCTTGGGGTCTGCTAAATTCACAGCCCTCACTGCAGTGGTACGAAGTCCCCCAGAGAAAGGAGGATTAGAGTGAACTATGTGGGCCCTGTCCAGCATTGACATGGAGCCCCTTTACAACTATGCTGGCAGGTGTAAGGTGCAACTAGCACCTATGCATCACACAGAGCCAGCTTCATCTGCTCTGTGCTGCCTCTGCAGCAGTCCTGGGAGCTGAGGGCATTCCAAAGAAGCCTGGGAAGTAGAGGAAATGGGTGTGGCAAGGACAGACTTGTGCCCCAGGTATTCCAGGCCTCTGTGCCTATGGGGGTCATTGAATATGGGGCATTTGTTAGGGACAAGCCCTCATTCCCCCAAATAGAGGAGATGCAAACTGGCTCTAATTTTCCACTAACAGATCTCTGAGCAAATTTTACCTTCCTGCAAGGTGATCTGCTGGAAGGTAGCATGTCTCCTTGAATGAGGTTTATAGACATAGGGCCTGATTTGACAGTCCTTTCTCAGGCTAATGCCCAATCAGTTGTATGAGATACAGAGCCATGTAACTTTTGTTATAACATCGTTCTCTGGGTTCTGTGCCTCGGAATGTCAGCAGAGGCAGCTACTGTTTTGTGAGGCCGCTTGGATGCAGTCTGTTATAGGGGAGATACCTGCTCGCACTGTGCTCTTTCATGGAGACTTTATATTTAGTTGTTTCTTGATTTGTTGGTCCCTTAATTTAAACAGAGGGCTATCCAGACTGACATTATATGGTTGTGCGCTGTATATGGAAAAGCATCCCTCTGCTAGCCCTAGGGATGGGCAGGCATGGAGAAGAGGTGGATTGTTCCTCCTCTATTCAAGGGCAGTCACAATCCAGGTTTATGCCAGGTGCTGCCCTAGGGCTGGTCTAACGTGCATCCTTGCTTTAATGGCCCGTACGGACAAATTTAAAGATGTGAAACCTCCAGGGTATAAGAATGCGCCAGCCATATCTCCTCTCCATCCCTCCAACCTGCCCCTCCCTAGACTGTTCACTGCCGCTCCTGTTGAGACAGCATTGATGATGACCCCTGCCCCTGCCCCTACACCTGACCCATGGTGTTTTTGCACCAGCCTACCTAGGAATCTGTCCCAACAAGTTGAACAGGAGTTTTGCATGCGTAAGGCCGGCAAGATCATGCCCTGAATTAGCAGCACTACAACTAGAGTGAACGTCCTGAATTTTACAGAAGTAGCTGCGTCCTGTGAGACAACATTTTCAGCGGTGTGTTCTCAGAAGTTGTTTCCCCCTCACAAAAGCTACGTAATCATATAAAGCAAGTCAGGATTTATATTTAAATCAGATCTTTGGAGCAGAATTAATTCCTCGTTTATTTCTGTGAGTTCACTATATCTCTCAAAAAAATATAATACTTGGAAAACTCTGTAAAATACATGTTAGATGCTACCACATCTGAAAGTGTGTAAGAAGTGATCACATTCTGTATGACCTTGGTCTTGAAGTTTCTAAAAGCATTTATTTGCCTTCTATAAAAAATCTTAGCCAATTGTATTATTATTATTATTATTACAAAGATCCTCTGATGATTGCTGGAATGGACCTTTTCTTAAAATCTAAACATAGACAAACTGATATCAGTCACTTTAAAATAAAAAAAGTAATAAAAAAGTAATAAAGTTTATATAACTACTATCCTAATCTCCAGATCTTCATTTGTAGATTTCCAAGATAAAAAAAATCCATTGTTAGGGTTAGATCCTCAGTTGGTGTAAATGGAGCTGCTCCAACTTATTCCAGCTGAGGAGCTGGTCCACTGATTTAAAAAAATAAACCAAACACAACCCTGAATGGCAAAAACAAACAAACAAACAAAAACAACAGCTATATATTTATGGCATTTTAAAGGAAGGAAAAGAGAGAAAGAAATAATAAAATGCCTTTTGAGCCAGAAAGCAAATAACTGTTTCTTAGCTGAAAGCAGAGAAGTGCAAACAAGCCCACCGTGGCTCCACTGCTGAAAGGAATTATATTCAAGTGACTAGCAGTAAAAAGCAAAGACAGATGGAAGAAACTGAACCACTAAGCCTTTTGTCTACTTTTGTTTTACTTTTTATCTACTTTTTGGCTTACTAAATTGGCCTTTGACTTTCAGGATTTAACATGGTTCTATTATGGTTATAACTGACAGCCTATCTGAGTTTCTCTTGCAGCACCTATTACAAGTGCCTTCTCAAACATATACATATTATAGGCGGTGCTTCCTGCCTTAACCTATAGTTAAAATTGCCCAACATTTTCCATTATAAGACTCTGCTTTCAGCTGTTTATAACTTCGCTAACCTTTAACTGTTCAGGCCAAAATTTTCCATGCTGGGTATGTGCCTCAGGCTGAATTTTTATTTATTTATTTATTTTCTGAAAAATTCAGCAAAAACAGTCTGCTGTTTCTAAGAATGAGGTGAGAGAAAAAAATATGTTGCTTTGCCCATGTTAGAAAAATTCTTACAACCATTTCATTCAGAAGCTCCAGCACCTCCAGACGCAGGGGGCAGAGATTTGAAATATGACACAGGGGCATCACCCCGGAGCTACAATGTGCCTTGGCAGCCCCATGAAATTTTGCTCAAATATGGACATGTTGAAAGCCTCAAAAAAAAAAATCTCAGTTTGCACATGCCCAGTAGAGACTTACTACAATTTGGGAGCTCAATCCTCCAAAGATTCTGCATGAGTATGCTCTAGCCCCACCTGCTCCTACCTGCTGACTGGACTGTGCATGTGTCGTCCCCACAGAGCGACTGAGCATACTCCATCTTGGGAATGCAGGGGCTAAGGAGGACTTTCCCTGCAAATGCTGCTCTCACTGCTGGGAACCACTGTGGCACTAGGCACCAGAACCAACTGAATGGAGCCTGGCTGTCCCGGGCTCTCAATGATCCCCCTGCTGGGCCCAGGCAGTCAGGAGCTCCTGACTGTAAGGCAGAGCACTGTGGAAAGAGGTAGGGCAGGAGGGGAAGCAGATAGAAGACTGGGGGCAGGGGCAGAGCAGCAGGAGCTAGTGGGGAGACCAGGGGCAGAGAGGGGCAGAAGATGGGGTGATAGGAACAAGTGTGGGGAGAGGGGCTGGAGCAGAGAGGATAGGTGCAGAGGGGTCTGGGAAGAGCAGGAGCTGTTCAAGGGTAGGAGCAGGAGAGGGAACATGGGCAGAATCTGGACAGTGAAGAAGATGGGGGCAGGGGCAGGAGCCAGGCAGGGGAGGATGGGTAAGAGTCAGGGGGTTAACAGTGAGGCGGCATGACAGGAGCAAGGGCTGGAGGCAGGAGTAGGAGGACAAGGGGACAGAGAGCTCTGGGGGCTAGGGCAGAGGACTTGTAGCTACTAGAGCACAGTCCCCTGCAGAACCTGGAACTGAACCCATTATTCCTATTCAGCAAATCGCTGTGAAACCCACTGGCAAAGTGTGTGTCTCCATCTCTGTTTAGTGGCAGGTCTGCCTAGAAGATAACAGCCTTCTTCTGCTACCAGTTACTCTGGTAGCTCAAGTGGTGGAGGACTGTGCTGTGGATCTAAAGATTCCCAGCTCTGTTAATGACCCAGTATAGTGTGGGCCAATATGGTTCCACAGGCAGAAATGTTTCTATCTTTTTAAACTTTTTTAAAAAACGTATGAAAATACCTGTTGGCTTTTGGAGCATCCCTCACAGACTCCGAGGAGACCACAGTTCCTTGACTGCATTTGGTTATAAGCCTTGTTGGACTTAATTGAAGCCTATACCGGACAGTTACTTGAAGACTAGTGACGGTCCCCTACACCCCTCATGGCAGGCGAGAAGTAAATGGATGGCCAAAAGAGCATCACAGCTCTGCATTGTGATGTCATCTTATCATCACAAACCCAGCACTGTGGAGTCAGTGGTGAGGTCATCACAGGACCTGAGTGAGAGCTGAAGCCTGACTTTCCTTTCAGCAGAGTTCAGCTCAGAGGGAGAACAGTTTCTGGGCCATAGGGACACTCAGGGGAAAGTGAAGGGGAGACAGAAAAGAGAAATTTTAAAAATTAAAGACACCTAAGAGGCAATGTGGGGAGAAAAGGAAAGGAACCCAGGTGAGTCCCTGAGAACTAACAAGTGCCCTTTTCCATGCTGTGCTACTGACATGGGAGTATCTGTGGCCTTGGCTACACTTGTGAGTTGCAGCGCTGTAAAACCGCCCCCAGCACTGTAACTCACTCCCCGTCCACACTGGCAAGGCATTTGCAGCGCTGTACCTCTGTGGTTGCAGCACTGCATGTACTCCACCTCTCCGAGAGGAACAGCGAGTATTGCGCTGCCGCTGCAGCGCTGTAGCGCCAGTGTGGCCGCCCAATGCGCTGTGACTGGCCTCCAGAATTATTCGGCAGTATCCCACAATGCCTGTTCTAGCCACTCTGGTCATCATTTCAAACTCTACTGCCCTGGCCTCAGGTAACCAACCATGTGACCCACCCTTTACATTCCCCAGGAATTTTAAAAATCCGCTTCCTGTTTGCTCAGCCCGGCGTGGCGTGGAGGGCTATCAGCGAATCTTTCCAGGTGACCATGCCTCCATACGCCAAGCGAGCCCCAGCATGGAGCAATGGCGAGTTGCTGGACCTGATCAGTGTTTGGGGGAGGAAGCTGTCCAGTCCCAGCTGCGCTCCAGCCGTAGGAATTACGATACCTTCGGGAAGGTATCAAAGGACATGATGGAAAGGGGCCATGACCGGGACGCCCTGCAGTGCAGGATTAAAGTGAAGGAGCTGCGGAGTGCCTACCGCAAAGCCCGCGACGCAAACGGCCACTCGGGTGCTCCCCCCACGACCTGCCGATTCTACAAAGAGCTGGATGCAATACTTGGGGTTAACCCCACCTCCACTCCGAGCACCACCATGGACACTTCAGAGCCGGGGGGGGGGGAGGAAGGAGGAAGAGGAGGAGGAAAACGGGAGTGATGGTGGTGGGCCGGATGGAGACACCCCGGAATCCCTGGAGCCATGCAGCCAGGAGCTCTTCTCGAGCCAGTAGGAAGGTAGACAATCGCAGCGGCCGGTACTTGGTGGAGGACAAACAGAAGAGCAGGTTCCCAGTACGCGGGTTTTTTTTTTCGGGAAGGAATTTTTTCAGTGGGGGCTCTTTGGGAGAGGAAGGTTAAGCATGCATGCCTAAATGCGGAATAGTGCATTGATGTGGTTTATCACATCGCGGTAATCAGCGTCGGTAATCTCTTCGAATGTCTCATCCAGAACGTGTGCAATGCGCTTGTGAAGGTTTATCGGGAGAGCCACCGTGGTCCTGGTCCCAGCCAGGCTAACGTGTCCGCACACTGTGCCGTGAGGGGTGGGGGGACCATTGCTGCACACAGGCAAGCTGCATATGGGCCAGGGCGGAAGACGCATTGCAGTAGAAGACCCTACCTTGCTTTCCAGGTCACCCTCAGCAGCGAGATATCGTCCAGGACGAACTCCTGTGGAAAATGTTGGGACAGTGTTCAGTGTAGGTGCCCCCTGAAGATGTTGGCTCTCCCCAAGGCACAGAAACCCAGAGGACAGTGAAGCCCTGAAACAATCAGTCCCCCTTACTCACCATTTTGAGGCTCCCGTGGGATATGAGTGCTTTGTTTCGGACGGGAAAATTATGCTATTGTGTAGACCCTGTGTGTTTTCTACTCCTTAAGTGTGGGGGGAATCATTACTCTGTCTGGTATTAACAATGCTGCCTCTGTTAAATGTTGCATTTTGCCTATACAGCAGCATCAACCTTGAGACCTCAGCTGTCCCTCTTATCGCCTGCTCAGAGACTGCAAAGACTCAGGAAGAGACCGCGAAAAAGCAAAGAAGACATGCTGCAAGAAGTGATGCGGCAATCTATTAAAGAGAATGAGAAAGCACAGAACTGGAGGGAGAGAGAAAGCAGGATCTGCCAGGAAAATGCAGCGCACCGGCAGCAAAGCACGGAGCACCAGCAGCCAAGCACAGATCGGCTCATAAGCATCCTAGAGCACGAAGCAGACGCTATACAGGAGCTCTTAGCCATCCAGAAAGAGGAGCAGTACCGCAAACGCAAACGCCACCCCCCCCTACAGCCCTTGTCCCAAAACTCTTTCCGTTGTGCCCCACTGTCACCTCCAACCCACTTTCCCCAACTTCCATGTTCTTCACGCCACCCGCTGCCTCCAACACCAGTATCTTCATCACCCAGCCCTGAAAACCACGACCCTTACCCTCTGCACTCAACCCCCATCACCATGCAGTATAGCTATCCTGAAGTGCAGCACTCACTGCACAGCACATCAGACAGGACATACGCGAATCTGTGATTGTACTGTTCCCCACTCCACCCCTTTGTTTCTTTTCAATAAATAATTTTTTTTTTCTTTTCAATAAATGGATTTTTTGGCTTTGAAAACATTCTTTATTATTGCATAAAGTAAAAGACTCCTTAGCCCAGGAAATAAACAGGCACTGCAAGTCTGCTTGTCTGCTTAGCAAATACTGATTCCTAAAGATTGGAACTACTGCACTTCACTCCCGTGCAGGGCACCAGATATCACTGCTGGTTTTCAGCCTCAAATTGCTCCCTCAAGGCATCCCTAATCCTTGCAGCCCTGCGCTGGGCCCCTGTAATAGCCCTGCTCTCTGGCTGTGCAAATTCAGCCTCCAGGTGTTGAACCTCGGAGGTCCATGCCTGAGTGAAGCTTTCACCCTTCCCTTCACAAATATTATGGAGGGCACAGCCCACGGATATAACCGCGGGGATGCTGTTTTCTGCTAAGTCCAGCTTCCCATACAGAGATCACCAGTGGCCCTTTAAACGGCCAAAGGCACACTTCACAGTCATTCGGCACCAGCTCAGCCTGTAGTTGAACCATTCCTTGCTGCTGTCAAGGCTCCCTGTGTAGGGTTTCATGAGCCATGGCATTAACGGGTAAGCGGGATCTCCAAGGATCACAATGGGCATTTCAACTTCCCCTACCGTGATCTTCCGCTCTGGAAAAAAAGTCCCGGCCTGCATCTTCCTGAACAGCCAAGTGTTCCGAAAGATGCGTGCGTCATGCACCTTTCTGGGCCAGCCTGTGTTAATGTCAATGAAACACCCACGATGATCCACAAGCACCTGGAGAACCATAGAGAAATACCCCTTCCGATTAACATACTCGGATCCTAGGTGGGGTGGTGCCAGAATAGGAATGTGTGTCCCATCTATCGCCCCTCCACAGTTAGAGAACCCCATTTGTGCAAAGCCATCCACTATGTCCTGCACGTTACCCAGAGTTCTTCTGAGTAAGATGCAATTAATGGCCCTGCAAACTTGCATCAACATGATTCCAACGGTCGACTTTCCCACTCCAAACTGGTTTGCGACCGACCAGTAGCTGTCTGGTTGCCAGCTTCCAGACTGCAATAGCCACCCGCTTCTCCACTGGCAGGGCAGCTCTCAATCTCGTGTCCTTGCGCCACAGGGTGGGGGCGAGCTCATCACACAGTCCCATGAAAGTGGCTTTTCTCATCCGAAAGTTCTGCAGTCACTGCTCGTCATCCCAGACTTCCATGACGATGTGATCCCACCACTCGGTGCTTGTTTCCCGAGCCCAAAAGCGGAGTTCCATGGTGCTGAGCATGTCCGTGAATGCCACAAGCAATTTCGTGTCGTACGCGTTAAGTGGCTCGATAGCATCGTCGGACTCCTCACTCTCACTGTCACTTTGGATCTTAAGGAATAGTTCGACAGCCAATCATGACGTGCTGGCGAGATAAGTCAGCATATGCCTCAGCAGTTCAGGCTCCATTTCCCGCAGACAGATCGCGCTGCACAGAAACCATTGAAAGATGGCGCCAAAGGTGGATGGAAACAAAGGGATTTCTGGGATGCGAAGCGATGCATCACGGGCGTTGGGACAGGACCCAGAATCCCCCGCTCTCACGCCCCCTTCCCACAACCCACGGCGCCAGAATGGGAAAAGGTGCTCTGTGGGATAGCTGCCCATAATGCACCGTTCCCAATAGCGCTGCAATTGCCGCAAATGTGGCCACGACAGTGCGCTGGGCAGCTGTCAGTGTGGACAGACTGCAGCGCTTTCCCTACTCAGCTGCACGAAGTCAGGTTTAACTCACAGTGCTGTACATCTGCAAGTGTAGCCAAGGCCTGTGAAGGACAAGATGTGTGCTCACGAACAGGGGAACAAGACTGGGGAGTGCCCTAAATCAGCACAGCTATGAAGATTTGTCTCGTTGCTGAGTGCCAGGAATGTGATGCCAGAAGCTCCAGGGATTCTGGGATATTTCTAGTGCTGGGAATGGGAATACTTGGATTTTTCTCTCATTGTGCTGAGAGGCCAGGAAAACCAGTCAGGAATAAAGCGGACTTGAGACCTGAGACCAAATGTGCTTGCAGCTCACTTGTCCCTATACAATCTGTGACCCTAGCTCAGGAGACAAAGCACTGATGCACTGGCAGCATCGGTGTCTTGCTGCATAAAATTAAAAGGAATGGGGAAGTCAGGAACAGAGGTCAGAAAATGGAGAGTGCAATGGGGAAAAGTTATCAGTACATGGTATGAGAAACAGAGAAGTACTGTGGGGTGGGGTAGAGGCTGGGACAGAGATTGGGATGGGAAGGATGCTAGGACCATAGAGCCATAGATTCCAAGGCCAAAAGGGACCATTGTGATCACCTAGTCTGACGACCTGCATAACATAGTACAAAATAATGCTAGAGTAGATCTTCTAGAAAAACATCCAATCTCAATTTAAAAATGGTCAGTGATGGAGAATCCACCACAACTCTTGTTCAATTGTTCAGATGGCTAATTATCTTCATTTTTAAAAAAGCAAACCTTATTTTCAGTCTGAATTTGTCTAGCTTGAACTCCCTGCCATTGGTCATGTTATATCTTTCTCTGCCAGACCCATGGTTCTCAACCAGTGGTACACATACCCATAGGGGTACATAGAGGTCTTCCAAGGAGTACATCAACTCATCTAGATATTTGCCTAGTTTTACAACAGGCTACGTAAAAAGCTCTAGCGAAGTCAGTACAAACTAAAATTTCATACAGACAATGACTTGTTTATACTGCTCTATATACTAGACACTGAAATGTACCTACAAAATTTATAGTCCAATTGATTTATTTTATAATTATATGGTAAAAATGAGAAAGTGAGCAATTTTTCAGTAATAATGTGCTGTGACACTTTTGTATTTTTTGTCTGATTTTGTAGGCAAATAATTTAAGTGAAGTGAAACTTGGGAGTACGCAAGACAAATCAGACTCCCAAAAGGGGCACAGTAGTCTGGAAAGGTTGAGAGCCACTGTACTAGACTATCAAATATTTGTTCTCCATGTACTTAGACAGTAATCAAGTCCCCTTTTAAAAACCTACTGCCTGAACAGAGATTTGAACCATGGACCCTGAGATTAAAAATCTGTTGCTCTACCAACACCTTGTCCTTCTGAAAGACAGGGTAGGAAGGACCTGCCCTGAATTTAACCTGTTGTCCTGGCCATGTAATGGTCACCAGGAAGGCTGACTTCACTGAAAGGTGGTAGATGGAGTGAGTAACCATGGGCTTGAATGGAGGCCCCATCAATCCCATGAGTGCTGTACACTGAGATCCCCAAAAGGAAAGGGAAGTGGGTTCCATGCCTGAATGATGGACACTGTGATAGAATGGATGGCTGCTAAGATGCTGCAGCACCCCCAAATCTTAACACCACTGATCTCCAGAATTACAGAGCAAATGCCCTCCCTCAGAACTAAACAATATTCAAAACTGTGAACAGACTTAAAAAGACAATAAACTAACCACTGAGGAGTGGGGTGTGGGGGGGATCAGAAATTACAAGCCAGATTGCTACTAGTCCCTAAACAGAACCTTCCTACTGGCAAGATCCCTCACAACAAGGGGCACAACAGAAAATAAAAGAAAGTCAAACACACTACAGAATCTGGAGTCACAAACTGGAAGAAGAAAGTGGGACATACAAGGCACACAATGAACCCAGATATAAATGACCATGCCGTTGACATGAAAGTAAAGAGATCAAAGCTCAGACATTTTCTGCTCCATCATCCAAGCCAACAAGGAGTGAGGAAAGAATTTGTGAAAAGTCAGTTAGTCTACATCCAAGCACGAGGGAGTAAAACTCCTGCCCAGGTCAGTGACAATGGAAGGAGACAGCAAAGACAGCATCTCAGCTCTGCATTGTGATGTCACCCTACCATCCCTGTGAGGTCAGCACAGCACCTGAGTGAGAGATGAAGCTTGGCCTCCCATCCCAGAAGGGACCAGAGACTTCAGCACACCAGCAGTTGAGTGCACCGTCTCCTAGCCAAAGGGCCACATGGAGGAAAGTGAGGGCGAGACAGAAAAAAGAGAGAAAATTGATAAAGAGGAGAGTCAAGAGGCAATGTGGGAAAGAAGAAAGGGACAGAAATTCAGACGAGCCCCTCAGAACAGATAGGTACTGTGTGGTGAGCAAGTTTGTGTGGGTGGGGGAGGAGAGGAGGGAGTTGGGAAGTGAACAGGGGGATAACCCAAGGACAGGGCTGGCTCCAGCGTTTTTGCCACCCCAAGCAGCGGGGGATGGGAGAAAGCCGCGATCAGCGGCACTTCGGCAGCAGCTCTACCGCCGCCGCTTCATTCTTCTGCGGCAATTCGGCGGCAGGTCCTTCCCTCCGAGAGGGACTGAGGGACTTGCCGCCGAAGAGCCGGACATGCTGCCCCTTTCCGTTGGCTGCCCCAAGCACCTGCTTGCTGCGCTGGTGCCTGGAGCCAGCCCTGCCCAAGGAAACTCCCTAGATAAGTGAGGCCATGAAGATTTGACCCACTGCTGAGCTCTAAGGAACATAATGCTGGAGCCCCATGGACCCTGACATGTTTCTGGTGCTGGAAATGTGGGTTCTGGAATTATTTTCCAATGCGCCGGGAGGCCAGGAAAGCGATCCCAGGAGCGATGAGGTTGTGCTTCCTGAGGCCTGGACTTGTAAGAGACAATGGTGTGGATCTGGCATCTTTTCTTGCTGAGGAGGGGCATTTAGCCTATAAAGGCGGAACTTACTGATAGTTTGCCTGGGAGGTACTGAGGAGCAGATTGGGAAAGATGGTTTGGAGATCATTTAAAAAAGGCTTATAAAGATAACATCTATGTTCCATCTGATCCATTTCAAAGGGAGAACAGGAGCTTTAAGTGCCTCCGGGAGTTTGACTGGAAGGGATTCATGCAGAAGGAGCAGGGGATTCATGGGCCTAGAATTTGGACTATGGAGTTTGCTGCAGGTGTGTCACTGGGGCTTGACTGAGTCTGCCACTGTGCTGCATCTCACCTGTCAGCTGGGATGATTTGCCTTATTTCTTCCCCCGCCCCCCAAAAAAGCAGGGAGTGAAAGGAGAGTATCTTCCACCTGACAAAAGCTATTGTCTCACAAAGCCCTCAGGCGAAGATCCAGGAGATGGGGGTGGAGGTGGGAGTGGGAGTGGAGGGATGGGCCCATGGAGAGTACAAGCCCACAGGAGCATTTGACAGAACTATGCCATGAAAATCCCAGTGGCGAGAGTGAACTCAATGGGAGCTGGAAAAACAACATTCTTACTGGAACCAGTGGCTATAAGAATCATTGAACTCCTCCACAAGCCTTACTCTCTCAAATCTAACATCAAAATGATTCCAGATCAGAAGAGTGGGGCAGGGGCTAATGTCTGTGGGTTAACCCCTTCCCATTTCCTAGGGGTAACCGGTGGGGACTTTAGACAGCAGGGTTCACCTTTTAGCAGCTGTCCAATCTGTACCAACAGGTCGACATTCGGGGGGACCTGGGTATACCCCCTTTACGGAGAATAGACAGCAGTGCCCGGTCACTCTGAGCAAGTGGCGGGGGCATGGCTCTCCTGTGCACTGCAAAGGACCTGTGATGTCCAGGCCACAGTAGGGAGGCAGCAGCTGGCTCTTTGTCTCTAAGGGCACCTTGGCTTGATGCACTGAGTTGAAGAGGAGCGAAGGGGAAGAGAGGCAGGGAGGCAAATCCAAACCAGTTCCACCTTCAAGGTGGAAGTCAGTGTGTGATCTCAAGTGCTTCCAGGCTCAATTCTCCCCTGGAGACCTTTGTCCAACTGCTCTGAAAGGAAAGAATACGGCTTCCCCTGAGTTGGCCAACTATCCGGATTATTCGCCTCCTTTGGAGAGGCATAGCTGTGAGATGCAGGGGCACACCAGAGTATCAGACATGGAAGCTAGGAAGATTTCTCTCATTGCTGAGCGCCAAGTACATATGTGATGCTGTAACTCACGGCTTAAGGGTCTTTAAGAAATTCCCCTTTGCAGGGAATTGTAAATTGCATTATGCATTAGATCATTTCAAATGGTATAAAGAGAGGCCTTATTTTAAAGCTTGAGCACAAGGGGGCAGAGTTAAAATCGAGCTTTCAAACTTAAATCTGTAGTTCCTGATTTCTGACTCCTTGGTTTTTCAACATTCAAGTCACATTGTTTTACATCTGCCTTCTAATTTTTGAACCTTTAAGGAAAGACATTCACCCCCAATTTGTGTGTAATCGTTACAAGTGTGATACTGGGAAAGTCATGTTAACCAAACTTTTCACAGGTGGCCATTGTGCATTCCTCATTTTCTGGGTACCCAACATGACATGAGACTCTGGTGTCTGAGCTGTAGTACTGCTAGGCTTTTCACCGCCACAGCTGAAGGCTGTTGGAGCTGTGCTCTGGACATACATTGCGATAAAAAACCCATAGCACTGAGCCTCAGAGCCAAAGTCAGCTGACTCGGGCTTGCACGGCTTGGGCTATGAGGCTAAAATTTGCATTGTAGTCATCTGGGCTTGGGCCAGAGTTCAGGCTCTGAGACCCTCCCACTTTGCGGGGTCTCAGAGTCCTGGTGCCAGCCTGAGCATCTACACAACAATTTTAGAGCCCCACAGCCCTGCAAGTCTGAGTCAGCTGACCTGGGCCAGCCAGGGCCTTGCCGTGGGTCTTTTGTCACATTGTAGACATGCCCATAAGGTGCTATATAATGTTAAGTACTCTGAAAAATAAGGTGCTGAGTATTTCAAATTGGGCACCCAAAATTATTTGATACTTTTGACAGTTTTGGCCTTAATCTCGCTCTCAGTTCCACATGTGTAAAATGGAGATAATAATACCACCTCACCTCACAGGGAGGTTGTGAAGATAAAACTAAGATACTGTGCTGAAACGCCCACAAGGTAATTAATAATGATGTATTCAGAGCAGGGTTTGGATGGTGTGCAGTAAATAAGGCCTGGAGCCAGACACTGAATGATGAGGATAAGAAATAATATTGAATAGCTACCCAGTCGGTGAGCGCCATCCATCCTATGCACAGAATGAGGCAGGAGTGTTGCTTGAAAAAACAATATGTGATCATGCAATTAAAGTCTGTATCATAAAGTATATGCTCAAGGGGACAAATTCAGATTGCACAAGCAACCTTAATTCTGGCATTTCCTAACTTTTGAGTACTTGACTTCACAACCTTAGTAATCTTCTTTTAACATTTCATGTGTAATACAATATACTTGGTCTACATCACTGATTATTTTCTTTTCCTCCAATCATTTTATATTATGTCTGTAATTCTATTAACTGCTTGCTTCTGTAATTTCCTTTGCATAATTGCTGATACTGTTCTATTTTGTTATCTTTAGTGATCAGTTTTGCTATAAAACAAAGGCAGCCTAAGACATGACTGTTTAAGCATCTGCAATAATGAGACTAAATGTTGGCATTAAAGAGCCAGTGTGCACAAAGCCTCTTTTGTGAAGAATTCCTACTGGAAGTTGCTGAAATCTCTCTCTCTCTTTTTTTTAAACCCTTTAAAATAAAGTGCTCCCTGTATTCCCTCTGTCCTCTACATCCCTGGCAATTCTTTTTGTCAATCAACAAATTAATAATCAGCAGCAGTAAGGAGCCCATTGTGCGTTTGAACTGCAGGGTGACTTTCTACTGACATGAGATTTCAGGTTTGTGCTGTGTTAAATGCCAGAAGTCAGGGCCAACCTGCAGGGAGCCCTGAGCTAGGTTGTTTGGAGTAATGGAACTGGGGCTGACCTCACACACCATGGCAGCCAGGGGAAAGGAGTATTCACCTCTGAGATAATGTTAGACCAGAGGTCCCCAACGTGGTGCCCGCCGAGATGTCTAAGTGCGCCCGCATACTGGCCGGCGGATGAGCATCCGCCGAAATGCCGCCAACAAGCATCATCATCCAGAGGTGTCGCTGCCGAAATGCCTCCAATTTTGGGCGGCATTTTGGCGGCGACGCCTCTAGATGATGATGCTTGTCGGCGGCATTTCGGTGGATGCTTGTCTGCCACCACGGTCCTCCGTGGCTTGTTGTCTGTTGCCCGCCAAATGAAAAAGTTGGGGACCACTGTGTTAGACCTTGTCTACAGTTAGGGATAGCTCCAATACTGCAACTAATATACCTGTGCCGCTGGTGACCCTCACAGCATTACTACACTCAGAAAATGCATCTTGTTAGAAACTAACACAATGTTGCCTTCAGGACAGGAAAGGACAGTTATGTTGAAAAATGTGTTAAATGGGACATTGTTAAATACACCTTGCCCCGTCTATAAAAGATGCCAAGTCATATTTTACATCACGTTTAGTTAAAAACATGTTAGCACATTTTCTACCATGAAGCACTTTCTCAGTGTAGACATGGCCTAAGTGTAGAAAAGGGCAAGCCAGGGTTTGCACTGATTGCCAGCAGTGGGTAAACTTATTAGCTCAATCAGTGCAAATCCCTGCATATCTTTGTCTACACCTAAGGCGTCAGCATTAGTGCAGTTACTCTGAGCTTTGGCCACCAAATTTTGAATCAGGCCTGATTCTGAGAGTATCCTTGGCGATGAAACTTAGAATCAGAAAGGGGACTTCACCCATGTTGCAGTCAGCATAGCTGTCACAAATTGACTGCAAAAGCTCTCTGTAATGAATTCCTTCCAGTGCAAAGCTGGCTTTCTGTGGGTACTCCAGTTAGGCTGACCAGACAGCAAGTGTGAAAAATCGGGATGGGGGTGGGGGGTAATAGGCGCCTATAGAAGAAAAAGCCCCAAATAGCGGGACTGTCCCTATAAAATAGGGACATTTGGTCACCCTAGCTCCAGTGCAGGAATTATTCTGGGGTAGGGTGGGCAAAAGGAGGGAAATGTGTGGGTGTTGCCAGAGCGGAGTAGTGCCTCAGTGATTTCTCAGTATGGCAGTGCCAAGCATATGTTAGGGCAGTGCCTTGTCCCACAGCAGCAGCAGTAGAATAGAAGAAAAGTAAGCAGGGTCCCCCAGGTCTCTAGCCCTAGTGCAAGATTGAATCTGGCCCAGTGTGTCATGAGGGCTTGGGGACAGGGTCATTTGGGCTCCTCTGCAGGGCCTGGCGTGTTAAGGTTCCATCTGGAAAAGAGGGAAGCTGAGCAGTGTGAGAAGTGTAGCAGGAGATAACCGGCAGATGGAAGCTGAGACAATGTTGGAGGTGAGTGGAAGGAGGTCTGGGCCATTTGTCTTGGGAACAGGACCTCAGTATACTCAAGACACTGCCTGGAGTCTACAGCCCCCTGTGTACTCTTAGGGTTAAAGGAACCTAGGCTTAGCAAGGCTGTATTGAGATAAAGTGTGGAAGCTATGCCAACTCTAGGATTATGATCAGTAAACCAAGGAGGCATTTTAACTATATAATGGATGTACTTAGTGTTATTTACTGACTTGTCAGGCCTTGCTATTGAAGCTGACTTGCAAAGAGGAAAAAAATCCTGGCTTCATGTTCTCTTTTGCTTTCTTATAATGTATGAAGCAAGCATGCCTGGTTTGTCGGATTTTTATAAAAGGTATTTTTGTTACCTTAGAAATATCAGTGATGTCAATTCGATCTTTCCTGTGTAACAAAGTCCAACTGGAGAGCTACCAGAGAGTGGTCCTATTGGGATCCAGGAAGTGCCTGCCCGCTGCTAAAGGACCTCCCCCCCAGCCTAAGGGGAGGATCCATAGGACCTGGAAGCCAAATGATTCCAGGGGACAACTAATGAGATAACAGGGACAGGAGTGAGATCAATGTGTCAAACGAAGGTGGAAGGCCCGTAGATTAGCCCTAGAATTCTAAAGGCCCCTTTCCCCATGAGCTGAAAAGAGGTTACTTCAGGTTACCTCAGGTCCAATTAAGGGCTACCTGCGGGGGGAAGGAGGTGCCCATGCTCCAGAAATATTCAGGCCCATCTCTACCAATGTTCAGGGCCCGATCTCTCTCCTGGCCCCTCCTGCTGCTCCTGCACATCTCCCCCGAAGCCAATTGAAGTCACTAAAACACAGGTTTGGGGACTTCAACGGTAGAGTCCAGGGAAGGGTCTTGCGGCCTGCAGCATGCAGGGGGTCAGACCAGATGATCATAATGGTCCCTTCTGACCTTAAAGTCTATGAGTCTATGAGTCTATGAGTCTCCCAGCCCCACCTGCTACCACCAGCTGCGCAGTGGAGCTAAGGCGGCTTCCTGCCCGCCCTCGCTCAGCACAGCGCGCCACTCCCGGAAGCAGCCAGCACGTGCTGGGGGCGGGGGTGGGCCGCGGGAGTCTCTGTGCGCTGCCCTGTCCCAAGTACCGACTCTGCCATTGGAACTGGGGCCAATGGGAGCTGTGGGGGTGCTGCCTATGGACAGCAGCACTCGGAGACTCCCGGCCTCCCTGCCTAGGGTCCACTGCCAGAGGGGTGTGTGGGTCGTTTTTGGGAGCTGCCTGAGGTAAGTGCTGACCCCCTGACCCGTTCCTGCACCCCAACCCCGTGCCCCAGCCCAGAGCCTGCACCTCTCACCCCCTCCCACACCCAAACTCCCTCCCAGAGCCCACACCCCCTCCTGCAACCCTGCAGAGACTGCAGCCAGCACCCAAACTCCCTCCCAGAGCCTTAGGCAGGTGACGGGAGCGGGGGAGCAGGACTTGGACCCGTTCTGGGCACCACGAAAAATTATACAAACCTGTCGCCCCTGCTGTGGAGTGGGAGTGACTTGCTCCAGGCCCCTGCTGTCTGAGGGGGAAATGCTGAGCCTGGCAAGGTAAAGGAGGTGCCTTGCCACACCTGGTTTTGCTGAATGATTTGTTGTGGGAGTGGGGGGAGGGCAGCCAGCACGTCCCTCAGCCCGCGCCACTTCCTGCAGCCCCCATTGGCCTGGAGCAGTGAACCGTGGCCAGTGGGAGCTGCAATCGGCTGAACCTGCGGACGCGGCAGGTAAACAAATTGGCCCGGCCCGCCAGGGGCTTTCCCTGAACAAGCAGCGGCCCTAGTTTGAGAACCACTGCTCTAGGAGATGCTGGTGATGAGGGGTGTACTAAGCCCCACCCTTTGCCGGAGATAGCTGTCTCCCTGCAGACCAGACTTAGGTAGAACAACCATACATCCCGTTTTCACCGGGACAGTCCCTTTTTTAAGCCCTGTCCCAGCCGTCCTGACTTTTTTGACAAAAGTAGGCATTTGTCCCTGATCAAGTTGGCAAGAGAAAACGGGACAAATGCCCACTTTTGTCAAAAAAGTGGGGTGCGGCTCTGAGGAACATGCGGGGTGAGGCTGGGGTAAAGAGATCACAAGGGGAGTTGGAGCAAACAGCCAATCAGCACAGGGCAGAGGTCTAAATCCATGAAGACCATGCCTACAGATCAGACCCTATAGGTAGTGGAGTAGAAAAGTATTTGTTCCTGGTTTATGGATCACTCTGGGGCTTAGGCAGGACATGTGCATCCTGACACTTAAAGTGACTCATTGGGCAGGTCTTCACTACAGGGGGGGGTCGATTTAAGATACGCAAATTCAGCTACGCGAATAGCGTAGCTGAATTCGACGTATCAGAGCCGATTTATCCCGCTGTGAGGACGGCGGCAAAATCGACCTCCGCGGCTCCCCGCTGGTGGAGTAAGAGCGTCAATTCGGGGATCGATTGTCGCGTCCCGACGAGACGCGATAATTCGATCCCCGAGAGATCGATTTCTACCCGCCCGATTCAGGCGGGTAGTGTAGACCTAGCCATTGTCCGTATGCACAAAGGCAGAAACTTAGGTGCTTAGGGAACTTTTACTGTAAAATTTAGGTACCAAGTGAGTTTAGGCACCTATTGGGTTAGATTGCAGCTGAGTGAGGGTTTTGTGGATCACAGTGCTACCTAAAACTAGGATTTAGGTGCCTAAAACTAGATTTTTAAGCACCTTTGTGGATCTGGGCCAGAATGTCTGGAGTTAATACTCTGACAACATCCTCAGTGTTGGCTGGTCTCTGCTAAGGCTGCTTTGGTGCCTGCTCCTGCAGGCCTCAATTTCATTGAGCCCTGGGGTTGGCTCCTCCCAGAATTTGTTGCTTTCTTCCCCAAGCTCACCTGGTGCCAGGGTGACCAGATCACAACACTAAAATATCAGGACACATTGGGGTGCCGTCAGTCCCGCCCACAGTCCACTCCCTCTCCTTCCAGACTCTGCCCCCACTCTGCCCCAGCTCCTGACCCCTCCCCCCGCACCCTTCCTCATGCCCCGGGCTGCTGCTGGCTTGCTGCATCCCTCCTCAGTCCCCCACCCACCGCTCGCCTCCTCACCCCCCCGCAGCCGCCCGCCGCTCGCTTGCCTCTTCACCCTCCCCACCTGCCACTCGCCTCTTCATCCCACCACCCGCCACTCACCCCTACGGCACTGACTTCCCCTCTGCCAGGTGGATGCTCACCAACCCCCCGCCTCTTCCCGCCCAAGCATCCACCCTCGCTCCGCCCCCATTCCACCCCTTTCCCCCAAGTCCCCGCCCCTGCCCTGCCTCTTCTCCACTTCCTCCCCTGAGCGTGCCGCGTCCCCACTCCTCCTCCCTCCCTCCTGGAAAGCTGTTTGGCGGCGGGAAGCACTGTGGGGGAGGAGCGGGGACGCGGTGTGCTGGGGGAAGGGGGAAAGAAGGAGGCGAGGAGGGGGAGCTTGGCTGCAATTTTTCCCTGTGGGTGCTCCGACCCTGAAGCACCCACGGAGTCAGCACCTCCCTCCCGCTCAGGGCCAGCTCTAGGATTTTTGCCACCCCAAGCAAAAAAAAATTTGGCCACCCCCCTTTTTTTTTCGTGCCCCCGCCCCAACTCCACCCCTTCCGAACCCCTTCCCCAAATCCCCAGCCCCACCTCCTCCCCTGGGCGTCCCGCATTTCCCCCACCCCCATTGCTTCCTGTGGGCCCCCCGCAACCTCCCACCCTAGCTCATCTCCACTCCACCTGCTCCCCCAGGCGCGCTGCCGCTCCACTTCTCCCCCCTCCCTCTCAGGGGGAGAAGCAGAGCGGCGGCGGTGGCGCACTTAGGGGAGCAGGCGGAGGTGGAGCGGAGGTGAGCTGGGGCATCGAGCTGGGGCGGCAGGGGCACTTTTTCCCCATGCCCCGGAGTCGGCGCCTATGATGGCCGGTGCCAAAATGCCGCCTCTAGAAATGTGCCGCCCCAAGCACCTGCTTGTTTTGCTGGTGCCTGGAGCCGGCCCTGCTCGCACTTGCCTCCTTACCTGAATATTGGGACAAATGGTATCCCGATCGTACATTGATCAGGACATGGGACAAAGGGTTAAATATCGGGACAGTCCCGATTTTATCGGGACATCTGGTCACCCTACCTACCTGGTGCAGACAAGGGAGGGAGGGTGAACTACAAAAGTCACAGTGCTCCCAAAAGGAGGTATCTCCTCTGCACTAATGTGGATGTGGGAGATGTTTGTCTTGCCTTTCTTCCTCTTTAGTATCTCATTAGTTAGCTGTCAAAATATTAAAATATCATGCTGTGTTTCTTTAAGACAACTGTCAGTTAAGCTAAAAAAGAACTGGCGCTGCTCTAGTCTTTATCTCCTCTTTTTAGGTATCTCTGTACTTGAGAAAAGTGAGGCCTTAACCCAGGTTAAAACAGCAGTGAAGGGACAGCAACTCAGCCATGGGTGAGCAGGGAGTCTGGGATTGCAGTTGAGAAGCTAACCCAAGTTGAAAGCTGAGTTGCCAGATCTTCATTGCTACTTTAAGCTAAATTTAGCTAACTTGTTAGCCAACCAGCATTAAGACCACATGTTTTATTTGTAGTAGAGGCCTACCCTTAAATTGCTACATGACGTTACTGTGTACCGTTAAGCTACAGCCGTGTTCCACCACAGAGATGACTTCACTTCACTTCTGTAGGGGACAAACAAGTCCTCTATATATATGTAGCAGAGTGGTCCCCCGCTCCTGCCCTGAAGGGCTTAAAACAGCCAGGGTGCAGGGTTGGGGCAAAGGAAAAGCTACAAGGTTGATTGAGGAAGCAACCGCTGCTGGGCCACGCCCCAATCAGGCCTCAGCTGGCCTGTATAAAAAGGCTGGGAGCCAGGAGTTCAATAGTGTCTTTCTGCAGTCAGAGAGAGAAAGGCCTGGCTGCAGGGAGCTAAGACCGAGTACCTGGGTGGAGCAGGGCTGGGGAGCTCCAGCCTGGATAGCCCCAGGCTGTGGCCTAGCAGGAGGCCAAGGGGTATTGGGGGTTGCAGAGGGCAGCCTGTGGGTAGGCCAAGGCAGCAGGTCTGAATCCAACCTTGCCTGTGATGAGTGGCCTATACTGCAGTCTGCCCCAGGGACTGGGGGCTAGTTGGTGACTGGCAGTGGCCTTATTCTGAGGTGAGGTAGGGATAGTGGGTGGGGTTCCCTGGGGAGGGGAGATCCTAGTACTGAGGGGTGTACTGCCAGGAGGCAGCACCCCAGATACAAGGGCACTGGGGTCCAGGAGGGATGTGGGGGGGCCAGAGGGCAGGCAGATCACTGGCCTGCAGGGGGTGCTCCAGGACACTCGAAGTGCTAATTCCCAGAAGAGACCAGCAGGAGGTGCACAGGGGTGAGTCTGCTCCTCTACAATATCCATCCTATAAAATCCTATGGGCTCCTTTGGGATGAGAGTTACTAAACAAACAGACTCTATGGTGATTTCCCTTTAATTCCCAGCTCTGCATTTCCTTAAAGTCAAGTCAGTATATTATCTTGACTGGCCTCCCCATAGGCCTTTTGTCAGCCCAGATCTGTAGAACTCATTAATCATTTTGTATTGTTTTTTATTTACATGGCACTACTTTAAACATTGCAGGAAGTTTTGCTTGTTTTGTGGTGGGTTTTTTAAACTTCCTCTTGCTATTATGCCTTTTGTCTCTGCTGCTGCATTGTTCATTTATTTGAGTTCCCTTTGTGCCTTGTCTCAAGGCTGTGACCAATGGTGCATTACAGTAAGGCACATGGGGGGGGGGGGGGGGGCTTATTCCCCAACTCAAGATTGTGGGAGTTTAGAGTGTTTTTTAAAGCAGAAACCACACCCTATAAAGCTTAATGGTTGTACTGCACCTTTTGCAAACTCTGTGTCCTTGAGCAGAGTTAAATCTCCTACAGTTTGCGATTAAAATAGTAATCAAAGGAGAAGAGAAATGAGGAAGAGCTGATGAGGCAGAGAGATACCGGAAACCTGTTTCCCACAGCAGGAGCTTCAGAAGAAAGCTTAAGTCAGTGGCAGAGAGATTTATATCAAGGGAGATGGGGGAGGCAGATGCTGAATGAGTAGTCTCACACCTGACAACATTAAAGCTATAAATAAGGACACGTGGGTAGGAAAATATAAGGATGTTCCTTTAATGCCACCGAAATACATTAGACAGCAAGACTGAGTTTCCCCTTGGTGTAAAGGGGATACAACTCCCACTGCAGGGTGTTGTGAAAGCTTATGCAAGGACTGAGCTGGCCCAACCTGCTTTTTGGAGAAATAGTGGGAGGGCTTGGGGGAGATGATAGACAATTGGCATCTGTGAGCAATGGGAAGAAAAAGCAGGGGAGAGAGAAAAAGTGAAGGGCCATGAATGAGGCTGGCACAACAACATGGATTTACCATTGTCATGGACCCTGTGTAGACTTATACACTAGTATAAAGTGCAACCATTTGGATTATTATTTATATTCCTGTAATGCCAAAGAGCCCTAATCCTGGGCCAGGGTCCCCTTGTGTTAGGTGCTTTACAAACAGAAGGATGGTCCCTTCCCTCAAGTAAAAGCTAAGTACCATTATTAACAATCATAATTTCATTTTCATGGGCCTCATGACCAAGACTTGTCAGAAATCTGTTTCTCGGTTTAGAACAGATTCATCTCCCCTGCCCCCATATCAATTAAAGTTAGGATGACCAGATAGCAACTGTGAGGGGGGGAAAATGGGACGGGGGTGGGGGGCAATAGGTGCCTATAGAAGAGAATCCCGAAAAACAGGACTGTCCGTTTAATAACAGGACATGTGGTCACCCTAATTAAAGTAAAGTTCCCAAATCAAGGATCATTTTAAAAAAATACAACCCTATTGTACAGGCATGATTCAGAAGCCTGCAATGACACTCTTCCCAGCTATAAGCATTTTGCAGCAGTGACTATAGAACATAGAAGCAATCCTTAAACACAAGGGAATGGTGGGTGGTGTCTTATAGCTTTTACACTCCATTTGCAGAGGTGTAACTAACACAAGGCACTGAAGAATTATGCCCCAAGAGGGCTGCTTGAAGGGTTCCTGCAATGAATAGGGAGCCAGTGGAGTTCTTTAATGTTAAGAGGATGTGGCTGAATTTCCTGCAGATCCCACCCACTTATCTCTGTCCCACACCTACAACTACTTAGCAAACTGTTCTGCAGTATGAGTTGCTATTATTCCTGCCTTGGCTTTATCTAGAAGTCCGCTCTTTTTAATAATTTCACTCTAGCATTTGCATTGTAATACGTCTGACAGAGCAGTCGTGCCAGAAGGAGTGATTTGGAGATGCAATAAGTGTGTATCTGAAAGATCACTTCATGTTTATTCCTGTAATGGTGACTAAATCTGAAACATACAGAAACAATCTCCAGCCCAAAGGACAGCATGACTTCTGTTAGGCAATTATGTCCAACACAGGTCAATCAAATTATAATGAGCTCTAATCAGCACTCCCTTGAGCTGTAACACACCTCCCCTGCAGCTGAACAGTCTTTAGGAAAAGGTGTGAAATTATTTCCTGCCTTGGAAACACATTCTAGAGCAATTCCCTCCAGTCAGAGCCTTGAAACCCAAAGCCCCACAGTTTACGTAAGCTAGGGGCAAACACACAAGCATGCAAAGGAACTGGCTTGTGGAGAGCCATATAGCCAAGAAATCACTACACATGGCGATGAGTAAAACCCACTTCTGTTTTTCTTCTCAGTTGAGAGGCTTTCTAGTCTGTAGAAAATACTTAGCTCTTATATAACACTTTTTTCATTAACTAGTTGCAAAGAAGGGGTGCACAGAGACAAGCAGCCTTCTTCTATAAAGACTTGATTACTCTAGTGAAATATGACATAAGGTTAGTTTCCCCTAGCATATCTATAACCTGCCTAAGTCCCTTTGGGTATGCCTACGCAGCAACTAAACACCTGCAGATGGCCCATGCCAGCTGACTTGGGTTCAGGCTGTGGGGCTGTTTAATGGCTGTGTAGACTTTCAGGCTCTGGCTGCAGCCTGACCTCTGGGACCCTCGCAGGGTCCTAGAGCCCAGGCTCAGGCTGGAGCCCAGAAGTCTAGCCGTTAAACTGCCCTGTGAGCCCAAGTTGGCTGGCATGAGCCAGCCATGGGGGTCTAGTTGTTGTGTAGACATACCCTTTGTGGACCTGGGCCTAAGTGACTTGCTCAAGGTCATATGGAGAGACTATGGGAAAGGACAACTGTGAAGTCAGGTTTCCCATGTTCCAAGTTAACATCCTAACCCTGGCCTATCCTTTCTGCTTCCCACTACTGTCCCATAATACACCAGCCACTACTTAGGAGTCTATCTGGTGTTCTTTCTGTATGCCACTAAGCAGGGATCAAATATGGAAGCCATTTACTTGTCCAGATAGTTCTGTTGCCCCATTCTGATCTGGTAGTGTTTTTTACACCCACTTTGCATTGCTGTAAATGACTGCACAAGAAGCAGGGCAATACAGAAACAGATCTGCTGTATGTCTGGCAATGGGTATGTGTTGCAGTGTAGTCACGGCTTAAGACATAAGCAGAATTTATGAAGAAAAGTGTTCTTACAGATGCCTTCAACCCCATTTTCAGTAGCAGAAATTGCTTTGGAGTAAGCAATGGAAAGTTATTTCCAGTGAAGAAACTGGACAGCCATAAAAGCAATGTCATAAACCCGTTCAACAGGTCACTCTGCTGGTAACTATAATCTGTTTATTTTAAACTGTATGACTGAAACAAATGTGTACTGATGCATCATCCTAATAAGAGAAAAGCTGTTCTTCTGCAGAGCTCTGATTTCCTAAGTCTGCTTTTGCTCCAGAAATTGCCTTATTAGCAGCCATGATTTGTGTATTCCTGTCTCTGCATATTGACTGAGGCAACATAGACTTATTTGGATTGAAATAAAAGATTAAATTGGGGAAGGGGGGAACCTGTTGCTCTAAATCTCCTGGATATACTAGGAAGGTGCTTCAGTAATCAAAGGTGCTCAAGGGACAGTCTGTGGAATCCCAAAGTGTAGCCCACAGATAACCTCTCCATGTAACTGCTCTGGGAAGGCCAAACTGAATTATGAGACTGATCTTGCAAGGACCACCACAAGGCATAGTGCCAATAGAAGAGCTGGTGGGGGGGAAAAAACAACTCTCCTTCTGCAAAAATATTTGATTTCAGCATTTATTTTCATTCCAAATTGATATAAAAATAAAATCAATTTCCATAGTGCAGAAATTTTCAAAAACTGCAGTTTGATTGGAACAGCATTCTAGTTTGACCAAATCAAAACATCTGACTCCAACATTTCACTTTTTTATTTATAATGGAAATTTTTTAAAATTTAAAATGCTTCATTTCAATTTTTTCCAAAGAAAATTTCCTCAAACAACACATTCCCACTGAAAGTTTTGATTTCAGTAAAATGGTATTTTTGGACATAAAGTTCCATCAAAAACAATTTTGAGCGGCTCTACTTATTACTGGGAGTAGGCTCAGGGAGACCATAGTAGGTAGAAGTTGCTGTTTGGCTGAATTCCTGAGAAATAAAAACCTACAGGTGGGTGCACTGCTCAAGTCAGTGAGCCTACCTACAGTAGTAAGCACTGCATACAATAGTGTGTGTTTGCAGGTTAGTACTCCAACTTAGTACTATTTTTCTCTCATTTGTTGCTAGGCAGTTTGGTGCAGTGGGCAGAGCACTGGACTGGGAGTCAGGACTGGGCAGAAAATAAGGAGAGATGGTTACATGATGCCCTCTCTCACCAATGCACTCTGTTTTGCAGAGTGTGATCTGGCCCAGAATCATTGAAAAGTCATAAAACTGGAGTTGGATAGAAAACTAACTTACAAGCAGCACACAGATGGCTATGAATGGGTTCTGTACAAGTAGGAAAAAAGATTACAACTGGAAAAAGTTCAGGAAGGGAATATCCTATGTTCTCACTCACTAAGCATAAATGCTTTGTGGGAGGTTATTGGAAATAAGATTTCCAGGGTTACATTTGGAGTAATATAGTGGTTCTGTCTTCAGACAGAACTATGGGGTCCATCTGTGTCCTATAGCCACAATAAAGAGTGTCTTTTGTATTCTGTAGAATTGTGTCCTCTCCCCTCTGTCTATCCAGGGACACAATGAACTGACCGCTCTAGTCAGAAGCTGACTTCATAATCTGTCCTCAATCTAAAGGAGAAGGCTTGGAAGCAATGAGTTCTCTGGAAGTACCATCATCCTCAGGGCCACCCAGAGGGGGGGCAGTTTGCCCCAGGCCCCGCAGGACCCCCCACAAGAATATACTATTCTATAGTATTGCAACTTTTTTTATGGAAGGGGCCCCTGAAATTGCTTTGCCCCAGGCCTCCTGATCATCCTTTTAACTTCCCTAGCAGGGTGCTAACAGCTTGTCTTCACTGCCATGCTACATCGGTGCTGATGTTGTGTGTCTGAAGATGCGCTACATTGACAGGAGGGCACTCTCCCACTGACGTAGCACGGTGTGGACGCCACTTTAAGTCTATGTAACTTACATCATTCAGGGGTGTGAAAATGACACCCCCGCATGATGCAAGTTACATAGACTTAAAGCAGCAGTGTAGACCAGCTCTAGGGCTGGTCGCTGTCCCAAAAGAAGGTTACTGCATTGCAACTAGGGCAATAAAGATAAGTCTTTAATATTATTTGTATTCCAGTAGCAGGTAGAGGCCCTGACCAGCAGCAGGGCCCCCCCTTGTAGTGGATGCTGAACTACACACCTACTGATAGATGGTCCCTGCTCCCAACACAGCTTACAATATAAAGAGACAAGGCATATGGTGGGGGAAAAGGAGAGAACAGATGGGGAGCTGAGGCAGAGGAAAGTTAAATGATTTATCCAAGGTCACACAGGAAGTTTGTGGCAGAGCTAAGACTTGAACCAGGGTCCCAGTTCAGTGCCTTACCACCCAGACATCCATCCTTCCTGAGACTGAAGAGTCAACATTATGAAGGAGTTTAAAAACTTCTGCAGAGGAACCTTCAATGTGGTTATTCCCCCCCCCCCGCTCCCCTGATTCTTTTAGAAATTACTATTTATAAACCTACTCAGCTAAGTTTGTTCACTGGGGTGAAGGAACTGAACCACTAGGGACACAAATTAGAAACTCAGCATGAAGCAGGGAACTCAGGCAGATCTGCTTCAGTCAAAGGGTAATAAACATTTGGAACAACAGGGAAAGTATCTGAGATGTAATAAAGGAGATCAAGAGGAAGCAAGGTTGGCTCTGGAGATAGAGGGGATTAAGGGGTCTGATGAAAAAGTGGGAAGGAAGGATTAAGCTAGAGCATGTTAGACCAGATAGCAGGGTCCCCTGCCTCCAATTCTTCTCTTTCAACCAAATAAATGCTCATGTTGTGCATTTTTATTCATCTTCCAGTCTGCCTCAGTACTCCCTTTCACCAAAATATCAGGCCAGCTTGCTACGAGGAACCATGTTGTGCCATTTGTGTGTAATGACATGTTATCTCTGTAACAAAAATACAGTTATCTCCCCTCCATGCATTTCATTAGGGGCTGTTTGTTAGAACTTCACTAGTTAAACCCAAAGCCAGCCTGCAATTGCTATAATGCATAATTTTGTGCTGACAAACTAAAGAATGGCGCAGTGTGCATCCCTCGAGAGGTGAAATGAGGACTTAAATCGCTGTCCCGTATTGCACAGTTCCTACTGCAACAATAGCACAGTTATTTCATAGCCCTACCTTAGTTTACCCCAACTATACATTGTGGTAACAATCCAGATGCTACCTGATTATCTAAGCTGTTCTTGAACTAGAGAATAATCACAAACTAGTGTGCTATGACACAAAATCAGCCAGTTCCAAAGGGTTACATAAAGAATCAACAAAACAGCAGTTACCCACAGGGAGTTACATTCATGGAGAGAAACAGAACCACATTGTTCTTCTCTGATCCTCAAACAATGAGGCTCAATGAGAAACCAAGTCCTAAACCAGTTCTGCCAAGGGGCTGGCATGCATCCACTCCATGTAACCTTACCTCTTTCTTCTCCCTGTGCACAGAACTGTATGCCTCATTGTAGCATATGAGCATCTAACAAAACTCATCCTTCCCCTCTCAGGCATTCTGTGCCAGGAGAGAAAAAGGAATTGCCATGACTGTGCCATTCTCTTTCCCATCCTGTCCTCCTTCATCAACCCAGCGAATACTTCATTAACCATCCTTGGGAGCTACATTAGGTTCCTTACCATCCAGTATTAGTAACACTTTTATTGTAGTAATTTCTAGAATCCAACCAGCCCCTGTTGTGCTAGGTGCTGTACAAACCCCTAGTATATGATAGTTCCTGATCCACCCAAAAGGAGTTTACAGTCTAAAGACATATCAGGTGATGAAGCAACATATCAAGCAAGCTGGTGTGAGACAAGGTAACAACAATAAGAGGCTATAGGCAATTCTTAGCCAGTTGGGAGCCATACTTTTTCTATATACTTCTCCTGCATTTTAATTCCTAAGGACTTTGCAGCTTGGATGGTAGGCATATTCCACTCCTTGGCATATCACAGGTCCATCTATAATGATGTATGTAGTTAGATGTCGTCACAGAGTCAATAATGATTGTCCATTATAGTGCATGTTTACGAATACTATCAAGACACTCCAAACTTTCCAGTAGTAGACTTTGTTTTATTCTTTTGAATGGATTGATGGCTTCAGAGGAAAGCGATAATAAAACCAACAAACTGGCTGACTGAGTGTTGCTAACGTGACCTGGTTTTTCATTAACAGAGCTCCTTGGGATTAACAGCTAATGTGTATTGCTAGGAGAGGGGGAGGGTGCGTGGAACAGCCCGGGGCAGGGAACTGCCCATAGAGTATTATAAGTAGAGAAGGGAAAATACTTTGAATTATTCAATATGCAAGTCTCTGAAGGTAGCCTGTACATACTTACCACTGTTTCTGGAGAAAACCTGTTTCAGTTTGCTGCCCTATGTGTCAGGTTCTGGGACTATCCCTTCAGATTTCTCACTAATCTAGTAGAATAACCAAAGAGCTAGCTCCCCACTTCTTTCAGGAATTGTTCCCAGATTTTGCACAGAGATCTGTGCAAGCTGGGATAGGACTTGGGTTTCCACAATGTGTGTGAATATCTGTGCGGTGCAGACAAGAGGTGAAAACTTGGCCTTGTTGATGCCAATGGAAAAAACTCCCATAGACTGCAGTGGGGCAGGCCTTTCACCCCAGGTTAATAAGCCATTAACTTTATTAATACTTTGTCCCTCACTATTGAATCTCAGTGCCTTGATTTGTAGCAGGTCTCACCCTGAGGCATAACTTTGTCAATCTAAAGCTAACAGCTGTAGCATATCAGGGTGTGACCTCATCAATTAAACAGTTTTCAGATTGGTCAGTGCTTGGATGGGAGACCTCTGAAAATGTGGGTGTTGCAGCAGGAAGTGACACTGATTCAGCAAGTGTCACTTCCTCTCTGAGACCGTAATAAGCCAATACCTCAGCAGGGTATTAAGCTGCACTCTGCTTCTAGAGGTGCCACCTTTCTAATGAGCAAGAAAACTGAATACATGGATTATTGAAGATCTGAAGACACTTTTCTCAAGAATAGCAACCCAAACCCTGGACTCTTGGCCAAATTCCATTTTGAATAATTGCATTCTATAGACCTAAATTCTCCTTGCAGTTACAATATTCGTTTACTGCACTAAACTGTTATATAGTGTTGTTAACAACTGCCATGTTCTACCCCTGAGACAGCTGCATTCTTTGAAGGGTGGTGGGGAAGTGATCCCTCAGTGAGGCCATTTGGGGGAGGGAGGCTTTTTCTGTGCAAAAAATCTAGCATCAGTGCAGCATTTAAGCACTTGGAAGTCAAGAAATACTATTAATAGTGAACGCTTAACCTTTCAGTAACTCTGCCCTTGGTACCTGTGCCTTAAACATCCAATGTCTTTATGTACTGTTCAATTATTTGTCAGTTAATACATCCGGAAATTCCTTATACAACTTTATGTACGCTCCAGTCCAATTTCATATTGGGCTGGATTAAACTCTCAATGAAACACAAAACAAGCCAACTTTGAAGACAATTGGATCAGTGTTTTCACTGATGAATGTTCCATGTCAATGGCCCAGAAATTGTTTGAGACAACCTAACATTCAAGGCTTTTCTAGCTTTGAAACAAAATTTAAAAACCAAACAGAAGTTTAAATTTGCTAACTTTAAGGAAGGCATTAATGACTTCCATCAAGTGGGATGATACTGGATCCACTGTTGTGTTTGTGTGTTTCTGATTCAGGAGGATCGTGGGCCTAATTAACACATAGGACCCAGAAGCTCCCCAAACACCTCTCTCCCCACTCCTCATAGTGAGTGAAATGATTTGTAACTCAACCAGAAATGACATGGTTTTCTTCCCTTGTAGATAACCAGTGGAATCTAAAGACTGTGATCAGTCTTATCTGTGAAGAATTGTTGATTAAAATTTATTCCTTTGACGTTTATATAGTGCCTAGCGCAATGGATCACTGGAAGCTACTGAAGTACAGATACACTGAACTCATAAGTCATTTATCTATCTAAGATTCTTGCAAGGGCAAATGGAGGCCTTGAAAGAAATGGGCTTGGCAGGGAAAGAATAAACTTTTCCCCTTTCTTTAAAGGACACTGCCATGAGGTCTGTCTCAAACTAAGGCTTTAGGTTGGGGCTTTTCAAGGAAACCTATGAAAGTTTGGTACCCACCTGTCTTTGAATTTCAGTGGAAGAGGAGCACCCACTTCCCTTAGGCTCCTGGAAAATCCCAACCTTAAATAATATGGAGAAGGAGGTTTAAAGAAACCAATCTCTCAAAAACCACCGTCACATTTGAGAGTGATTTGGTCTCTGTGAGGGGTAATCTGTGAAGAGATTGAATGGGCCACGGAGAAGCAGCTCTCCATGTGGTTTGGGCAGGGTCAGAGGGAAATTCGCTGTACTGGTTCTAAAGATAAGCAGAGAACTTCAGCCTCCAGCGCTGCCAGTCCAGCCCCCCTTTCAATCACTGTTCACACACACAATGCTGTTGGAGGTAAACACCCTGATAAGAATAGAAGTGTTTCACTATTTTAATTTCAATGAAAACTTTTCTAAATCTGTCTGTCAGAAGCCCAGCAGCACTGAGCTAGGGCATGAGAACCGGGAAATGAAATCAGCTAGAAACAAGTGAAACTGACCTGCCTATACTAACAGTCCAAGGTGAGCGAGGACCAAAAAGAAGACTAAGAGCATACATGTCAGCTAGACTCTTCTTAATTATCTAAGGTATGAATATCCTGTATAAGGATTTTTTTAAAATATGTACCTTGTGGGCCTGACTCTGCTCTAACATTGGTTTTGCTGCAGTGTAAACAGCACTGATTTAGTGGAGTTACTCCTGAGTTACACCAGTGTAACTAAGAGCCCAGTATTTGTTTTGACATATTGCCTGTATGTCAATCTTTGAGTTCCCATAGTTTTTTCTCCCTCTGAAGCTAGTTGCTGACTGGGTTTGTATTTCTGTGTGCCGATGGTTTTTTTTAGTAAAGATTTTGGACCTGGAGATGTTCAGGTTCATAAACAGAAATGGGGAAGACTGCAACCCTGCTCCAGAAACGCATGTGAGCTCGCATGTTTAACTTCAAGCACTTGGGGCTCAGTGCTGAGCACACGGGGCCCAGCCCAGCCAATCACTTCAGGCGTGTGCATGGATAGTCCCATTGACTTCAGTAGGGGAATGCTTGCATGCGTAAAGTTAAGCACATACCGGGAGATTTGCTAAATCAGAACCTATAGGAGTAGAGAGCCAACCGGATTCTGATCTTGTTCATAGCTGTTTTAATTCCATTGACTTCAGAGGAATTGCTCTGATTTACATGTGTGTCAAGTGACTTTATGGACCTGAGTCCGATTTCATTTCTCACTTTAGACTCTAGCCAGGAGAGTAATCTCCCTCTCACCTGGGATAGCAGCAATTAAATTAATAGCAGATACTTGGCTGCCAGTTTATTGCACTGAATAGCTTGCACAGCTGTACAAATTCCTACTTTTGATTTGACAAAATGAGATTAACATAGCTCTTCCAGGTAAGCGCATTGTGTACACTGCATGGCTAAAGTCTACAAGGGTGAAAAGAACTGGCTCAGTAGCACTTCTGTTGTTAAAGGCTGGGAATGATTGGCTGTGTCGCCTATTTGATATTTAGTTTTGTGGGTCTCAATCCACTTCACAACAGCTATTTGGTCATCTCACAACTGGCGCTTGTTGGTGGGCATCCCGGAAAGGACCAAGGACTGAGTGGGCTATAGAAGCTGTACTATTGTCTCAATACTAGAGGCATAGTATTATACTATACTAGAGGCATAGAGGCAGTCCCTTTTGCATAGAGTTGAAGCACATTTACCTGGGGGGAAGCTTCAGTTGCTGCTACCCGTGTTGTGCACTTGTTCTGTGCTAAAACAGAGGACTTGATTGGGATACAATAATCCCTTTTCACATGACTCCTCAGCTGCTACCAGCTTTGCTCACTGTAGTCATAGAATGGAAAGCGGGAAAAGAACAGTTGGGTCGTGTGGTCCGTCTCGCTGTCAGTGCAGGAAAGGATCTTCCTCTGGGTTCAAAGGGTTAGCAGAGGATCACTGATAATAAACTGCAGATCAGGCATTTGCTGAAGATGATTCATCTGGTTCTGTCTTCACCCCTTTCGTACATCAGTGAAATATTGAAAATGAAGCCTTAAAGCAGGGTGTGATGCTGCACTCCATATGTTTTATGGAAATATGCTTATGAGTGTGAATATGATGTAACTGGAATATGCTTTATGCAAAAGGTTTCTTGTAAGGTATCATAACAAAGGTTATAACCTACTGAATATATTCCTCCTATTTGTATGCATGTATCATTCTTGTATCTGAAGCTAGAAATATGAAGTATAACTCTGAGGCCCTATTGTAATTATGCAAAGTGTGGGCCATTAATGGTGGTTAGAATCTTGATGGCTCCCATTGACTAGGACAATTGGTTGTAAATGGTTTATTTACCTGCAAACCTTCCTGTCTACATGTGGGCCAACCCAGGAAGAATAGAGACTAGGGGTCTTACAGTGACATGTGACCATGTCACATGATACTAGAATCCATCTTAATCCTTGTACTTTTCCATTGATGAGGCAGGGGTGGGGACAAGCACAGACAAAAGATTCCCACCTTGCCCCAAAGCTATAAAAGGGGGTGAAGAAGGACAAAGGGGGCTGCCAGTCATGAGAGAACCCATGCTTACCACCTGAGATGTCTGCTGGAACTAACAAAAACTGTACTGGGGAAAGGATTGGGCCCAGAGTAGGAAGGAGTCTGTGAAAGAAGTTTATTGGAACATCTCTGAAGGTGAGATATTGCCTGTAATCAGTTTCTTAATGTATTAGACTTAGACTTGCATGTTTTGTTTTATTTTGCTTTTTGACTTACTTTGTCTGGGCTGTTATTACTTGAAACCACTTAAATCCTACTTTTTATACTTAATAAAATCACTTTCATTTATTAATAAACCCAGAGCAAATGATTAATACCTGGGGGAGCAAACAGCTGTGCATATCTCTCTATCAGTGATATAGAGGGTGAACAATTTATGAAGTTACTCTGTATAAAGGTAAAACGGATTTATTGGGGGTTTGGATCCCATTGGGAGCTGGGTGTCTGGGTGCTGAAGACAGGTAACTCGCTGAGATGTTTTTAGTTAAAGTCTGCAGCTTTGGAGGCATGGCCCAGACCCTGGGTCTGTGTTTCAGTAGGCTAGCATGTCTGGCTTAACAAGGCAGGGTTCTGGACTCCCAAGCTGGCAGGGAAAATGGGCTCAGAGGTAATTTTGGCACATCAGGTGACAGTCCCAAGGGGATCTCTGTGACCAAACCCATCACACAGTGCCACACGTCTTGGTCCTGAAAAGGGCCCACTGTTCTATTTCCTCCTGCCTCTCCCATGCGCTCAGATGCTAAGCTGTATTTCCTGGGTCCCATCTCTTGTCAACCTGTCCAGATAGCAGTTCCTGTAGTAATTGAACCTCTTCCTTTAAAAAAAAAAAACATAATTTTCTGTAGTAGCTGAGGACAACTGTCAGGAGTGACCTCAGTGGTGATTATTACACATGGTGGGATGCAGATATAAGTGACATGTCAGGGGGGAGGCATAGCAGGAAAGACCATCAATATGAGGATGTGAGGTAGTGCAACATAAATTTTGATGGGAGGGGCACTTACTCTTTCATGCACTCCTACATCCTCCTGTTTGTTGCTTTTCCTGCTGTCTGCGCTCTCTTGTGGCCCCTTGGCATGTAAGCTCACAATGCATAACTCACACCAGCATTGACGTCGCTTTTGAATTTGGGACTTACTTTGTTTTTAATTAGATGGAGTGATTATAACGTGAGCAGTGATTAGCGTCTCTTCTGGGTTAAACTGTAGCTTTCCTCTTACAAACTAAGTGCCTGCTTGCTTGCAGGCTGGATTTTCCTTGTATTGGTTAAATAATATGTGTGGGAGAGCTGTCGAGATTGGGAGGAGGAGGAAAAAATAATCTGAGTTCTTAAAAAAACACAAAAACCTGATCAAATGATTTAAGGCCTGCCAAGCTCCACTGAAGAGTTTTATGGCTATGGGAAATAAACAGCTTAGAGGAGAAACTAGCAAGGGTGGTAGAGGGCTAAGGGGACTGGTAATGGGATATGAAGTGTCTCAACTTCAACTCATTGATTCAGATTCATCCCAAGTCTTGGTAAAACTGCTCTTGCTGAGCGCTCTAAAGGCTAGGGCAGGTGGGCTCAGATTTTAATGCAGTTTTCTCAAACTGGGGATTGCAAACAAGGCTCAAGGGGGTGATGCTCACTCTCCTTTTATTTATGGCTAGATGGGAGGGAGGTCCCAAAATTCTATCCTGTTGTAAGAGGGGCCAGAGTATGGAAAAGGTTGACAAGCACTATTCTAAGGTGCACGCACACACCCCCTGGGCCTGATTCTTCTCTCCTTTATGCGGGTGAAAATCAGGAGTAACTCCACTGAAGATTGGTGCTACAGCCCCTCTGCGCACACTGGTCTTGCTCATTAAGTGTTGATTCCCTGAGCTCATTTTTTGAATGGTGTTGGAGCCATTCACCATATGAAGAGCTCTCTGAAAAGGGTCAGCTTTCCCCTTTGCCTAAAAATGTCACCCACACCCACCCTTCATTACGTCTCCTCGGTGGATTTGGGGAGGACGGCAGCAGGGCCAGAGACAGAATGTCACAAAGCCTCCCATGCAAGTGCCTGAAAATTCTTTATTGTGTTGATTTCTGGCTGTATGAGGACTGCCCCCAGCAGCAAAGTGTCAGGATGCACTGGCATCATGTACAATGATGATGTCATTTTTAAGTCCACCCTAGATATCGTGCACAGTCACTTACTTGCTCTTAATTATTTACTTAATTTAATTTAGAACTGGCAGCCTAATAGGTGCCACACTGACAGTCATCAGTGTTTATCTGTTTATCAGCAGACCGGGCAAAGCAGACCAGTGCCAGTGTGAGTTTCTACCCACCATCCTACCAATGGGTTTATCTACACAGGGGAATTGACCAGCATTGCTATTCCACAATAGCTCCCCGTGTGGACATCCTTAGGTTCTAGCTACACGGGGACACTCAGGAAAGATAATCCAGGCAAACTTGAAGTGTGAATTTGAAGTGGATTAGTTAAACCACACTGAACCTGTGTGAGGAAACACTCATTCAGAATTAAAGTGGCCTTAATTTCGTTTTAGTTTAATTCATTTCCAAAGTGATTTAAACTAAATCAAAGTAAGGTCACTTTAATTCTTAATAGGAGCATCCACACAGGGGGTTTAATGTGGTTTAACTAATGTACTTTAAAAACTAATTTGGATTTACTTTCCCAAGTATCCCCAGATAAATAAACTCTTATTCTGGAATAAATGTGTCCATACAGGGAATTATTCCAGAATAGCTATAGCACTTTAAATTCATACCTACCTACCTCAACCATACCATAGCTTCCCCATGTAGGCAAGCCCTTATCAATTACCCAGAGGCAGGAGAAAAAATTCTGTCTCCATATTTGTTCCAGTCACATCTTTTTTGCTAAGAGTGCCTTTTATGATGTGGCCTCCCGCCTACTAGAAAGTGGACTGAAACCCTAACACTTCTCATACTGGCCACCAAACAACCTGAACCTCATAAGATTTTCAGTCTTTACTGATCTTGGTGTCATGTTTGACTTGATGACTTGGAGGTGAGACACTCCACATCCTATTACCAATCTCTGAGCCATTCAGGGCACCTACTAGCATCTTCCTTAGCCTGAACATTTCCCATTGTTCTGCCTTAAGTCCCGAAGAAGAGACCTGAAGAAGAGCTCTGTGTGAGCTAGAGAGCTCATCTCTCTCACCAACAGAAGTTGGTTCAACAAAAGGTATTACCTCACCCACCTTGTCTCTTAAGGCATTTCAGGCTTTTCAGAATCCAAATCATCTTTATTTTTTACCTGATAACTCTTCTATGAGTATTATTTAGCCAGCATTAGGGTAAGTGTGGATATATTTTTCTGACTGTCTAGTAAATGGACAGTTTGCTATCAAATAGTTCCTGTATCTTGATTTCTTTACACAGTGGGGAAGCTCTGAACAGCAAGAAGTTGTAACACATGAACCATCTGCAATTTAAATCTCTGGGTCAAATTCAGCAGAATTATGACTTACACATCAAGTGTAAATTGGTCAGAATGCTTGCATAAATGGGTGTCTGTGGCAAAGCAGAGTTGCAGTGATTCAGTATTTAATGAGTTATGTAAATTATATGCTGACAGAATGACATGGGGGGGAAAGCAACAGAACACAGCATATAAGAGAATGTTTCCACTACATTATCTCTCTCTCTTACAGTTGTTGCCTTTCCTTCTGGACCCACGTCTCCCCTCCCACCAGTATAACTCGACTGACCGCAGTTAAGTTACTCCTGATTTACATGTGAGTGAGAAGGAGAACTGGTCTCTGTGTTTGACATAATTCTTTCTAGACATCTACATGCTGAACTGGTGCAGGTTCCACTGCCTTTTTGTCCCACTAGGAGGGTGCTTCCCCATACGTATAATAGTTATGGAATAAATTATGGATGCCCTTACTGTGTTTCCATTCGGACCAATAATCCTCACATGTTTGTGGAGACCTCCACATGCGGCGGTCAGCCATGCCGCTGCCCGGCACCGTGAGCTGTAGGCCCAGACACCCACCAATACCTGCTTTTCTGACCAACTTACACTCAGTGGGATAACTTATGTGACTATTACGACACAGATGACTCGCCTATGCTTACCCATGACAAATGAGTGGGCCCACCCACAGAGTGTGTGTAAGCCCCACATTCAGCATGGTGTAGGGGACTAGGCACTTGACTAGGAGTCAGGAGCTATAGGTTCTATTCCCAGCTGGCACTGACCTGTGTGACCTTGGGTAAGTCACTTACCTCTCCCATTCTTTGTCCACCTTGTCTGTCTGTTTAGACTGTAAACTCTTCAGGACAGGGACTCTGACTCTAACTCTGGGTAAGTCTGCACTTTGAGCTGGGGTGAAATTCCCAGCTCAAGGCAACACACCTGTGCTAGCTGTGATAATGCTAGCACTCAAAAATCAGCTATTGTTGCAGTGACACAAGCGGCAGAAGGGGTGTGTACTTGGGCATCTAGCTCCTCATACGACTGCAGCTACATTGTGTTTGTAGTGCACTAGCTTGATCAGAGCCAATATGGATGTGTCTCATACAGCTCCAAGCACAGTGAAGCCGATATTTGTATTGCAAATAATACATTCCTTGTGCACTTATCTGATGTGTGTCCATGAGTGCCAGTTCATAAATCCAGCAGGTACACGTTCACCTCTTTGGGAGACATAATCTAGGAGTTCAGATTTCAAAATAGGTCCCATTACACATTCTTCTTTCTTTGCCATTCACAGGTATTTCAATGTAGGGCACCCACAATCACTTATCAAGTCAATTTCATTTGCCATTTTCTCCTCTTTCATCTAAAGAAGAAAACAAAATGCAAACAAAAGGGCCAACATTTTTGAAAAGTCAGTAATTACAGGCAAAATGCAAAGCTTAAGGCTTAAGAAGAAAATTACCCCGTTGAGCAATAAAGCACTTAGAGTTTGACTCTGTTACGCAAGAAAGAAACTTTCCAGGCTGGTTGGCAACTGTTCCACTAGTGTCTACGTAGCTATTGATTGATTTATCTATTGTTAGACACTTCTTTCATTAATCAGAATGGTTCTCTTCACTTCTCTGTCCCTGTATAGCTTTTGTTTTAGTTTCTTTACAGCTGTTTCAGAATAGGCAGCTTTAAATATCAGGTTACTTTGTTAAAATACAATCTCTTCTGGTTCTGGCATGGAAATTTCCAGGGTGAGGCATTGTGTATCTCAGAGAAATAAGAGAACAAGATTTATTTTTTGCCTGTTTAAAATTAGAGATGGGCCCATAGTTCAGATCCAGGGCTTTTTGTTCACCCCATGATAGTGACTAGGACACACAGAGCCAGATCCTGAGGTGGTGTAACTCCATTGACTTCAAGGGCGCTATGCTCTTTTACACCAGCTATGTCCACAGCATGTACAGGGCTCTCCACTAGGATCCATATTTTTAGGGATGTTGAGATTAAGTGTTCTGGTTCAGAAATCTCTAGTTGAATCACATGCAGTACAGATTTGCTTTTTTGCCTTTACCTTAATGCATATTAAAATTTTCAGACAGCCCTGAAACTTAGTCCTCTCTTCATGCTCACAAAAGGTAGAGCACAGACAGCAACAGGCTTCAGTACTCACGTGAAGGGACTACACCTAGAAGGTAAAATAGTAGTTCAGTCTTTGCTAACCCATTCAGTCCCTGGGGCATCTGCTGAAATTGCCAGTTCGGATAGTGATTGTTGTACTGCAAGCACCTGGCCTGGACAGAAGCCACTGACTCATGTGGCTGGACTTTACAAAAACTTAGGGTTACCATAGTTAACAAATAAAAAAAGAGGACCCTCCACAGGGCCTTGGCCCCGCCCATTTCCCAACCCCTTCCCCGCCCTAACTCCACCCCCTCGCACTCCCAGCCACGCAAAAAGGGCAGCCCCCAGACCCTGCGCCCCCGGCCGGCGCTTCCCCAGCGCAGCTGGAGCCCAGGAGGGGAAGCGCCCAGCTGGGGGCTCAGGGGCTGGAGGCTGCCCGGCAAACCGTGAAGCCGGTAGCGCTTGGGCTTCGGGCAGCCCCTATGCTTCCGGACCCTGCGCCCCCGGCCGGGCACTTCCCCTCCCGGGCTCCGGCGGCGCAGGGGCTGGAGGCAAGGGGGCTGCCCGAAGCCCGTAGCGCTCGGCTCTTAAACAGAGCCAAAGAGTCAGGGGAGGAGCAGAGCCGCCGCGGGAGGGGAAGTGCCTGGCCGGCATTTTCCCGGACATGTTCGGCTTTTTCACAATTCCCCCCGGACGGGGGTTTGATTGCCGAAAAGCCGGACATGTCCGGGAAAAACCGGACGTATGGTAACCCTACAAAAACTAGACAAGCCATTTACAACACACACTTTACATCTCTACAGAGGAAAAAGGACTCTAAACTCCTACATGCCACAAGGGGCCACAACAGTGCTTCCCTTAACTCACCTAACAATACTGTTAATCTATCCAGCTATACTCTTAGGACAGACTCTTCTGTCGGGCTATCTTGGGGTCTCTCCTTTTGCCCCACCACACCCACAAACATGATACAGTTCTGCAGTGAACTAGAATCCTACTTTCAACGTCTCCGACTCAAGGAATATTTCCAACACACCACTGAACAGCACACTGACACACAGGAAGCTTCCTACCAACACTAAAAAAAGAAGGATTCTGCATGGACTCCACCTGAAGGTCAAAACAACAGACTGGACTTCTACATAGAGTGCTTCTGTCAATGTGCATGAGCTGAAATTGTGGAAAAGCAGCATCACTTGCCCCATAACCTCAGCTGTGCAAAAGACAACGCCATCCACAGACTCAGAAACAACTCTGACATCATAATAAAAAAGGCTGACAAAGGAGGTGCTGTAGTCACCATGAATAGGTCAGAATATGAACAAGAGGCTGCTAGACAACTCTCTGACACCCTCCCCCACTCCCCCATCTACTCAAGAAAATCCCTAAAGAAGCACAGGAAAAAATCTACACTGACACACCCCTAGAGCCCTGACCAGGGGTATTCTACCTGCTACCCAAAATCCATAAACCTGGGAATCCAGGATTCCCAATCATCTCAGCCATTGGCACCCTGACAGCAGGATTATCTGGCTGTGTAAACTCTCTCCTCAGGCCCTAGGCTACCAGCACTCCTAGCTATCTTCAAGACACCACTGACTTCCTGGGGAAACTACAATCCTTTGATCTTCCAGAAAACACCATCCTGGCCACTCTGAATGTAGAAGCCCTCTACACCAACATTCCACACAAAGATGGACTACAAACCATCAGGAATAACATCCCTGATATCATCACGGGAAACCTGGTGGCTGAACTTTGACTTTGTCCTCACCCACAACTATTTCAGATTTGGGGACAATTTATACCTTCAAGTCAGCAGGACTGCTATGGGTACCTGTATGGCCCCTCAATGTGCCAACATTTTTTATGGCTGACTTAGAATAACACTGCCTTAGCTCTTGTCCCCTTATGCTCCTACTCTACTTGCGCTACGTTGATAACATCTTCATCATCTGGACCCATGGGAAGGAGGCCCTTGAGGAATTCCACCAAGATTTCAACAATTTCCACCCTACCATCAACCTCAGCCTGGACCAGTCCACACAAGAGGTCCGCTTCCTAGACACTACAGCGCTAATAAGCGATGGTCACATAAACACCACCCTATACCGTAAACCTACTGACTGCTATACTTACCTACATGCCTCCAACTTTCATCCAGACCACATCACACAATCCATTGTCTACAGCCAAGCTCTAAGATACAACCGCATTTGCGCCGATCCCTCAGACAGAGACAAACACCTACAGGATCTCTATCAAGCATTCTTAAAACTGCAGTACCCACCTGGTGAAGTGAAGAAACAGATTGACAGAGCCAGAAGGGTACTGAGAAGTCAACTATTACAAGACATTTAAGACAGGCCCAACAAAGAAAGTAACAGAATGCCACTAGCCGTCACCTACAGCCCCCAACTTCTCCCCTGCATCATCAAGGATCTACAACCTATCCTGAAGGACGATCCCTCACTCTCACAAACCTTGGGAGACAGGCCAGTCCTCGCTTACAGACAGCCCCTCCCCTCCCCCCCCAACCTGAAGCAAATACTCACCAGCATACAATAAAACACCAACCCAGGAACCAAACCCTGCTACAAACCTTGGTGCCAACTCTGTCCACATATCTATTCAAGGGACACCATCATAGGACCTAACCACATCAGCCACACCATCCGGGACTTGTTCACCTGCATATATGCCATCATGTGCCAGCAATGCCCCTCTGCCAAGTACATTGGCCAAACCGGACAGTCTCTATGCAAAAGAATAAATGGACACATCTGACATCAGGAATCATAACATTCAAAAACCAGTAGGAGAACACTTCAGTCTCTCTGGTCACTCAATAACAGACCTCAAAGTGGCAATTCTTCAACAAAAAAACTTCAAAAACAGACTCCAACATGAAGCTGCAGAACTGGAATTAATTTGCAAACTGGATACCGTCAGATTAGTCCTGAATAAAGACTGGGAGTGGTTGGGTCATTACAAAACCTAAACTTAATTTCCCCAATACTAATTTCTCCCTACTATTATTCACACCACCTTGTCAACTGTCTGTAATGGGCCACTCTCTTACCATTCCAAAAGTTATTTCTCCTCCATGGGTATCCTGCTGTTAATTGATTTATCTCGTTAGACTGACCTAACACTTGGTAAAGCAACCCCCATCCTTTCATGTATTTATACCTGCTCCTGCATCTTTTGCTTTATACATCTGACTAAGTGGGTTCTAGCCCATGAAGGCTTATGCCCAAATAAATTTGTTAGTCTCTAAGGTGCCACAAGGACTCCTCCTCTTTTTTTTTTTTTTCCCCCTTCTCTCCTCCCCTCCCACCCTCCCCCCAGGATGTTGAACACATCAGAAGTAACAACTTCTGGTCACTATCTATAATTGTTGCTAGTGAACTAGAGGTCCTAATTTACAAACCCTTCCAAAGCTCACAGACCTCTCCTTTTGTGATCCTGCAAGACAACTATTGATGGCTCCACAAGGACAGTGCATCTAGGAAGAACCACGTTTAGACTATCAAGGACTGAGAGCAAAGCATTCTATTCTGGGACTCTGATGGAGCCTTAACTAGACTATGTTAAAACCCAAACCAAGATACATCTTTGTTCGTGGGTCACATTTTCATCAAAATGTCCACTCACAGACCCTCCAAGACACTGGGTCTGATTCACCACTGTTTTGCTCCTGTTTAACACCAGTGTTACTCCACTGAAATAAAGAAATTACACTGGTGGAAAACTAGAATAATGCAACAGTGAATCAGATCAATAAAACCCATTTGAACACCTCTTTAACTCAGGAGATAGAGAGAAAATGTCATTTGTTCTGGACACATTTGTTACTCCATCATTTGGTTTAGCACCTAGATAGCAAGGTGGCAGGCCTCTTCTACTCCTGCCCCAGTTAGATAGAAGGATGAAATTATCTGTATTATTCTTGACTTTTAAACAAACAAGCCAAAAATATAAATAAAGCCTTTGTTTGTTGCTTCCATGCTCACAGCTGTAAGTGTTGCAGATGAAATACTGAGCAAGTCCTTTCTTTCCTCAACCTTTGTTGTTCTTTCTGCACAATCCTAAGCCGCCTATAGCATGGTATCTTGGTGCATTTCATATGATTTAAACTGGGTCATTAACATTTTCTATCAGAAGGGCAAGGATGTTTCTTCCTGTGTTTTAAAAGATAGTTGTATCCAAGAGACTGCTGGAACAGGGAGAGGTTTTATTGACATTCATTCTCACCCTATGCACAATGAGTTGAGATCTCTTTAATGACAACAATTAACACCAACTCCAGGCATAGTTAAGTGTCAGTCTCAATTTCCAGTGGCAAATTCAGTGTGTGTGATGCTTGCGAGATTCTTCATTCAGGTTTTAATGGTGTGCATAATCCATGTGTGTTTGCCTTCCTATATAAACAGGACTGACACAACTCACTGTGAAACTGGGACTCTGGAAATTAAAAATTCTTACCAGCATCTAAATGATGCTCTCAGTTATGTCATTTTAACGGATTGGATACCACTCCTCAAGTCATCTTTGAAATACTTCAGAGTTACTGAGAAGACAGGGAATGAAGCGGAAGGAGATATATTCACGTTACCTTTAAAACTGCCATTGAAGGAGGATAGATGCTCTAGTCAATATGGTAATGTGGGATCACACATCATGCTTTAAAGTGACCAAAGAGTGTAACTGGGAGGCCTCTCCTGAGAAGAGGAGGTGGCTGACATCAGAAGTTGGGAGATGCAGACTGACAACGGAAGGATGGGACTTGAACAGTCTGAAGAACAAATCCAGGTTCTCAAAGGACACAAGCATTTGGTTTTCCAGTTTCTTTCTTCTTAAATGTTTGGGGCCTACCTAGGCAAGGCTGGGTAGGAGACCTAAGGATGTTTCACACAATGTATCTTTTTTTGTTTTTTTTTTCTCTCAATTTTTGAATAAACCTTTTTCTTGTTGGATATTTTCTTAGTCCTGGACTGCTCTTGGGAAATGTCACTGTAATTTATTCTTAAAGATGAGGAGAAATAAGTTCTGACTTCTAATGAGGACAATGACACCTGACCTGGGCCATTTGCTCAAAGGTACATCTCCAAAGACTGCCCATCCCCCTGATGAGCTGGCAACATTCTGAGGCACCTAGTGAAATGCACTGGGGAAGCCTGAGCGCTACTTGTTCCAGAAAGATCAGGAGGGACATCTGAGCCCACTTGGCCTTTCCTTCCACTCCCCAAAGAGTTCTCGGTATGGATTAATTCTGGACTAACATCAACTACCTGGTCACTCTCCTCAAGACAGCTCCTTCATCCTAAGGAAGCAAGCAGGATAATAATATTCCATGGCACCTGCCCATTCAATTTCAGTTATCCAAGTTTCAAGCGATGCTTCCACGTTACATTACAGAGCTGCTGCTTTTAGAATTACTAGAGTGCTGGTAACCTCTCCAAGTATACTTCATTCTTCCTTTGAAAAGGAGCAAATGTGCAGCCAAAACTGCACACTGGTCATTCATACCTCTAACTAATTGAGCTGTGCAGTAAGGAGACCCAGATGACTGGAGAGCTCATTCACTGATGAAGCCGTCTTTGAAAAGTCCTTTGCACATTCCCTTTAAGAAATGGGCCACTCCAGTAATTCAGCTGGTTGCTGTCTTGATCTTGTAAAGATATGGAAGTGCATTAGTTGCTGTCTCATGTAGACCTACCTGCTTTTTTTTAATAATTTGCTTTATTAATATTGTTTTCACCTGTTTGACACTCGGCTTTTGTGATCTTCACTGGAACAATAACTAGTGATACTGATTCTTTGGTACTAAAGGTGGCTGGACTGCTGAGTAACGGCAGCTCCTTTTGACCTCCGTTACAGTTGGGTGCACTCAATTCTTTTGACAATCTGGCCCTATCTAATTCTCTTCCAGCAGGCATGTGATGTGAACAGCGTAGTCTAATAGTACAACAGTTTATCGCTGATGTACTGGACAGACTGCCTTCTTTGACCTGTAGAGGAGTTAATCAGACCTCTTGGCCCTGCTTTTGCCAGCCATGATGGCTTGATTGCCATTCAGAGACCTGCTGGTGGAAATCAATTCTAATATATTGGGCACTATGAGCAAGGGACTGACTAAGCTGATGGAACGGATATTGGGGAGGTGGTGTTTTGTTTTTTGTTTTTTTTTTTTAAAAACACTACAAGCATGTCAAACATTAATGGCCACAGTTAAAAATGAATATAAACAAAATAATGTATTTCGGTATAATTAAGCTAACTATGATGGGAAGTTGGTTTTAACTAAACACCTGTTACCTTTCTCTGATTGAATTCAATAGTTGTAAACCTCAGGGGCTCTCCTTCTTTTTCTTTCTTGCTAAAATCTCTCTGTGCCTGAGGATTTTGCAATGTCTTTCTTCAATAGGATTAACAATGTTTGTAATGTCTTGCTCTCTGGAGCCTTGAATACACAGGAGAATGTTGCCAGCAAATTCCAACTGATACACTTTACATATGACCCTCATGACAGCCCCCCAAGTTTACCTACACCCTCCATAAACTTGATGCCCTCCTCACTTATATTGTTGTAAACGATTTACATTAACAATAAAGATCAGCCCTGATTTTATTTCATGTCAGTAGAATCATTTGATGTATTGCTGCCCATATCATGGTCTCTGTCTGGTATCTAAGGACCAGAACTCTCCTGGTTTAGGCCTTCTTTTTCTGATCATTCATTTTAAATGGCTTGTGGTTCCAGTGTTGTCTCTTGTGACTTACAAAATAACATGCCACTGGATTTTTATTTTAGGTCCCCTTCTTTTTACCTCATCTCCATCCTCACCGTGCCTTTTACTCATCAGAGCCTTTATGCCGATATGTATTTCCAATCCAAAATTTCAGACCATTTTTTATGGAACTGGGAAGAAAACTTTTTTGGGGAAAAAGTGATCGTCATTATGGGCCTGACGGAAAGATTCCCATTTATTTCAGTGGGCTATGAATGTGCCCCTGCATCATAACTATAACCCCATGCTGCCCTATCAATATTTATGTACTGCAGTCATTTTGCTATAAATAGATCAGCACATCTGAAAGAGACCAGATGTCTAAAATTAAAATTCTAAATAAGCAATCAGTTCTAACCTGGGAAAGCTGCATACAGTAGAGTAGCTTATAAATAGAACGTCAAATGCTGATGTCATGAACCAAGAGAGCTCTCAACTTCTGATTTATTATGTCAGAGCATGGCATATTCATAGCCTTGTAACTTAGTCACTGCCCCTATTATTATTACCATGCCATTGTGGTTTCCAGCAGATACACATTGTAGTAAATACTGACCTGAATTGAAACTCTAAACAACCAATCAGAAGGTCCAACTCTTCATTTTAAATTCTTCTTTGTGAATAATTAAGGGTACCATTGACTTAATTAGGGGTATGTAAAACATTCAGAATGAAATGAGATTTCATGTCAAGTCTGCAGCCATCAAATTTGCAGATTTTTCAGACTCCTTGCTTGAAAACTAATTTACAAAGTTTGTGGTGATCAGACTCTTTTTTTTTCCCCTCTCCCCCCTCCCACCACTACAGAACATGTTTCTCTTGCTTCAGTGCAAGCTGATGGTTTTTCAAGCTTTCCTGGAACACAAGCTTTCTTGTGAATACTTATTTACAAAATTTAATAATAGAATAATTGTCATCCCCCTCCCCCTTAGCTCTCATCCCTGATTCTGCACACTTATGTGTGAATCATTTTACATACATGCAACTCTTTACAGAATCAGGGTCAGGGAGAGTAATCAGAAAGGTAAAAAGTTCAGTATACAGAAAACATAATAATAGCATTGGAATTTAAAACCACACATTTGGGGGGGGGGGGAAGTCTTTTTCATTTTAAATATGCCTTGAAATAGGAAGTTGCAGTTACAGACATAAAACTATTATGAACCATCGTCGACTTCAAAGTGAAACAACTTTTTAAGATTTGTGAATTCTGTTAACTTCTAATTATTTGTGAATTTCATGCCCTTCTGCACTTGTGAGTTCCAGAAGGAGCTAGATTTCCCAGTACTCTGACCAGAGCAGGAAGGCCTAAGCCAGAAAACTTATGAAACAGCTTGTGCATGCAGTCTGTTCCAGTCCAATATGCACACCTCAAGATGTTCAGAAAAGCCATTAAACTTTTGGGTGCTTATCTTCTGTTCATCTAAAAATTGATCTGAAATTGTCATGCATGGCCGTATTATTCACAAATGGCAAAGCTGTAAACTATGTACATTTAAAGGAGTGACAATAAAACATGTAGACTACACAATCATGTATTCTTCATAAATCACATTTTTTTACTTTTAGAAATGTTTGAGAGAGCTCTCAAATATTTTATTTGGACTAATTTTTTGTAAAGCCAGGCTGTCTGTCTGAGATGAGTTCAATTCTAGCAATAATTTTTCCCCTCTAAGAGCCTCTAAAATTGCTTTTACCATATCTGTCTGGCATCTTTGTGGTTTACAATCTTGGGAACTTCAAGGCTAGAACTAAGCATTGTGTAATCCACTGGGATGCTGGGAATCTACCATTTCTAATGGACATGAGCTTTGCCTTGCTAGCCTCTCTATATAATGAGATAATGGTGCTTAAACCTGTTACTGGGGATGGATCAAATGGTGCTAGGCAGTATAATTTGAGGATAAAGGAATAATTTCTCTAACAAGTTGACTTTCTTTTGTGACAGCTAAGTGGCTTAATATTAGTCCGGGCTGGATCAAAGACATTTAGGCACCTAATTCCTATTGAGGATGTGGGCCAGAATGTAGGTGAGGTGGTCAACGGTATGTGAACAATCCAATTTATCACATACATAACCTACTAGGGGATAACATCTATGCATATATCTACCCACATTTAATAAATATTTATTTAACTATCTCAGGTACAGTGACTGCTATTTAAAGAGGCATCTACTGCATAGGAGTATTTACCTTCACTGTACTAACTGCACTATTCCTTGTACTTAGACTTGGCTAAATTTTTCAAATGTGGCCCACTTCTTTAGTGTGCCTCAATACTTGAGTGCCCAAATTATTAAATGGGCTGAACACCCACAAATCTAACTGAAATCAATGGGTGCTGTGGGTGCTGGACACCTCCTGAAAATTAGAGTGAAGCTGTGTCAAGTTGGTCACTCTACAGTCTAAATCATTCAAATGAATGCCTGGATGTGTGTGTGGGTGTGTGCAGAGGGAGTGTATTATGGATTCAGTATTGCCAGCACCAGACATGCGAGGTCCCTCCAAAATCTTGAGATTGGCTTAAAAACCATGGGATTTTAAAAAGTAACAATAAATATTGGGTTCTTTTTATGAGCCTTTTGGATACGTTCAGGACACATTTTTCAAGCTTTCCTCCACAATCATAAAAGCTAGAAATTTGCAGGGGTTTTTGTTCTGTTTTGTTTTAAAATGAAGGCAGAGCATCTTGTAACCATGTGGCTCCAGGAATTGGGACTTTAAAGAAAATATTGACTATCACCAGACTGGTGATAAAATCATGAGATTTGGCAACACTTTATAGTTTCTAAAGCATTAATCATTTGATTTCCCACCTCCACTCCCTTCTTTATTTGATCAGTAAGGAAAAACTCCAAGACCTTCAACTGTTTCCTTGATCACACTGACACTAGAAACCATTCCAGAACCTGAATATCTGTATGGGACCAACAAGAACCAGACTGCTAATTTGAATCCAGCTCAAGATGGCAGTGATTGACAGTTGTTACCAAGTGACAACTATTAGGTGCCCTGTACTAGGTGGTTAGCTGGTCTCAGTCAAGTTCCCACTGGCCAATACCTGTTTTATAAACTACCAACGCATCTTGCACCAGTGTTTGATGCTCTCAGTAGAGAGGTCAAGGACTGATGATGAGCCACAGAGAGTGAAATATTGTCTCAATTCCAGGAAAACCCACATTCCTCCAGGTGTGTGTGGTTGGGGGAGTGTGTGGAGCAGTGAACTGCTGTCACCCAGCTTATTCTATAGACAGAGGCCTCAATTTGCCAGCACTGAAAGCTCTTTTTAACCCTGTATTCTTGTGTAAATAATAGCCACCTGATAAATCCTGAGCTAGGCTTAAAGAGAGAGTTGTCTGTCCTGGGTGTGTTTAGGACTCTATATCAAGAGAACTAATATTTGAAACCATAATATGTTAAACCCCACAAGCTCAGCTAACAGCAAAAATACAAATTGTGCTTTTACCCTGCAGGTGTGGGCTTTATTTAGTAGCAAGCAAAGATCTTGTAAATTCAGACTAGGAGCTTCTCTGAGCACCCACAAGTCTAACTGAAGTCAACCTCTGAGCATTATAAACTAAGATGTACGTGTAATCTGAGTTCATAACAATGATGGAGAGAAAATCTCGTTAAAAGCGTCCCAGATACACTGACCTAACCTCCCTTCAGAGGCCGCAGAGCCAGCGGCAGGGGCACCCGGGCCATAGCTTGAGCACTTTTTGGCTGGGCCAAACCTGCATGGCATTGCGACTCCATGGGCCTGGTCACACCACCACTCACTCAGATTTGGAGCAGGTGGATGTAAGGGCTCATGGGGTGCCTGAGAAAGGAAGAGGAGGGTCAGGTGGGGGAGAAGGAGACCTATGGGGCTTCCCCACTTGAAACGGTGCTCTGCAGCCCTTCCCTCTCATCGCAGTATGACACTGCAGTGCTTTGAAGCTGTGAGGCTAAGCAGCCGTAGGCGATATAAGTCCAGGAAAAAGGAAGGTGAGGTGAGAGGGGCATTTATCATTCCTCTACCCCCCCCCCCCCCCCCCCACCCACCCACCGTTGGACCTTGACAAAACAAGAACGTATAGTCAGTCCTGGCTACTGACTCAATAGCCAAGTACTCCCTTTGCAGAAAACTGACTAGCCAAAAAGGAAAATAGAGGCTGCCACAAAATAATGAAAGAAAAATATTTAACATAATCAGAAGGATAATTGCTGTATCCAGTCTGCTCCAATTTAGTACATTTTCTCCCTCCTTTTTGTTTCCTTTTTTAACACAGGGACTTGTATCAGGTTGACAGTGGGAGACATGGAAATTGGGCTTGTTACCTTGTTTTGTTGTTTTATGACTAAGGCTACGTGAGTTCGTCACGGAGGTAATGGATTCTGTGATTTTACGTGACCTCCACAACTTCTGCCCACAGAGTGCCAGCTTCCATGATTTTTTGTTTGTTGCCTGTCTCCTGTCCATGACTTTTACTAAAAATACACGAGACAAAATCTTAGCCTTATTTTATGACTTATAAAGAGGACCTGAAAGTTTCTGTTTTTTCTATAGGGGTGGGTTTTTTGGGGTGGGGGTGGGGTTAGGATTCTTGTTTTTCTCTGCTTGCTTTTTATTTTAGACGAATCAGGCATATCAAGTCTTGTTTTGGCTGGAGGACTCCCTTAGAGGACTCAGATACGTGGAGTGAGAACTCTCTGAGCTTTAGAGTATGTCTACACAGCAATCAGGCAGGTGAGTGGCTTGAATCGAATTAGCTCAGGCACCAGTAGAAGTGAAGCTATAGCAACACAGGCTTCAGCACTGGCTGTCCCAGGAACCTGGATACTTACTTCGTCTGCCACCCTGCACTTGGATCTGTGCTACCACAGCTTTCACTGTTCTTGGTGTTCCTGCTAGCTAGATAATGATTAAAGTGATCTCGGGTATGTGACTTGCGCTCACATCTCTGATTGCAGTGTAGAATAGAAAGAGTTGGATTCCTTCCAACAGTTTGTTTAGCCATTTTGATCAAACAGATGTTAAACACCAGTGATGAAAACATCTGCTTCTGAGCTGCACTTGAACTACCAACGGAGGAAGCTCTAGTGTAACTTTTCCTGTTTTTTCAACAACAACAAAATCTCCTCATGTAGGTTTGGCCTTTGGGGCTCTTTTGCTCTGGTCTTGTCACAGTGATTGATTGCTGGTACGTGTGGTGAATAAACTATTCATGCCTGCCTCTTACGTGCCCTGGTATGTCCTGGGAGACAGAAATCAGTGAGCTCAAGTAGACCAGGTCTACGCTAGAAAGTTTTATCAGCATAGCTATCACAGTTAGGAGTGTGGGAAAAAAACCACACCCCAGTTGACATAGCTTTCCCAGCAAAAGGCCTAGTGTAGACATAGTTATACCAGCAAAAAAGTCTGGTTGCTAGTATAGCTTATTCTATATGGAGAATTGGTTTAAGGTATACCGGCAAAAGAGTTATTTTGGTAGTATTAGTTACGTCTTTGCTAGGGGAGGTTGCCAGTGTAACTTGATTGTATATCTATGCTAGCAAACCCTTTTAAGTGTAGACAAAGCCAAATTAGATTTGCTAGAGCTGGAATGCCCAACTACTGGGATAGGGAAAGGGCTATTTAAAAACAGCAGCATATTATCAGCAAAAGCGAGAATTACAGAAGATGAGTTAGGTGCGTGGTGGGAAAGCGCTAGTCAGTATTTTGGACTTTTATCTGTGGCCTGTACATGTGTTGGAGGTACATTAATGAATTAAGTCTCACATTCCTTCTCAGGTGTATGGACTTTTATCCCCATTTGCTTAGATTGGGAGACTGAAGCCTTGTTCCTGCCCTGGAGGCAACAAGGGTGAGAGGGTCATTCAGTCTCTGGGTATATCTACACAGCAGTTAAACACCCCTGGCTCATTCGGGTCAGTTGACTCGGGCTTGCAGGGCTCAGGACTGTAAAACTGCTGTATAGACATTCAGACTTGGGCCCAAGCCTGAGCTCTGGGACACCACAAGAGGGAAGGGTCAAAGATCTAGAGCTCCAGACCAAGCCCAAATGTCTACACAGCAATTTTTAGCCCCTCAGCCTGAGCCCTGCGAGCCGAGTCAGCTGACCCGGGGGTGCCAGGAATGTTTAATTGCTGTGTAGACCTACCCTCTATGCCCCAATCAGCCCTTGACCTCTTAGCTGGGACTGTCACCAAATGCGGAGTATGATGGTGGTTTTGTAATGTGGGCATCTCCCCAGTCAAGCGCGGATTGAGGCACCAACTCATGTCTCGCAGGCCACAAACAGTCATCAGATGGGAATGACTTTGGGTCACTATTGGTATCTCCTGATCAATCCCCCTAAGCTCCCCAGAACTCCTGAAAGCACAGAGATTTAGCTTTATGCCACTGTTTCAAATGGTTAATGTTTTACAGCAGTCAGTGCTTGACTTCCCCTTAATACCACACTTCAAAGAGAAGCAAACAAAATATTACTCTCAATCAGCAGACATCTGCTATCTAGTGCATTAACCTTCCCTGAGATAGCTTTGTCTTGTCTTGTAGCTTAGATTGCCTCATAGGGGCAGATTGAGGTCTGGCAGCTCTATGCAGGAGCTCCTGGGGGCCAGTTCAGCTCCTGGCACAAGCTAGAACAGTTCTGAGGGCTTCCCTAAATCACACCCCAGCTTCAATGGTCCTGATGCACCACTGCAGAATCACCAGAATGCAGGTTGGCCCCAGCCATGTGCACACTCTTCATTGGGCCCAGCCTCTGCTCTGCTCTGCCCCCTATTCTTGCTCTGGAATGTCCCTGCACCCAAAGTTGCCGCTGAGGTATCAAACCTGGCTCTCTACTGTGTTAGGGGCCTTCTGTTCCATGGGATATTCCCTGGGGAGGTTTACGCTGACTTACAGCTGGGTCCTAGTTTCTTCTTTCTTTAGAACCTCCTTTACAATGCAAGGCAGTATCGTTTGGTAGTTAGAGCAAAGGACTGGGATTTGGGAGATATGGGTTTTCACTTCAATTCTGTGTGCCTCAATTACCTAATCAGTAAAATGGGCAGAATCCATATGTAGGGGGATGATCCTTGGCTAAAAAGTGCTAAATCATTGAGGGTTGTAGCTAGATTTTATCATATGTTACCCTCCTGCTTTTCAGTAGCAGTGTTCAACCTCGACTATGCCACTGCTGAATGGTGCCATGGCAGGGCCTAAGTGGCATGCCATGCAGGCCTCTCAACCCACGTGGAAATGTATAATTCTATACCTTTTATTTTCTCTCCTTGGAGCAACACAATCCCATCCAAAGCACCATTCCAGCTCCTAAGTAGTCACTTTGGTTGAAATAATTCTCTTTATCATGAAGCACCCAGAGCACCATGATGTGATGGGGATAAACTGGCCTGGCTTCTGTTAAGGAAAACTGCCTCATTAATGAGTTAGATCATCTCAGCAAAAGTGTGATTAAACAAGAACTAATTGATGCAATTTATTTGGACTTTAAAAAAGCTTTAACTAAATTAATTGAGGCTATTAAGGAAACTAAGAAGTTATGGGGCGAGAGGTAAAATACTGTCCTGAATTAGAAACTGGCTAAGTGACCAAAAAAAAGGAGTAAGAATAGATGATCAATTTCAGTTCAATAAAATTTGATGTTTGTTCAAGTCGCATCACAGAAATGCATGCCACCAAATGCTGCAGCATTTAGCGCCTTTTATAGGAATCCATTATCTTTGTGAATGTAGACAGGACTTGGTAGAAAATGGAGCACAGGTGTTGCATGTCCTTTTGACCTTCTAAAATGTCTGATATATTTGGACATTTTCTATGTTAACCCATCCTAGGTCAGTCTTTTGGATTATCAGGTGGGGATAGGTTGATCTTCCAACACACACATAACTGCTTCACTGAGATATTTTCAGTGACAGCGGTGATCCACAGGCATGCAGATGACAGAAAATTAGAGGAGTGTTTTTCATTTAGCAGCTGGGAACACAGCGCCTTGAACCGAAAACACATGCTTAAATCTAGCCTGCATATGAGTCTAGCTACTGGCTGCATGTTTCCCATGAGCGTTAAGCAATGCAGATCTGGAAATACTTCCCACATCCAGATCTCCCCAGTGAAAACCATCTTGAAGGCAGGTTAGGTTTTGATTGCTTTTACTGCCCTGCTCAAGGAAATCCCAATGGTAGAAGTTAGCCTCGAGACTAATGGGGCCTTATTAATAATGGGACTGCTTTTCTTCTGTAGCAATGAATGGGCATTTAATGGCCTGCACTGCAGTCATACTGCCTCTGGCTATGATCCTATCACATCTCATCAGCTAAAGTGGAGTCTTGTCAATAATTGGATGGGAGTGGAGAGTCCAAGGCAGAAAATCTAGGGTGCTGGACAGAGTAGGGTTGGTTGATCAGTAAGTGGCAATCTTACGTGTGAATCAGTAAAACCCCAACCTGGTGCTAGGGGGCCTTGTATTGTTGGAGGAGCCATCTTCCAGATGATATGTAAATCTGAGGTTCTGATCACTGGTGTTTAGTAAAAACCTCATGGAATCTTTGGAAGGCGTGGTAACTTGCATCCTGGCTGAATCCTAAATCCACTAACTGCATTTCCCCTTCATAAATTCCCCCTGCAGCTCTGATTGGATATAAAGCATTCTCCTTCACAGTGGCATGGGGCCAGAAATGTAGCATTGCTCTGTGTTGTTAGACAGCTGCTGTGGGTGGGATGAAAGAGGCTGGGCAAATGTAAGTCACTAATTATCATTAACTGCATCTGCCATTCATAACTGTGAGCAGAGGTGACCTCAGTCAGTCCTCTCAGAAACAAATGGCTGACTGGTAGAGTTATTCAGGCCCCATTCATTTCCACTAGAAGAGAAGACCGCAGCACCTCTTCATTATAGTAAACTTTTCAGCATAGGCAGTTTCCATCGCACCTTGCTGACTTGAGAAGTGCTGTCGTTTTTATATTTTTACTTAAGGAGAAACCCCCTAAACCATTTCCAGGGCATTTGACCCATTTTGTTGCACATCAAGGGAGAGTTGAGTCCCCAAGCTGAAGGAAGGCAGAAGGGGCTGAGCAGAGAGCAGGTGTACCACTGAGAGGAAGATCAGGGAGTCAGCTAGTCTTGCTAAAAGTAACAGAGGATGGGAGCACTGGGGGCAGCATGTTGCCGCCTTTCCTGCATACCCATTCTTTGGTTCCCACTGCTGGAGCTGAGGTAAACCCTAAGTTCCCCCATTGTTTTGTGTTTGTTGTGGTGTTTTGAGGACTGCGGTGGAATTGCAAGCTATCACTTTGAGTGTGTGTTGGGGGAGGTGAGGGGGTCAGGTCCTGATCCTGATCCTGCTTGCGGGCTCTGTCAGGAAATGTGCAATCCATCTGGGCCTAGATGTAGAGTCAGTCTGCAGACAGATACCCTACCTTACTCTAAGCTGGTTAAGTTGTGCCTCTTTGTTTTAGGGAGCAGCCTGCTTTGTCTCCCTCTGTTGGTTCTTGTGTTTTATTGTTCTGAATTCTAAGAAATAAAGTAGTTACATTGCAACGTTCCGGCAAGAACATTTTATGTTTTTAGCTAACCCCTCTGTGTGTATGCAATAACACTTATTGACCCAGTCATCTTATAACCTTTAGAGATATTTCACTGCTAGAGGTACACATGATTGCGGTTTTCTCTTGAGCATCTAAGCACCATGCTGCGACTAGACTGAGGCCTTTGCCTACCTTAGGATTTCAGCCACTAGTATAGCTGCACAGATGTAAATCATATCTATGCTAGCGGTGATATGCAGATGGTGCAGCCACACAGGTGGCCAATTGGCCAAGCCCAAGCTTTCTCCAGCTATTGTGTCAGGAGGAAAGAACACCTTGTTGTGCATAATTTGCAGCACTAAAATCATTTCCCAAATGGGGGGGGGGAAATCTATATCCAAGAATGAAGACGCAGGAAAAAGCCAGATTTGCCAATGTGTAAAGGCAACATTTTAATGGAGACCATAAGTTCAAATGGTTAACTACCTGTGAAATCTGTAGGGCATGATTATTTGGAGAGACTAAATGCCAGTATTTCTGTTCAGAGGGCTCCTCCCTCTTACCTGGAGATGGGCTAAATTGGGGCTTGTTTTGATTTTACATAACCACATGGGTCAGGATTTGTCTTCATAAAACACCAAGCAAGTTTGATTGGATAAACTGGGACCCGGATCCAGACATCTAGAATTCAGACTAAACTGTCCCAGTATTGACCCATATCAGCTAAAGAGGGACAAGTTGGTATGTATGGAAAACCTTAGTCCAGTCTCCTCCTAGACTAGACAGAAAATGGGAATAAAGAGGCCAGGCTCAGGCTGGTAAAAGGCAGGGGTGGGAAGGGAGCAGAAAGCTTTGTTTGTTTAAATTAAGTGCCTTGATTCCATTTGGTTGTTTATTTTTTGATAGCTGAGTTTAATGGCCCAAGCTAGGTCTCTGAAGTAAACACCTCATTGCAGTGATTGGAGGCTGTGGGTGGGTCTAGGGATCACAGTTTAGTGCTGCTGTTTTCCATGGCTGGGTGATTAACTGGGTGGCAGCAGCATGGTGGCTACACTCTCAAAGCTCTTTTCAGGGAGACCAAACAGAAAATTAACTTTCTTTTAGTTTACACTGAAAACAACGTAGCAAATGTTAGCCCTGTGCTTTGATTGTAAATGGAAAGTAAGTAAAGAATAGACAATATAACATGAAACGGGGGGAGGGAGCTAGGGACTAGAGCATGTGACCAAGAGTTGGGAATTCTGGGTTCTCTTCCTGGTTCTCCCATTGATTAACTGCATCTACTCAGACATTTGGGGGCAGTCTCCCAGCATTTCACTAGCACCACTAGTGAAGCTCCACTGCTCAAGAATTGTAGTGTCCACACAGCACTGCTGTTTTTAGCCACTCTTGGTAGGTCTACACTGCAATTAGAAGGTGACTGCAGCTCAGGCTAGCTGCTCAAGTACATACTGAGGGTCCTAGGTGGGCTTGTACAGCCCATGCTGCTGTGGCATCACTGCTATTATTAGTCTGGCTAGCTAGATGAAAGCTAGCCTGGGTACGTCTACAGGTCACACTTCTGATTGCAGTATAGCCGTTCTCTGTGTCAGATTAAGTCTAGATGACACATTGTTTAATATGCCAGTGGCCACCAGAGCCCTGTCTACACCAGCACTTCCATCATTGCTTGCCCAGGTGGAGCCAGGGCCGGCTCTAGCTTTTTTGCTGCCCCAAGCAGCAAAAAAAGCGCCGCCCCCCCAGATCCCCCGCCAAGCACCAGGCCGCGCTCCCCCCAGCCGAGCGCCGCGCCGCCAACCCCGCCAGAACCCCCCTGCGACGCCCCCCGCCACCGGAGCCCACCCCCGCTCCCTGCCAAGCACCGCCGGAACCCCCCTCCAGCGCCGTGCCCACGCCGCACCCCCCCCCAGTGCAGCTCCCCCCAGGCCCCCCCCGCCAAGCGCCACCAGAACCCCCTTCCAGCGCCGCGCCTGCACCGCGCCGCCCCCTCGTCGAGTCCCGCGCAACCGGAGCCCCCCCCCCCCCCCGGAACCCCGCCCCGGCCCCCCCCCCCCCCCGCCACCCCTTACCAGGTGCCGCCCCAAGCATGTGCTTGGGTGCCTGGTGCCTGGAGCCGTCCCTGGGTGGAGCTGCACTGGTGATATTGGAACTGCAGATTTCCCCGAACAAGCCTACTGTAGGCAGAACTACTGGTGTGCCCATGAACAAGTCGCTTAACTTCTGTGTTCAATCTCCCATTTGAATAAGGTGAGAATAATATTTGAATCTTGCAGAAGGGTCGTGAAGTTTAATTTTAACTATTTTGTCAAGTGAGACCCTTGGATGAAAGATGCACGACTAGACACACAATGTTATTACTTGCATTGTGGATTCTGTAAAAACCATGACAGCCCTAAAAATCACAGGATCTGAGGGTTTTTTATGTATCCTTGATTTCCCAGCATCCTTTTCCGTTAGTCCTCTACCCTCTTTGTATAAGTACCGTACAGTATAAATACAATATGTAATTATAAAGGAAATAGGATAAGTGTTAGTTAAGAGAAGGCAGCCTCTGTTAAGCTAAGATTTCCTTCAGTAGGTTACATCAGTGGATTCTTGGATACTTCAGTCACTAGTAAAAGACTCGAGGACACATCTTTTAATGTGAATTTAGTGTTGGTAAAAGTGACATGTTCGCAGCCTCTGGAGACTTCATTTATCTACAGAGCAGGTATAGAATCGGTAGCCATAGATCAAGCTTCCTTCATGCTGTCTTGCCAGCCCTGTTCTAGAGAAACCCAGGGCTTGTCTGCATTAGGATTTTAGCTACTGATGTAAACTGTGATTTGTAGGAAATGCCTAGCTGTCAGTGTAAGCAGTAATCTATCTTCTATAGGTCCCATTACCACAATGTCTGAGCAGCTCATCGTCTCTAAGGGTCTGTCTACACTGCACTTAAACATCCATGGCTGGCCTGTGTCAGCTGACCTGAGCTCAGGCTGCGGGGTCGTAAAACTGTGGTGTAGACATTCAGCCTTGAGACAAAGTTCTGGGACGCTCTCCCCTCATGGAGTCCCAGAGCCCAGCCTCCAGCCCATGTCTGAATGTCTACACTGTAATTTTATAGCCCCATGCTCCTGAGTCAGCTGTGGGAGTTTAATTTTTGTAGACACTCTCTAATGTATTTACCCTCACACACAGCCACTGACTCTGTGGGTGCTCCAGGGCAAAAAATTAGTGGGTGCTTAGCATCCACCCGCAGCAAGCTTCCCTCCCTTCCCCCCCAGCACCTCCTGCCCAGCGGCAGCCCCACTGATCAACTCCTCTCACCACCTCCTGCACGCCGTAGTCAGCTGTTTCAGGTCATGCAGGAGGCGCGGGGACGGGGCGCGCTTGGAGGAGGGGAAGAGGCGGGGGCCAGGGGCAGAGCAGGGGGTGGAGCACCCCCAGGACCCGGCAGAACCCGGCACCTGGGCCCTCACAACACCCCTGTGAGCTAGGGAAGTGCTATTATCCCCATTTTGCAGCTGAGGCACAGAGATACTAAGTGGCTTGCCCACAGGAAGTTTTGGTGAAGCAGGGACCTGGACCCTGGTTTCACTAGCCCTAGGCTAGCACCTTAATCACTGGGCTATGCTTCCTCTCAAGACAATGGAGTCTCAACAGCCTGTTCAAATCTTGGGGGTCTATGACAAAAGAGCTAGGGATGGATTGTGAGGGTGGCTTTTGTGATGTGAACATGTGAGACCGAAAACTCACTTCATTTAGACCACCAAATTGACCATCGGATGCTAATGACAACCAGGCATTAACAACCTGTGTTTGATTTGAACCGTCAACTTAATTACAATCCAGGTCAATAAATATAGATGCTAGAAGGGACAGACTGCAGCCTACTACCATGCCCCAGAGCCATCTAGACGCCAGACCAGCTTGATTTTTGAAATGCAGAACTATTTCCCTTCCCTCCATTCTGCCCGGTAAACCTGGTATCATCCCATCACATAGGTGTCACAACACGCAACCATGGTTCTAGGTTAATACTGAAAGGAGTGCAACAAACCATTGCTTGGAATGCATTGCATCTGCAACATTTGTACAGTACCTTTTTCAATGCAAAGTTGGCTGCTCCAGGTCCTCTACCAGCATTGGTTGTAATGTTTGGTGATGCACCAGGTCTTTAGCTCTGGACCAGCTGCAATCTAAAATAGTTTCTGCCCAATGTAGATTGTAAATTCTTCAGAGCAGGTACCATGTCTTCCGGTGTGTTTGTCCAGAGCCTGGCACAAGGAAGCCCTGTTCCTGGGCCAAGGTAACTAATAACACTATATAGATGGGAAACTTCAACTGTCACGACTCTTGCTCAACCAGTCCCTCTAGCCCAGTGGTTCCCAAACTGGGGTTTGCAAAATGTTCCAGGGGGTTCTTGGGGGGGGGGGGGGGGAACCCTAATGGCAGACAGAGCTGTCCCTAAGGACCCCAGGCAGCACGGGACCAGCAGCCCGGAGCCCCTTGACTTCCAAGAGCTAAGCAGATCAAAGCAAGCCTATCTATCACATTGAGGAGATTTAAACTTCAAGAGTCCTTATAAGGAAAGGAAAGGGAGGTGGATATTTTTTGCTGTTTCTAAAATGAAATAGGCAGCTAGTGTTTTTAAAATTATTATGAACAAGTTTAAGCTTTTGTTGTAATGTGCGTTGTTTGCCTGGACTGCTCAAGACCTGAATGCTTGTGTAAGAGGAACTCTTTGAGTTGACTTCTTAAATACCTTCATGCTGTTTCACATCTGATACTCCTTGATGAAACATAGGAGCCTTGTCTTATAACAGGCTTATTCAAAGTGATACAAGCTATGATAGTGAGATCTTGGAAGAGTGTTGCAGTTTTCATAATGTAATAAAAATACTGTAATGATAAATAATTAATAATAAATAGTGTGTAATAAGCATGTCATAAAAACAAATTGTGTATTTCCAAGATCACTGCTTTTATAATTTATACTCAGGTAAAGGAGAAAATCCCTGGAAGTATTCATTTTTAGGAGGGGGTTTGCAAGACTTGACATTTTCATGAAAGGGGTTCACAAGTTGTTAAAGATTGGGAACCACTGCTCTAGCCCCATCCCACAATGCAGTGCCTTACAGCTGGAAGCTACCCAAAGCCCCTGTTCCCAGCAGGTGCTGGGAGAGATGTTTCAGGATTTACTTACACTACACCAGTTACTAGGTGAGCTGCATGCAGAGGAAAATGGGTTGCCGGGTACATTGTTGCAAGAACAAGCCAGCACCTACATATTTCATGTAACTCATGCCTTAAACACCATTTAAGTAGGGTTACCATACGTCCGGATTTTCCCGGACATGTCCGGCTTTTGGGGGCTCAAATCCCCGTCCGGGGGGAAATCCCCAAAAGCCGGGCATGTCCGGGAAAATCGGGAGGTCAGCCGGGCCGGCGGGGAGCCGGGTCAGCGGGGTCCCCGCGGGGACCCCGGCCGGCCGGGGGCCGGCAGTGCTGGGCGGGCCAGGGGTGGTCGGCCGGGGCCGGCACCCCAGGGCCCGAGCTGACCCAGGCTGGAAACGCCGGGGGGCCAGCCTGGGCCGCGCCTCCTCCCCCCACACCCCCCTTACCTGCTTCAGGCTTCCCGCGAATCAAATATTCGCGGGAAGCAGGGGAGGGGGCGGAGACTTTGGGGAGGGGGCGGGGTTGGGCGGGGGTGTGGGCGGGGCTGGGGGTGGGGCCGGGGGCCGTGGAGTGTCCTCCATTTGGAGGCACAAAATATGGTAACCCTAATTTAAGAGAAGAGGTTTGCCCTGATGTTGCTAAGCAAAATATCCTCTGCCCTGCTGTGATGGGGTCCCGGGGGTGTAAACTGGACTGTGGGATCGCTGAGCCCTCCAAACCCACTAGCCTGAGATCTCTCTCTTGATGCTAATGTCAAGCTACAAGCCTTTGACAGGCATTGCACTTACACAGCCATCCACAGGTAGGGATACACCCAATGGAGTTACATCAAAGGTCATCTGTAGGCGGGGGCAGTGGGCGCTGAAGATGCTGTGCGTAAGGTGTAAATCCGTCCCTGACTCAGACGAGCCAGGCCAGTTATATCAGCATGGTTGTGGAGGTCCTGTCACTCACCGCAACTGCACTGAAGTGTACAGGCAGATAACCATGTGCCAGGCTAGGCCTCGGGCAGAGGTGAGGCCCCCCACTAGCTGCCATGGTTACTGATGTACAGAGAAGAGCTGTGTTTAGAGCCAGCCATGCCAGCAACTGGTTAGAAACTGAGCTTATTAAAGTTGCAAAGTAGACAGGGCCTTAGAATGTTGGCATTCCACTGAATAATTAGCATAATTAAGCACAGGCAATCTAAGAAACCAGAGCTGGGGCTCTTTATAAAGTGTCCTCTTTATGCTTCACCTGCTCCCCCCCTTTCCCAAGATGAGCCTTTTGTTTACTCCTTGTTCACAACAACAGTAGCACTTAGCAATTCTCAGCTTCAGAATGCTTTCCAAACGCTCATTAATTCAGTCTTTCCTAACCTGGCTTGTCAGAGGCTTGCTGTCCATCCATTTTCTCTCTCTCTTTGGTCCCTTTTCTCCATATTTCCCTTTTTCTTTTCTGTATATTTTCCTCCGGGGAGCACTTTTTCTTGCTTCCCGTCTACATCTCAGAAATATTGCTGAGAAGTGCTTGGGGGATCTCAGCTCAGGTTACAAGAGCTGACGCAGGTCAACTTTTCTATGAAGAAGTGGTGAGCTAAGTAATGAGCTTACACTGGTCAGGCCTCACTCCTGGTTCCCACCATGTGCCTGCTCTGTGCCTGATCCGTGCCTCTTCTCCGGTTCCTGCCCATATGCCTCTTTTCCAACCATCAGTAACCATTCCTGGCTCTGACCCCTGGCTCCAACTTCTGACTCTGGCTTGACCCTTGGCTCTGGAATTTGGTATCTGACCCCAGCTCTGACCCTCAGCCTCAATCACTAGTTCAAGTCCTGTAATTGGCACTTGACTCTGATGCTGATCCTCCTCTCTGCCTACATCACGGTCCCTGACACAATGGTGGAAAGGCTAGTGTAGATGTGCCACTGGCCTTTTTACCAGTGTGTGACTTGAACTTGCTCAGAACAGCCCTCCATGACATAGTGGTAAACACATTGGCACTGGTCTCACTGGTGCTGTCACCATTGCTAGCCCCTGCAGAGCTGCCACAGTGGGAGAATTTCACAAAGACCTGTGCGGACAGTGTCCATATGTTACTGAAAACTGGGAATGTCCCTGTTTTCTGGGTCTGTCCCAGAGTTCCAGGGGGTGATTTTGGAACCCTGCAGAAGTCAGCAGGCAGCTGTGCTGCTGAAAAGGCCACCAAGTTGGCTGAGTGCATACCCAGGGATCATCCCCCACTAGGCCTGGCATGTGTTGTCACCCTCCACAGCCTCCTAGTGAGTTCCCTCTCTTCACAAGTCCTGGAGATAGTCCTCTCCTCACATAGAAAGGAAACCCATTAGGTGGCAGGCTACTGTCCCTACCTTTTCTCTCGCTGCCCAAAGGTTCCTGAGCAGGGACCATCGTTCCAGTCTGTTTGTACAGCACCTCATACAAAGAGGTCCCAGTCCACGACTAGGGCTCCTATGCACTATGGTAATACAAATAATATATAATAGTGGAGAAAGACATTTTCTTTAGCAGAAAGCTTAAAGTTGGGGAAATAGCAAAAAAACTGGGGGGGAGAGGAGCCTTAAAATCCTTTGAGAAGGGACTGACTTTTTGTGGGCATGCACCTCAGTCTGAGAATTTGTTTCGGGGCCTTGAGCAGCAGAGTGCAAGGCAGGAGACTTAGGCTGTCCTTTTAGCTCTGCCATTGATTTGGCCTCTCTGTTGCTCAATTTCCCCATCTGCTAAATGAAGATAATACACACACACACTCACCCCCCGTGAGCCTTGGGAGAGCCAACTAATGTTCATAAATGTTTGGATACAAATATTGCTTGTTTCCTGAAAGGTTTGGGATTCAGACTCGCAGCAACCATCTTCCTCACTTGAAGGTAAAGCCTGTGTGGGATCAATTAGATGGTTGCACCACCACAAAATATAAGCCTGTACGATTGTGGCCTTGTGTGGGGATTGAGAACATAGAGGACAGTTTGATTTCCCACAAAAGCTTTCAGATAAGTTTAATGCCCTGAAATAATTACATTAGTCCCCAAGACAGAACTGATCTTCCAGCAAGCAAAACTGAGAGGCTCTGCTTAAAATGATCATGGAGTCATTCACCTTTAGGTTGCTGCAACCATTGGCCTATATGAAATGAGGTGGTAGGAATGTCAGTCCAGTTCCTAATGGAGAAGCATCCGTCGCTTAGAACAATTATGATCACAGCTGGCAACAGCTGTCCCCTTTACTGTCTCAGCAAAGAAGTCAAGTGTTGAATGTGCCTGGAACCTGAACTCCTCTTTCACAAACATCCCTAAAGGTGGCCCCTTGAATTCAGCAGTAGGTCAGCTGAGGCGGGAAAAGCCAGGGCAGAAGTCCCTTTATGTGGCATGTTCCCCTTGCACTCCACCAGGAATGTTGATGCTATTGTAAGTTTAAGTTACCTTACCATTGCCTCAAGCTGCAGTAACAATGCTTTCCCTCCACCCCTCAGTTGTGAAGTAGGAGAGGAGAGGAGAGCTACATATGTACAGTGGCTGAGTGTTTTGTGTGACAATGATGTATAGCAAGGGCCAGCCCACAACATTTTGGCACCTGAGGTAGGGAGCTCAAATGACGCCCCCATGCTCCCTTGCTTGGGCCAAAACTTTGAAAGGTCTCAATTCTGGGTCCTAGTGGTGCCGCCGCGCCCCCCTCTCCCCCACAGTCTGACATCTGAGGCAGCCACCTCATTTCGCCTCGTAAGGCCAGCCCTGTGTATAGCCAGGGTTGAGGCCTAGTCCTGCCAGGCAGGAGGCCAGAGATCTGTGATAGGGTTGCCAGGCATCTGGTTTTTGACCAGAACACCTGGTCGAAAAGGGACCCTGGTGGCTCCAGCGCAGTTGGACTAAGGCAGGCTCCCTGCCTGCCCTGGCTCTGCGTGGCTCCAGGAGGTGGCTGGCATGTCCCGCTGCGTGCTGCCCCCACCTCGAGGGCTAGCTCCACAGCTCCCATTGGCCGGGAACCACAGTCAATGGGAGCTGTGGGGGTGGCACCTCCGGGTGCAGGAAGTGCGCAGAGTCGCCTGGCTGTGTCTCCGCCCAGGGGCCGGACATGCCAGCCACTTCCGGGAGCAGCACAGAGCCAGGGCAGGCAGCGAGCCTGCCTTAGCCCCGCTGCCCTGCCAACTGGGAGCCGCCTGAGGTAAGCACTGCCCAGCCGGAGCCCGAACCCTGTACCTCCTGCCCCAGGTTGGAACCCCCTCCTGTGCCCTGAACCCCTGATTTCTGGCCCCACCCCAGAGCCCACACCTACAGCTGGAGCCCTCCTTCCCTCCCTCACCACAACCCCCAACCCAGTGAAAGTGAGTGAGGGTGGGAAAGAGCAAGTGATGGAGGGAGGGGGGCTGGAATGAGTGAGGGTTGGGCCTCAGAGAAGGGGCGGGGCCTCAGGGAAGAGGCAGGGTAGGGGTGGGTCAAGTATGTTCGGTTTTGTGCAATTAGAAAGTTGGCAACCCTAATCTGTGGGATGTGGCCTTTGTCCCTTCCTCCTCATGCATCTGCTCTGCCAATAGCCCTGAAGCTGAGGCAGGGCTCAGGAGCCAGGGGTCTATCAGGGCTGGAGAGGGATGGGTTGTGAATCCAGTTAAATGCTTCACAGAGATAAATAAGTAATAGCGGAGGGGGGAGGGGAAATGCAGAGACAGAGAAGAATGAAGTGACCTTTTCATTTCTTACTAAGAGGGAAAATTCAACTAGGGATAAATGGGCAGGAAAAGGCCCCTGTCTCCTTCCAGTCATGGCTGGCTGACAGGGGATTCCTGCTCTGAAGGCGAGGACTAAGCAAAGGGAGTCTGCTGGGGAAATAGGGTGGGAAAGGGACAATTGAAGACAATGTCAGAAGTGGAGCCTGGACTCCAGTCTTATTATTTAATTGTCCCGGCCCAACTATCTCAACAAGTCAGTTAAAGATACATTTTTAGTGGGCCCAGCTAGGTCTTATGGTTGGTGCCTCATCAAGGTGAATGGGGTAAGTGGGCAGGTTTTTGTTGTGCTGTTTGGCTGGAGACTGTTTGCTGCAGGGACAGATTAATGGGCTCCGATTACACTGCTGAATAGTCTGCACAAGGGGTGAAACACAGAAGCTCCCTTTTTCCTTTGGGAAAGACCAAGACACCGGGGGAAACAGCATAAATGCTGGCCTCAAAATCCCACTTTGTGCTTGTTCCCATGCTGCCTTTGCACCTGGGGGAGCCCCTATCTCTTGCTCCTCCTTCAAAGCATTCCATAAACCCCCGTCTTTTCCATGATGCATTCCCAGGAGAGCTGCCTCTTTGTACTTCATTGTCTTATATTATCCTGCCCTGTACCAGCCAATACCTGTGGGACGGAAGCCCTTTGGAGCAGGGAATCTATTACTTGCTTAGCACAGCTCTCCTGCTGTATGGTGCTCTATACACTTAAATACTGCATGCCTGTGATTTTCCACTAGTCCTGCCTGTGAGCTCCTTCGCTCTGTGTGCTTTCCAAAGAGGATGTTGCTTCAGATGTCCCATCTGCACTGTGGGCTCAACGATGTGCGGGCAGCTGATTGCAACACCCACTTAACAAACATGCCAACCAATCAAAGAAACAAAAAATGGTTCTGTCTTGTACTGTTGATGAGATCAAGCTTTGTATTAACCACAGGTTTGGATTGGGCTAAAGTGAAGCTCTGCAGCATATTTCCAGGGAACGGGGCGGCTCCAGGCACCCGCGCTCCAAGCCTGGGACAGCAAGCCGTGGGGGGGCAGCCTGCTGGTGGCCGTAAGGGCGGCAGTCAGGCTGCCTTCGGTGGCATGCCTGCAGGAGGTCCGCTGGTCCTGCAGCTTCAGCAGCAATTCAGCGGTGGGGACGCCAAAGGCGCGGGACCGGCAGACCACCCGCAGGCATGCCGCTGAATCCACAATACCAGTGGACCTCCCGCAGGCGTGCCGCCGAAGGCTGCCTGACTGCCGTGCGTGGGGCGGCAAAATACATAGAGTCACCCCTGGCAGGGAAGTGGTTAAAACAAAGTTCAGTCATGTCTGTGCTAATTTTTTTTTATTAATTTTAAGTTACCATACCAGAAATAATATATTTGGTATACAGTTCATAGCAAATAATGGCACCCAAATCACAGCTATAGAGATGTGAATTTGACCAGTTAAGACCAAAGTATATTTTATGGGCTTTATTATGTCTAAAACCCAGAATAAAACATTTTCTAATGGAAATGCCAACAGACCCATCATTACATTGTGGTTGTTGGATGACGCTATAACTATGTCTTCGGGTGCTACAGCAAGAAGTATCACTATATTTTAAAATAATTCCTCTTTTAAAATGAGAAGGGGTTTTTGTTATTACTCATTTATATTGTGGTAATACGTAGGAGCTCCAGGCATGGACCAGGTCCCCGTTGTGTTAAGTGTTTATTTTCTGGAACATTTCTTGCTTTAAAAAAAAAAATAGGTAAGACAAATCTTTGTTGTTATAGATCCTTTAGTTTATTTCCCATTTAAGATCCTCCATTTAGAACCCCAGAGCTTATCCTCAGTATTCAAAGGGCAGCATAGCTTTGGTTCCTATTGAATTTTCCTTGTCTAAATATACATAATAAAAGGCATCTCAATGTCTAAATATTTAATCTTGTTTTTGTCTTCCTTCTTGGCATACCCTATTCTGATGAGTAAGCTCTCTCATAGCAAGGGTATCCCATACTCCAATGCTGCATGCTCAGATGTTAGGGGGCTGACCATGTTTAAACCAGATCCCGACATGGCTGATTTTACAGGATCAAAGAGAAAGAAGAGATCATCTCATTAAAGAAGTTCCTCTTGTAATGCTGAACTAAATCAAATCTGTCACTAAACTGAACTTGAAACATTAGAGAAGCAGTTGACTGTATCCCTGTAAATAAGTGGGAGATGCTGCTCTATAGTCCTTAGACTAGGGGACTGGGAGTCAATACTTCAGAATTTTAGGGGCAGAATCACTGAATTCCTTAGTAAATTACTTGACCTCTCTGTATCTTAGGGTTTGTCTGCACTAGAAAGTTTTGCCATTACACTATACCAATATATTTAAACGTGATTGATAGCTTTAGCGACTTCCTCAGGAAAAAAAAAAGAATCAAATTCAGCATTAGTGTAACTCCATTTGATTCTTTTAATTCCTTAGGACAGCAGTTCTCAAATTTTAGCATCCCGAGGACCCCCATTTTGATTTACAATTTTTCACAGACCTCCAAGTCCCCCGCTCAGCCCCAGACCCTGCCCTCACTCCACCCCTGCCTCTTTCTGCCCCTCCCCCGAGCGTGCACCGTCCCCTGAATGTGCCCCACCCCTGCTCCTCACTCTCCCTCCCAGCACCTCATGCATGCTAGGGAACAGCTGTTCCGTGGCATGCAGAAGGCACTAGGAGAGAGGGGGAGGAGTTGATCAGTGGGGCCAGTGACCCCGGACATGATTCTGCCTCTTCCCCGAGCATGTCCCATCCCTGCTCCTCCCCATCCCTCCCAGCACCTGCTGCACACGGCGGAACAGCTGTTCCCCAGTGTGCAGGAGGCACTGAAAGGGATGGGGCAGAGTTAAGGGAGGGTCGGGGAGGAGTTTGAGTGGGGTCTGCGAACCCCTGTTTGAGAAACGCTGCCTTAGGAAGATTCTGAAGATTAGGGCTGGTATTTTTCAGGGTGCTTAAAGCCTGTGCTAGTAAATTTACCAGCAGAAGTATGAAGAAAATCCCACCTCTAACTGACATAGTTGTGCCGGTAAAAGCCCTAGTGTACGTGAAGTTACACTGGCAAAAAAGTCCTTTTGCTGGTATAGTTTATTCCAACTTTGGGGGTCTGGTTTAAGCTACGCTAGCAAAAGCACTCTTGCTGATATAAAGTGTGTCTCCACTAAGAGGGTGTGCCAATATAGCTCTACCAGTACCTCGATATCCGGGGTCTCAAACACGCGGCCCGTGGGGTGATTTTCTGCGGTCCGCGAGCCCCTCGCAGCCCCCCCCGCCCTCCCCCAGTGTTTACCAGAGTGGCTCCAGCCAGACATGCACTGGGAGCAGGGCAGCTGCCTGCCTGCCCTGCCCTGCGCAGCTCTGGGAAGAGGCTGGAACGTGGGGAAGGGGGGGAGGAGGGGCTGTGTGTGGCTGTTGCTTCAGGCAGCGCCCCCAGCAGCTCCCATTGGCCACGGTTCCCTGTTCCTGGCCAATGGGAGCTGCTGGCGGTGGTGCCTCAAGCAACAGAAACACACAGCCCCTCCAGCCCCTCTTCCCCACGTTCTAGCCTCTTGTGGGGGCAGGGCAGGCAGGGAGCCTGTCCTGCCCCCGGTACATGCCGGGCCAGATCTTGCCCCCCGAACCCCTCCTGCAGCCGAACCCCCTGCCCTGAGCCCCCTGCGGCACCTTGCACCCCAACCCCTGAACCCCCTGCCGCACTCCGCACTCCTCTTGCACCCCAACCCACTGCCCTGAGGCCCCTGCCGCACCCCACACTCCTCTTGCACCCTGCACCCACTGCCCTGATCACCCTGCACCCCTCTTGCACTCCAACCCCCTGCCCTGAGCCCCTTGCCACACCCTGCACCCTGACCCCTTGCTGTACCCCTCACCCCTCCTGCACCCCACACCCCAACTCCCTGCCTTGAGCCCCCACCACACCCCATGCCCCTCCTGCACCCCCTGGGGGCAGGGAGGGGGCAGAGTTGGGGTGGGGATTTTGGGGAAGGAGTTGGAATGGCGGCAGGGAAGGGGCGGGAAGAGGCGGGGCAGGGCCTCATGGAAGGGGTGGAGTGGGGGTGGGGCCGAGGGCGGCGGGAGGTGTTAGTAATGCGGCCCTCAGGCCAATGTACTAGTCCTCATGTGGCCCTCATGGTCAGTTTAGTTTGAGACCCCTGCTCTATATCAGCAAATCCTTTTAAATGTAGACAAGTCTAGACTGATTAGGCGCACAGCTCCCGCTGAAGATTAGTGAAAACTGAGAGCCTAATTCTTTTAGATGCCTTTGAAAATCCAGCCTAAACCAATACTGTACCAGAGATGGGCTGAATCTTTCCCTTTGATGTGTGGGAAAGAGGGTGGAAAGAGCTACTTCTTGCTTGTGAAGTATCCAAGCACAATGCCCCCTTGTCTACTCTCCTCTTCCTTCCTCCCAAAGCCAAGATGGCTTGCTTCCTGCTCACCCCAGCTGTGTATAAACATCAGCAGATCAGCACACACTTGGCAGCAAAATGTCCCAATCAGTAGTGCCCTGTGACAGCTCACCTTGAGGAGTCCTGTCCTGTCTTGGTAGGGTTCTTTTTGGAGAGGAAGTGCCCACTAGCTTCTGGATAGGGTAGCATTTGGCTTTTTAATTTCAGGCAGCAAAGCCCATGTTTTTAACTGCCACCTGGAGGGGCATCCCCTTGAGTGAAGGAACCTGTCCATGCGATGCAAATGAAGTGGAGGCTTTACAAGGTTATACCCCCTGGTGAGGATTTCATTCCTGTTTTAAGATGTATCTTTCTTAAGCCTTTTTCTTTCTGAGCTAACGGATTTGACTCTCAAAGAACCAGCCAGCTGGTTGTTAGCTTCAGCTCATCTTGATGCTCATTTTCTTTTTGAATGAGTTTACATGTTATTCAAGCTTAATTACGTGGCTGTGCAGATAAATTTCTTGGAAGCTTTTTTCCTCCCTCTTTCTGCTAAGTTTTTAATGATTCCCCACTCCTCCCTTCAGCTCATAAAGATCACTTTTTATTTGAATTATAGGTGTCTTTTTAATTAAAGGCATCTTGATTGCTTATTCATATTTGCAAAGCTGGCTGGCAAGTGCAATAAATGGTGAATGATTGGCTGAACAATGGGGGAGTCTTATTAAAGCCGGGTCAAATGGCACAATTAGAACTTCAACCATCACCCTTATGATAGTCTGGAGTTGGTGACTTTTTAGGTCCTAAGCTGTAATAGGAAACTAAACAGCCTTGCTGTGTCTGGTGATAAGAGTGGCTCCCGGAGGCTCAGAGGGGAATAAAATAATAGTGGTGGCTGGGGGTTAGCTGGCTGTACTGTAATGCACATTTATACTATCATTTGAAGAAGTTTTGTGAGACGAAGTCTCTATTTCTGGTGAGGAAATGAAGCCCTGCATGGATGCCAATAATCTTCACCATTATACTGTGTGTCTGATTCAGGGGTGCTCACAAAATAGTTAAAATACTGAATGGGACAGGACTGGGAATGGGAGATGGACCCTCTAGATCAGCCGTTCCCAAACTATGCTACAGGAGTTCAATGTTCCATCCATTCACTTCACAACACTTTTTTAAGAAGGTGTTATGTGAACCAATAAAGCTTGGGACCTGCTGCTCACTGGTTCAAATTACCCAGACTGGTAGTGGATTCAAGTGGCTATCATTGGGTGACTTCAGTATAGTTTCTAATGCACTGGGGTCCATCATAGCAAGGACTGAATGGGCCACAGAGACTGAACAGTCCTCTGACCCATAGTGGAGACATGGTAGGACAGGGTGAGGAAAGCTTTGCCTGCTGTATGTATCAAGAGAGGAACTTGTTTTCAGAGCTGTAAGTCATTTTGTCTAATGTCTTGTCTACACGGGCAATGGTGTCTAGCGTACAGGCACTACATGTGTAGCTACATGCTGCAGTGATGGTCAGGCTGTGTCCACACTTGTCACTGCAATGTATAGCTACATGTGGCAGCGAAAGGCTCTGGCAGTGGAGAGCTTTTGAAGACTATCCCTGCTGCTGGAGCTTTTCACTGAGGCAGGGAAAGGCTCCGGCAGTGAACAGGCAGAGGGACGCTACATTAGTAAAAATGGCAGTGTAGACGTGGGAAGCACTGCTTAGGCATGTAGAAACCTATGTAGGGTATATATACCCTAAGGGTTCAGGTATGTAGGGCACTCTACTCGCCTAAGCTGTGCCTTATCACCTACGCTGCTATTTATACCCTTGCTAGCTGTGCTTGCAGTGTATGTACTCTCCACTCCGCTATTAGTGTAGACGTACCTTCAGGTACTCACATGGCCCCTGTGAGTGTAGTATCTTAGCACCTCACAATCTTTAATGTATTTATCCTTGTAACACCCCTGTGAAGTAGGGCGGTGCTATTACCTCCATTGTCCAGATGGGGAACTGAGGCACAGAGAGACTAAGTGACTTGCCCAAAGTCACACAGAAAATCTATGGCAGAGCTGGGAGTTAAACTCAGGTCTCCCAAATCCCAGGCTAGTGTCTTAACCACTAGATCATCCATCCTCTCTGTTTATAATACCAAAAGACCCATTCACACAGACATAGCTACAGTGCTGGGGGATCGTGTTACAGAAAAGTAGTCCCCTAACTGTGTTACAGTCCTAGGGCCAAATTCTCTGCTAAAACATGGTTTGGTCTCATGTGGTCTCAAGCCAAAACAAACCGTACTGTAACAGGCTCCCCAGCCATGATCAGGTTGCCTGTGCAGATGGACCTGCCAAGAGTAAAGAGGAAAGATGCTGAAATAGGGTGTGCATTGTAGAGTGTGATCTGGGGGATTATGTACTGAGACCTTTCTAGTATTCACTTTAATTTCTGAATTATTTTTTGCCTATGGACTGCTTTACCATTCATCTCATAATCGTTGCTCGAACTGAGAGGAAGGATGTTCCAGTGTCACAGCACTAGCCAAGGACTTGAGAGGCCTGGGTCCAGTTCCTTGCTTTACCGCAGACTTCCTGTGTGAGTTTGAGCAAGTCACTCAGCCTCTTTGTGCCTCAAGTCCCCATCTGTAAAATGGGGATAACAGCACTGCCCTACCGCACAGGGGTGTCATGAGGATAAATATATTCAAGACTGTAAGGCACTCAGATACTATGGGGATCATGTAAGTAGGTAAGATAGATAGAATGTGCCATGACCATCTTTGATTTGCTACGGAAGGACCAGAGTCTGCCACCCTTCAATAGTACCTTACTCTGCAGGCAGCCCCACTGAAGTCAGTGGAGTAAGGTATAACTCCGTATGAATCAGAATGGCAGAATCTGGCCCAAAGAGACAAGTCCCAGACTCCCACTGGCGCAACCGGAGATTTTGTCTGAGTAAGGACTACAGGATTGAGCCCAAGGGGGGGGCCTTTTCTGGTGTCTGTCATGGGAGAGAAGTTAAATTAGTGTAGATAGGGGTGAGGTGGGGAATGGGGGGTCTCCAAACATCTTTGGCTGAGAACCTGCAACAAAACTGTAGGAAATATTTTAAACGTGACATCCTGTTTACAGTTGTCCATGAAATTTATCCCTATTTTCATGCACTGTATAAAGGGTTCAGGTGGAGGTTTTCAAAGGAGCCAAAGAGAGGTAGGCACCCACTTCTCAATGAAAGTCAGTGGGAGTTGAGCGCCTAACTCCTTTTGAAAATCTCAGCCTCAATCTTGCAGTCATTACTCCCATGGGAGTTACAGAAAGCTGAGGGTGCTCAGTCCTTGCAGGATTTGGGCCCTTACTCATTCTGTGGAGTGGGAGTGACAGTGGAGCAGGGAATGGTAACACCAGAAGTTAGGTTAGCTGGGACAAGGTGAGTTGCTATTGTAAAGTTGACAATAAAATTTCCTTCCAGGATTTTTTTTTCAGATTTATTCTATTTTCACCATAATATCCTCTGTAAAAAAAAAAAAAAATTCAAAGTTCCGATAGACTTCCACTGGCTCTCTTGTTCTTATCATTTCTCTTGTAGTTTTTTCCCCTGGGATTCTTTTTGTCAGTCACTGTGTCTATGCGAGTCTCTTGTGTCCCACACACAATTTCTCCTTTTCTTCTGTTGCTGTCCCACCAAAATTCTTCCCACCCATTCACCATCTTTCCTTCCCCTCCATGCACACTATATATTTTCCTTAATCCTCTCCAACCTTCCTCCAGACTTATCTCACCTTCTGACCAGCCTCACAATGTCCCATCTCTAATCTCCTCAAACCTTTTAGCAGTGTCATACAATAATGCTGCAGAGACACAGAAAAGAGTTTTTCTTCTAACAGTGAACAAGGAACTTCATTAGGTTAAGCCTTGGTCTACATACACTATAACTTTGTTGATTAGGGATGTGATTTTTTTTAACCAAAATAGTTATAGCAGTACAATCTAGTCTGAATGCAGTTATACCACTATAAAAGTGTCTTATACTGGTACAGCTTATTCCAATTCCCATATAATAATAGCTATAGCAGTATAAGCACCCTTTACACCAGTATAACTGCATCCACTCTATGGGAGTTGTATTGGTTTAACTATATCAGTATAGTGAAAGCTGTACAACTTTTGTGTGTAGACAAGCTGTGGTGGTATGGACTCCCCACACCGGCCCTGAGAGAGCTGAATTAGGCCAGGTGGGCCCAATGAGCCAATTAAGCACCAAGTGAGGGAGAGCCTTGATTAGAAAGAAGCTCATCTCTGAGAGAACAGGTGGGAATTTCTATAAAGCCAAGAGGCTGGTAAATAGCATGGGGGCAGAAGCTTGTAGTCTCTCTCCCTGGAGTAAGGGAGAAGGAAGTAGTTGAGGATAGGAACGGCTGAGATCTAGTGGGCCTGAGAAAGGGGGCTGACTAGCAGGACTGGAGAAACAGTTAGTCCTGTTAGTCTTAAAGGTACCACAGGACCCTCTGTGGCTTTTTACAGATTCAGACTAACACGGCAACCCCTCTGATACTTGGAGAAACACAGTAGCAAGGAGTCTAGGGACTAGAGTAGTAAGGTGAGTGCAGCTGTGGACTTTAAGCTCTTGTCCTAGGGCCCTGGACTGGAACCCTGAGTAGGTGGTGGGCCTGGGTTCCCCTACCAATCACTACAGAGTGGTACTGCTTGGGGTAGTGAACTAGAAGACTGCCTGGGTCACTGCAGGAGTGATGGGGTCAGGGCAGTAGGCCTGAGGACTGCATGATGCTGCTTGAGCAGAAAGACTCTGAAGGACTCCCACCTCCTGCTGGGAGGGGAATCACAGTGTGACCTGGTTGGAGGGCTGAGTCACAAAGCTGCTGTGCTGCAATGCTGTGAGAGGGAGAAGAGCTGAGGTTGGTGGAAGAGAAGAAAGGGGGTGCCGAACTGGACAGAGCTAGTCCTCAGAATTGCCTGAGGGGAGTGCCACCCAGCGGTGAGTAGAGTGCCCTGTGACACAAGCCCAAGGGAAAGCAGGATTGTCCCTAAAGCTACTTTAAAGAAACAGCACAAATATTTTCCCACATAAGCCCTTTCCACATGGAGAGTCACACTGGAGTAACTCCATTGATGTTGTTCTACTGGCGCCAACAACTGATCTCGTCACAGTGCACTGGTGCAAAGTGGTGAGATGCCTTATGTAGCTTAATTCAGTAACACAGAAGTATGCTGCACTTGGTAAGCCCTGTGTTGTGCCAGTGCATTGTGACTACATTAGGGTCTGCCCTGGCTGTCTACACTGGCATTGTTAACCCTGGTGGAGCTGAACTAGAGTGAGCAATAGTGGGGACCGGTTGAGAGAAAAATACTAGTATAGTTTGGGCCCATCAAACAATCTAGCTAGTACAGTGCTTAGGGGATGCCTACATTGCCATAACAGGGTTTCACTGCAGGTCATGTAGACATACCTGAGCTAGCTTTAATCTAATCATTGTGATGCCACAGCACCATAGGCTTCAGTGGGGGTTAGCTGCCTGAGTAATTAGCCAGAGCTCAAGACCATGCTGCTGTGGCTTTGTTGCTCTGGTACCCAAGCTAGTGTGGCTGTTTCTACACAGCCACGATCGCACCCTGAGACTGCAGTGTACGTGTACCCTTAATCAAAGGAAAGGAGTATATACCTATATCCTTCTCCACAATGGTAAGGGAAACCATGTTAGAATCCTGCTACCAACCACTTAATCATGGCGGCTGCTGCGGCTAGAGCATTTCTCATCCCTGTGTGAATAGAGACCATGAGGAAAGGGCACCTTGAATTGGTCCAAAGTTTGGCTCATTGAAGGCTTGAGGCCAATATTTGCACACACAAAATGGTACCTAAAGTTAGGCTTCAAGGTCCATATTTAGGCATCTCAATAAATGACTTGACTTTCAAAAGTGCTGAGCTCTCATCCACACCCATTAAAAACAATGGGAGATACTGGGCTGCTAAGTTTTTTTTTGAAAATCAGACTGCTTATTTGGGAGCCTAAATATGGGCTTAGGGCTCCTTGATCTTTATCTTGGGTTGTTTTTTTAAAAGAATATGTAATGGCTGGCAGAAAATTGCCACTTCAGTTATCTTCTAACTAAAACAGTGACAAATTAAAGTGGAATTATCAAAGGGTCACAGACATAAACTGGAAACCTCAGTCTGAAATCAGAAGTAGTAAGAATTACTGATCAGTTTTAATCATATCTTTGCTTTATCGCCTCCTGCTCTGCACTTTTCAGTCAGATCTGCAGACACATTGGCTCATGTTTAATTAAAAACTATGGATTCACTGTGAAACCTGCCATTCTCCGTTCCAGTTTAAGAATTAGTCTTGGGACATGCATCTGTTTAAAGAAGGTGATGCTGAAGGAGGATAGATCAGTTGTACTTAGTGTCATTAACGTGGATTCAGTGGATCCACAGTTGCACATCTATCAGTTGAGTCAGCAGCACTGACTTCTGTGCATGTATCCCAATGTTGTGAGCACCACTCCATGTGCTGCACTGTGGATGATTCTGCTGAGTGGGAATGTACAGGTGTAACCTTCAACTAATGTTCCCAAAGTTCTGACCACAGGAGTGGCACTCAAAGCTGTCTGTTCATGAAAACTTTGACGCGTCTTCCAACCACCAAGAACTGGTGCAAAATTAAATGTTGTGATCTATGAACACTGACTATTAGATGCTGTAATTTTGGTCAAATATGCTCATATACATAGGACTGGCTGGCGCAGAGGATTTTATAATGGGGTATACACCCCAGGGCAGTAGTGACTGAAAGTGGTAACCATCTGATGGCTGTTTAGCTTATGTAAAAATAGTTTAGTGATCTCAGTCCAGTTCCCAGTGGAAAAGTGCCTCTGTCACAAAATCCAGGCTTGGTTATGTCCAAGTTTTTAGCCCAGTTAGGGAATACAGTTAAGGCCCCATCTATGCTAACAAGATGGGTAACTGGATTGCATGTGTGTTGTGATTGAGATTGATGGGGCCATTCATTGGCGGTGGTGGAAGGAAGTCTTGATCAGGCTTGTTTGGCTAGAGGTTGGTTACATTCAGGGCTCATGGGGCCACAGCCTGAGGTCTGGGCTTGTTTTCTTTAACAGGATCTCACAGCCACTATTTTAGATTTTTTTTTTTTTTTTTAATTCAGATCAAAAATACCTCCACCCCAGTAAGCTTGACCCTCCATCTGGTGTATTATATACATCTGATCTAGGTCTAACTTAGGTTGTAAACTTCTTGGGTCAGGGACTGTGTTGTCTTTTATGTTTGTAAAACCCTGAGCACATGATGGTGCCCAGCATTCCCATGGGAGTCAGGGGAAAGAGGCAATAGCAGCAGTTAGTGATTTAGTGATTGGTGCTGTATAAATATCTTAGTCTCTTACTCTTTCAATAGAACAGGAAAAATATGATGTAAAGACAGAGAATGAAATAAAAGATTAAAAGAAATAGGACAGCATATTAAGGGTCTGATCAGAACTGCTCTGTGGTGGTTGCTTTAGTTTTCCCATCACCCATCCTGCATGCCACTTGTGCACTGTTCCCCAATTCAGTTCTAGCCTGGAGCATATTCTCTTCTCACTTTGAATATTGGCTGTAATGGTTTTAAAGGTACAATACTTAAATTTCTATATCTACACAATTTGCTTTAGTTTTAACACATTTCCCTAGCATAGGGATCTCAAAGTACTTTACTAGCATCTATTAACTAAGTTCTTAGCCCCAGCATGAGGCGTTATTAACTATATAATGATAAACCCTTCATTATTTATAATTTGTGAGGGATTTTAAATGCATACACATTCTGAAAACTGGAGGAACATTGAGGCCTGGTTCATATTGGAAAGGTTGCGCAATGAAATCAGTGTAAAAGTAAGTTATTGAATTAAGCTAAACTGGTTTTAAGTGAGGCTTAACCTGGCTTCAATACATCTAGGGGTTTGCACTTGTGTAAATCCATTTTAAATTGATTTAGTTAAACAGGTGCAGATTGTCTAATATAGATACTTTACTTTAAAATTAAGGGCTTATCAGTTGTTTGTTTACATTAGATCACCCCCCATCTCTCTAATATGTCACAACCCCAGGTCAAAACAGCCCTCCCCTCCTCCCCCCAACACTGGGGGAAAACTGATTTAACTCTGTAATTTGAGGATCAGGCCCATAGCTAGCGCTAAGAGTTGTTTTTGAAGTTCTTCATATCCTAGTTCTATCAAGGCTGGTAGAATAAAGGTTTCAGACCTGCTTCTATCTCTGAGTGTAGCGCATGCACCCTTGAGCTTATTTTAGTATCTGGCTGTTTCAGCTGAAGGCCCAGCTTTGCCAAGTGTCATCAATATTTGTCAGAATCTCTGCTACCACCCTTCCTGCATGACAATGATTACAAACTAATGATATTTTACTTATCTGTCTAACAAAACCCAACCCTCTCCCTTGGCAAATGAGAGAATAGAACAATTGCAATATATTTGTCAGAGACTTGGGTTGAATTTCCTACTCTGCAACTTATTTTATTTGCCAGTGAAGATTTCCTGCATGTAGAGTGCTGTAATAGAAACATAGGATACAGTCCTGATATATTAATGACTCCCAAAATTGTTTTTATGGGGCTTCGCAGATTCTTGCAGTGTTACCAGGTAGTGGAATGTAGCAGTTTTGTTTTTTGTGGGGGAGGGGGATTCTGGTCCCCAGGAATTCCTGCTGATCCAGTGACATTTATGGATACCTGCAAACATCAGCAGAGTGGCCCTCATTACAGATCATGTATGTCCAGCTGGGGCCCACTCGCACTGAAGTTGGGTTAGATATTAGGAAAAACTTTGTCACTAGGAGGGTGGTGAAGCACTGGAATGAGTTACCTAGGGAGGTGGTGGAATCTCCCTCCTTAGAGGTTTTTAAGGTCAGGCTTGACAAAGCCCTGGCTGGGATGAGTTAGTTGGGGATTGGTCCTGCTTTGAGCAGGGGGTTGGACTAGATGACCTCCTGAGGTCCCTTCCAACCCTGATATTCTATGATTTTAAGTTTCTTTGAGAGACCCCAAACTGATTGTAAGTTCTATGAATAGGTTTTACCAACCCAGTAACAAATGTGAACTCCTGAAGCACTAGAAGAGTCTTACCATGGAGTCACAGTTAGACTGGAATGCCCAAGGGGACTATCTTGTCACCCAGGCAAGCTGGACTTGGTGTATAGCAACCAATTATCACTAAAGATCACAAAATATTCACGTTACTCCCAGTTCCAGGAGACCAGTCACTTACCCCAGATCAGTTTGTACCTGAGATCTCACACCAAAGATAATGCTTGTAGTTTACTACAGGATTGGCTATCTACAGATTTATTAACTAAGAAAAGAAGTAAGTTATTACAGAGCTAAAGCAGGCAAGCATATATACACAAATGAGTTGCAGTCTATGGGTTTTGAAAGGTGACAGAGTTATAGGAATCTGTCGGCTCTGAATGCCTTTTAGACCTAACTCAAGTTGACCCTGGGATCTCTGCTTCTGTTGCATAGCTCCTCGGCCCCGTGAGAATCCAAACAGCAAAAAAGATGAAAAACATTTCTTGTTTTTATTTTCTTCTTCCAGAACTCAAGCCGCTTCATGGGTGCAAGGGGCAATTAACCAAGTCTTTGTATTGTGATGTCCCACAATGGCTCACTTAGTTTTAATAACCCTTCTTGATGGGCAGGAGACGATCCCTCCTGACTGGGTTCCCAATTTCAGAGCAAACATTTTTTAGTTATACAGCAAAACATTAAATATTACCGTATAGCAGGTGATAAAGAAATTATAATTGAGATTAATGCATGCAACAACGTAGAAGTATTTCATAAAGTCTAAACACATTGTTATAAGTCCAATACCCATCTTAACTATCCTAACACACAGGTGAAATTGACTGGCTTCCAGCAATGAGTTTGTCAGTGTTTGGCTGAGTCCTAAAGCCTTGGCAAGAGCTGTCACCTAGTCTGCCAGAATCACAGCCAGCTCTGTTACGGACTGTGACTTTAAGTTAAGTGTCCGTGTATTTTGGGTGCTGATCTTGACCCTGATTTTCAGCAATGCTGAGCAGCCAGAGCTCCAGGTAATGGCAGCAGGAGTTGTGTGTGCTCAGCACCTCTGCCAATCAAGTCCTCGGTGTCTCAAATTAGACATTCACAAATGAAGGCACCCAAAATCCGAGTCCTCTCTTCTGAAAATGTTAGTCTTGGTCTCTGTCCTAGTTCTCCCATTTTAAAAATGGGGAAACTAAATCGATAGGGGTCAAAACCCACACCCTTGATGTGAACATCTCTGAACTCCAGGGGTGTTTGACATTTTAGTTCAAGATTTGGATTCAAATTTTGCAAATGGCTCCAATCTCTGTCACAGACACTGGATCCAAACACTTCTAAACTTTGGCATCCAGACCCACATTTTACCGCCTTAACCTCTCTCTTAGAATAATAATAACTTTTTTCTCTCAGCTGGTTGTGAGATAGGAGCACAGGGGTGGGAATCAGGAGACTTGGATTCTAATCCTTGTTTTGCCATTGACTCTGGCTTTAGCTTCACTCTGACCTGCTAACACATGTTAAAACAACAACTGCCTTGGCAACACTAGAATTTTAATGCATTAGCTAATACAAGGTGTGTGTTTAAAAAAACAAACCAACCCTTTCCTTCTCCCCTCTCTTCTTCCCTCTTCTCCCCCCCCCCTCCACGACCTTGGATGTTACTTCTCCTCTGTGACTCAGGTTCTATGTTCGTAAAATGTAGTAAATAATAATTTTCCTTTGTAAAGTGTTTTGAGATCTACAGTTGAAAAGACCCTGTATAAATTCTAGGTATAGCTGGTCTTCACAAAGAGTTCTGAAGATGCAAAGTGCTAAGTTTTCTCTGATAAAGGAGTAAAACATTTATAAGAATGAACTATCCATGGCACCCAACCCATTCTCTGTGTGCAGCTGTTAAACCAGCTGCTCCTAGATAACCCTTATCTGAGTTGTTTATTTTACATTCTTCTGGTTGGTTTTTGATGCTTAATTCCATGTTATTGTTTGAAGGTCTCAGGACTCTCCAACACCAAACTCCCCATCCTGGGGATAAAGGGGCCAAATCTATTAATGATATAACCACATTGAAGCTGTCCGTGGGTTCATTGTTTTGATTCCACTCCAGTGCTTTTTTCTCTGGTTCCTCTGTAATATTCCTGGGCTTTGAAGTTTGTTTCAATAACATTATTTGCAGGGCAAGGTAGACAAGCAGTGCCATGGTTAATACATCAAGTACCTAGATACCATGGTGATAGGGGATCAAAGTGTCTGTGTCTAGGAGCAATTTCGTATTTGCATTGTGATTGATATGCTAAAACCCGATGGGGAGGAATGGCAAGTACCTCCTTTGCTTTATTTCTTGATGCTGATGATGAGCATCTCCAAAGCTAGGTTAACAAGGCAGCAGTGCCTTTGTTTAAACAACAGAATCTGCCTGTACAAGTAGAAAAGGCTAGAAAAGGCAGTTTTATTAAATGAACACTTAGTATCTATAGAAAACACAAACAAATAACATGTTAAGGGCAATTAGATTGCAGCAAATCCTTGATTATATGTTTTAGTCCCACTCAAGTTACTGAGCTCACTGCAGGAGTAGTTGGGTGAAATTCTATGGCCTGTGTTACACAAGTCAGACTAGATGATCTAATGGTCCCTTCTGACTTTAAAATCTGCTTCTTCCAAAAGCTTTCCATGGAACTGTATTTGCACCGGACAATACACCTCTTCACCTCCCCTTCCTTTCCTGCCTCCATTTTTCAGATTTTCTTCTTTTCCCTGGCACACAAGTATCAGCTGGGGTGATCAGATGTAAAGAGGTTCATGAGAATGGTGAATAGAATGTAGGGTACAATCCTGCACTGGCCAAAGGGGTGGTCTAGCTACTTCTTTTTCCCCCGTCTCTGATTAGGGATCTGAGGGGCTACCGTCACTTAATAACCATTCTGTGATACTGAGGCAGGCAGATCCCTGTTGTGGAGTGGGGAATGCACGGCAGGCCAGATGGCAACATAGGGTTTATAGTTAACTTCCAAGTTGTGCTGTTTGTTTGGTTGTGTTCAGTAGCTGATGTTTATTTTCATCCCCTTGTACAATATTCTTATTGTCTGTTGCAAAGCGTGGTAGGACAGGGTGGATGAAGATTATAGTGAGGCTGCAGCCACACCCACAGAACCCAAAAAAAAAAAAGTCTTCCGCTCCGAGTCTCTGTCCATGTGTGCTGTGAATGTAGGCTGAGAGGCCCTGTCTGCAGTGTAAATAGAACAGTCAGAGGGCCTGGTTATAAGCTATAGTCCACAACCCAGTTATAAGCAATAATGTAGTGTTCTTCATTGTCGTCCTAACCAGGTTAAGGCCATGGGCTCTCTCTATCATAAAGTCCACTTCCTTGGTTATAACTATAGTGTAGACAGTTCCCAAATACTTCAGATTGTGTCATGACTCCATTCCACCTCAGGTCCTAAGATTCCCAGGATCCATGGCACATGAGGAGAAGGATGGTCTAAAGCACTATTGGGGTTCTATTCCTGGCACTTCCATGATCTCAGAGGAGGTGGGAGGAAGACCAGTTGACAGTTTCTGGGTAAAAATACAAGTGGCAAAAAACAGAAGTGATGTCTTGGTAGAAGTTTACCACAGACCACCAAATCAGAAGAGGATGTGGATTTCAAGAATACACAACAGAAATATTGAAAACACAAGACCTGGTAGTAATGGGGGACTTTAGCTACCCAGACATCTTTCAGGAAAATAATAAAGCAAAACACACAATTTGCAGTAGGTTCCTAGAATGTGACATATTGAACAACTTTGAGACAAAAAATGGATGAAGTAACCAGGGGGCCAGCCATTTTAGACTTGATTCTGACCAAAAGGGAGAAATTGGCAGCAAATCTGAAGGTGGAAGGCAAATTGGATGAAGAGATAATCATGAAATCTATCACTTCATTCTAAGAAAAAGAAAGTATGAGAGCAGCAGAATAAGGATAATAGACTTCACAAAGGCAGACTTTAACAGACTCAGAATTGGTAGGTAAGGTCCAGTGGGAAGAAAAATGATGTGGGGGGGGGAGGAGTTCAGGAGAGCTGGCAGTTTTTCAAGGAGAAGATATTAAAGGCACAACTGCAAACTATCCTGATGTGAAAAAGAGATAGGAAGACTAGTATGAGGTCAGCATGGCTCATCGGGAGCTCTTTCGTGTCCTGAAAATCAAAAGGGAACCCTACAAAAAGTGGAAACATGGAAAAATTGCTAAGGGAGAGTGCAAAAGACTAGCACAAGCATTTAGGGACAAAATCAGAAAGGCTAAGGCACCTTCCAAAGGATATAAAGGGCAATATGAAGATAGGGTTACCATATTTCAACAAGCAAAAAAGAGGACGGGAGGAGCCCCGCCCTAGCCCCGCCCCTGCCCCTCCCACTTCCCGCCCCCCCAGAACCCCCAACCCTCCCCCCGTTCCTTGTCCCCTGACTGCCCCCTCCTGGGACCCCTGCCCCTAACTGCCCCCCGGGACTCCACTCCCTATCTAAGCCTCCTTGCCTCTTGTCCCCTGACTGCCCCAACCCTTATCCACACCCCCACCCCCAG
>NC_048298.1:150504761-150605866 GCF_013100865.1 Trachemys scripta elegans | reverse complement strand
GGGGGAAATCCCGGACATTGTGAGTGCTTTACAAATTCCCCCCGGACGCTATTTTTAGCACACAAAAGGAGGACATGTCCGGGTAAATCCGGAGGAATGGTAACCCTAAAAGATGTTCTCTAAATGCATTAGGGGCAAAAGAAAGATGGAGAGTGCAGGTCCTGTACTGAGCTGGAAAGGAGAGCTAATAACTGATGACATTAAGGGGTGTTTAATGCATATTTTGCTTTAGTCTTCATTAAAAAGGTGACTGTGACTAGGTACTCAAAACAGTTAGGGTGACCAGATAGCAAGTGTAAAAAATCGGGACGGGGGTGGAGGGGTAATAGGTACCTATAAAATCGGGACATCTGGTCACCCGACACACAATTAATATTAACAAGGGGAAAGGAATGCAATCCAAAACAGGGAAAGAACAGGTTAAAGAATATTTAGATAAGTTAGATGTATTCAAATTCTCAGGGCCTGATAAAATTTATTTTAGGGTACTTCAGGAACTAGCTGAAATTATCCTGGAACTGTTACCAATTATCTTTAATAACTTATGAAGGATGGGTGAAGTCCCAGAGGACTGGAGAAAGGCAAACATTGTATCTGCCATTAAAAAGGGGAACAAAGAGGACCTCGGGAATTATAGACTGGTCAACCTAAGTTCAATACCTGGAAAGATGCTTGCAAATTCATTATTTAATATTTGTTCCAGTACCTGGAGAATAATAGGGTTATGGCAAATCCATGCTGGCTATTCCTTATAACAAATCATGCCAAACCAACCTAATTTCCTTCTTTGACAGGGTTATTGGCCTACTGGATGAGGGGGAAGAAGTAACCATGAGACATTGTGATTTTTTAGTAAGGCTTTTGATGCAGTCCTATGTGACATTCTCATGAGCAAACTAGGGAAATGTGGTCTAAATGAAATTACTATAAGGTGTGTACACAACTGGTTGAAAGACCATGCTCAGAGTAGTTGTCAATGGTTCGTTGTCAAACTGGGAGTGTGTAGTGAGGTCCCACAGGGGTTGGACCTGGGTGCAGTATTAGTCAATATTTTCATTAGTGACTTACATAATGGAATGGAGAGTGCTTATAAAATCTGCAGATGTGACACCAAGCTGGGAGAGGTTATAGGCACTTTGGAGGACAGAATTAAAATTCAAAATGACCTTGACCAATTGGAGAATTGGTTGGAAATCAACAAGACGAAATTCAATAAAGTGAAAATCTGTACTTAGAAAAAAATCAAATGCCCAACTACAAAATGGGGAGTAACTGGCTAGCTAGTAGTACTGCAGGAAAGTATCTAGGGAGTTATAGTGGATCACAAATTGAATACAAATCAACAATATGATGCAGCTGCAAAAAAGTCCAATATCATTCTGGGGGTGTATTAACAGGAGAGTCAAATGTCAGATACAGGAGGTAATTGTCCTACTCTACTTGGCACTGATGAGGCCTCCTCTGAATCATTGTGTCCAGTTCTGAGCACTACACTTTTAGGAGAGATGTGGACAAATTGGAGAGAGTCCAGAGGAGAGCAACAAAAATGATAAAAGGTTTACAAACCTGACCTATGAGGAAAGGTTAAAATAAATGGGCATGTTTAGTCTTGAGAAAAGAAGACAAGGGGGTGACCTGATAACAGTTGATAAATATATTAAGAGGTGTTATAAGAGGACGGGATCAATTGTTCTCCATTTCCACTGAAGATAGAAGTAGTAATGGACTTAAAATCTCTTTTGCTGCGGGTTAAGTTACATATTAGGAAAATCTTTTTAATGATGAAGGGTGTTTAAATTCTGGAATAGGCTTCCAGGGAGTTCGTGCGATCCTCATCATTGGAGGTTTTTAAGAACAGGTTGGACAAACACCTGTTGGGGATGGTCTAGGTTTACTTTGTCCTGCTTCAGCATTGGGTGGGGTTGGGTGGGGTGCTGGACTTTGACCTTTTGAGGTCCCTTCCAGGCCTACATTCTATGATCTTGATGTATGACCCTACATAAGTCATGCCCCTTTTGTGGGTCTGTTTCTCCCACTGATAATGTGAAGATAACTCCCCACGTTACAATGGTGGGGTTGGAAGGCTGACTTAACTAATATTAAGTGTTTTGGTAACCTTGGATGGAAGGCACTAAAGAGGAACAAAACTATATATTTACCTCTCCTCTTCTCCTTCCTGCTGTTCCTGGGTCCTGTAGCAGCACCATTCAGCCAGCTGCAATCAGCTGTGTGGGGCTCTGGCTGAAGCTCTGTTTTCTGCTGCCTCCCAAGAATCATGTGGCAATTCTCATCTGGTGACACACTACCATGATCTGGCCTGTGAGTGAACTCTGGCTTCTGTTCCCATTGCTTTCGTCATTTTGCTGTGTCCCTCGGTTCCCATATCCATTTAAAGGGGACAATATCTCTTATCCACCTTTTAAAAGCACTTTGAAATGTGTAAGTATATTGTGAACAGATCTGGGTGGCTTTCCAGTGTCAGTACAACCTCTGGGTGTAACAGGAACTGAAACACGCTTTGGCAGATGCTTGGGAACTTGATCTCTGAGAGATAAGCACAGAACTGAACTAACAGTGATTTTTCGGGTGCTCTAGATTTTTTTCAGTCCGAAGTGGTCAGAGGCTCCCTGCCCCTATGTGGTGCATATCTCTCAGTATAAACACATTTATTCTGAGTCATAGACACCCAGTGGACTTGGGCCAGGGCTGGAGTGAGAAGCTATTTTAATAGCTAACAGAGTGGAGTCAAAAAAGAGGGAGACCTGCTGAACATGCGTTTTCCAGGAGACTAACTAACATTAGTTGAGAGAACCACTTGGAAAAGGGTTAACTTCAATTTATATAGGAAATATGGCCAGCTACTCATCACAGGAATGCAGCATCCCAAACCATCCAAGTGGCCAAACATTTACCAGGTCTTAAGTCTTCCCTCAAAAAGGGGGGAGGGGGAGGGAAATGCATCTTAATTTCTCAGTATTCTCTCACCAACAGAGCTGAGGAAAGTTCTTTTACAAAAGTGTTAGTTTGATTTTAGTGAGCTCTCGCACTATGGATCACGCTAGCCTGGTGGCAAAAGGGTCCCTTCTGTGCCATATGGGTGTCGTGTATATGCCAGTCTCTAGCCGACATCTAATGTTACATTGGTTAGTATGCATTATTTAATGTTGCTGTTAACACTGGAACAAGTGCTCAAATACCATGGTGATAGGTGCGGTATGAAAGCCTAGATAGGTGCCACACCCATCAAATAAGGCATCCCAGCTATGTGCTTGTTGTAGCTACCAAAATGGAGACGGTAACATTCTGGATGAGTGCTGGCGCTCCTAAAAGTGGGATACACGTTGCATTGGGTGCTTGCGTCAGTCACTAGCAGTGTGGCTCTGCCAGGAGAAGGAAAGGTGAAAGCTGTAGTGTAGACAAGGTGTAAAGGCTTTTAACACTCTCATCTCATTGCATGGTGATTTAAAAAAAAAATCTGAGACCTCCTTACACTATCACCAGTGGAGCTGCACTGATGGAGAATCATGGGTCAAAGTGTAGATTCAGTCAGTAACTGTAGATGAATTTATTGCATAAAGGTAGAAGTGTAGTCATTGGTTAAAGCAGAGATTCTAATGTGCTCTGCCACTGACTTGCTCGGTAGCCTTGGGAAAAGTCACTTAATCTCTCAGTGCCTCAATTTACCAACTACAAAATTAGTATCATAATAACGATTAGCCAGGGATATTTTGAAGTTGTTTGAAGTGCTCTGAGCTTCAGGTAGCAGTAGTAGCTTTGTAAGGACAAATAGTATCTGATTAGAGATAACCGCTGCTTTCCCTAAAGGGATTTAAAAAAAAAGTAAGGAATCCTCTCAAATCCCCTGCCTGGAGTTGAGCAAGCCCTCAATTACGCCTGTCCAGGCTCTGCTTCAACATGCAGCAGAACTGATTTGCATTTGGTAGTTCATCCCTAGCCTCCTTCCTGAAAGCAAAATAACAGGCAAAATTCTCATTTAGTTCAATCCCAGTCTTGGTCCACACGCTACACCGTCCATTGTATAAATATAAGGAACCAAGTTTCAAATAGAAAAAGTTAAATGCAAGAATAGAATTTGCCTAGCACAATGGGGCCCTGATCTGGCTGAGGCCTCCAGATGCCACTGCAATCTAAATGACTGCAAGGCATGTCCCATGTAAATGACAGCAGCAGGTCAATACCATTTGCTTGATTCCTCTGCTGCGTCCTCATTAAACTCATGACTAAAGGGTTTATTAATAAGATCTAGTTCCTTCTGCCTCCAGGCTATTGGTTCTTATTCAGCTCTGGTTGGGAGTGCCTGAAAGTCATCCCCATGGTAACCCCTGTGAAATGAAGTGGTCTCAGTCCAATTCATAGTGGGCAGGTATCCAGGTAAAGAAAAACCCACCACCATGCAACTGGCACTAATCGGCTCTGTTGCTAGCTGTCTCAGCAGAGAGGCCGAGGAGGAACTGAATGGACCACAGAGACTGTCTATGGGCTAAGTTTTCAATGGTATTGAAGCACCTAAAGATACAGATAGTGCCAGTGGGATTAGGTGCCTAACCTGCTTCGATATTTTTGAAAATCCCACCAGGCACCAAGCTGTATCTCTAGGTGCCTCAGTATCTTTGAAAATCTGGCCCTATTTGCATATTCCATGCACTCCTTCAGAACTGAGATGAGGCCACTTGTCAACAGGTGTTGTGTGTGAGGAAACGACCACTGCCTGAGCCATAGTGCATAGAGAACTTCAATCCCGTGGCCTGTCAACTCATCACCTTCCATCAACACCAAATCCACTTCAGAGAAATGTAGCCAAGGCTACGTCCAGAGTGCAAGCAGGGGTGCAACTGCAGCTCAAGCAGACCTACCTGAGGTAGCTTTAATCTCCTTACTCAGGTCCCAGAGTTGTGAAGCCACAGCAATGCACGCTTCTGCGCAGGCTGTATGAACCCTGGGTAATTACTTGCTGGAGTAGCCTGAGCTGAAGTGCTTGCTGCTTATGGCTTCACCAGTCTGGTAACTGAGCTAGCAAAATTTAAAGCTAGCTTGGGTATGTCTACGTGAGCTGCAGTCAGACCCCATGATTGCAGTCTAGACATGCTCCGAGACAGAATCCTCTTGGCAGCAGCATGGGAGGTGCTGCCCTATGGGAACTAGATGATGACATCTCAAGAGGCAGGTAGTCCAGTCAAATCTTACTGCCTTCTCTCTTCTTCACCCCCTCCCCCCTAGCTCTCCACCAGGGTGTCAAGCAACTCAGATCATTAAAGAATGGGATGGGAATCTGGCTAATGAGCCAGACAGACAAAGAGTCAAAGCCAGCTTTCTGTTCTGCAGCATTCTCAGAGTTCACAAGCTAAGAACTGGGAGCTCTTCTTTCTTACCATGGGCAGAACTGAAAATAAAGCTTTTTAATTATAATTGGCATTCTTCTTAACCTCCTGCTGCTGGTGTCCAGCCTGCTGGGAGGAAAAAATCTCTGAAAGGGTTTGTAAATCACATTGCCATCCTACTGTGCTCCTGACTGAACAATTACAAGAGGTTTAGAGACAAGTTGTGCCCTGATTTACCCCTCCCATCCCCAGTCCCTGTGTGGGCTGCTTGGATAAGTCAGCGCCTGATAGCTAATGACAGAAACCATTCTCCCCCCACACACTTTTTTTTAACCTCTGTTAGATCAGGTTTCAGAGGTTTATTTTAGTTTTTTGTTCCCAAATTTAAGTGGTTTAGTGCTGGTGAAAGGAGTCAGATTGATGGTCCCTGGAAACTGGAGTCTTCTGTACATAACCACATAGGCAGCAGCAAGGCAGACTTCCTCTAAGCTTTCTGCTGCTGGTGTGCCTCACCACTACACCCCATTTAGGAGTGAGCGAGGAGTTTAGTCTCCATGTGCCAGCCAGTCTTAGCTGTCTCCGCAGCAAAAATCAAACATGGAGGCAGGGGTGCTGGACCAATTTGTATAGTAAGGGTGCTGAGAGCCATTGACCCAAACTAAACCCTGTATATAAAGGAAACCACTTCAAGCCAGGGGGTGTGGCAGCACCCCTGGTACCCATAGTTCCAGCATCTATGCATGAAGGCTAGTTGGTGTCTGCAGTGGGGTTTGTGGTGAAGCCTTTTATCCTGTAGGAACTGAACTGAGATCCACCATTTATGTCAAATAGACTTCAGATGGTACGGTTTCTACCAAATCTGGGATGAATTTGAACCAATGCACTAGAAGTGAAAGGCTCTTTCTGCTTCCTCCTTGCCATTATTTATATAGTTCACATGGTGATTGTTTAAGTTATCAATCAGTATGTTGGCTGCCATCCTCACAGAGGCTCCAGAATGCCAGCTGTAATGAAATGCATTGTATTTTTCCCAGTTTCATACTTTATTCCTTGGGAGACATGCTTTTCCCTGAGGGATATTCACTTTCTGATGGCCAAGCAAAATGGGGTGGGTTTCCTATATTTTTATCCAACTATTTTCAGTGAGGAGGCGCAAATCCTATTTTCCTGCATTGTCAAAAAAAGAATCCGTCTGGAGAAACGGCTTATTTACTACATCCTAGTTTTCTATTGCGTTGATCAGAATGTTGTTTGGGGAGGGAGGTGGGGGGGGGGGCAGCCAAAGGAACAATACCCAGTCCCAGTGACGTAGCCTGGTTATTTAACATCCAGCAGTGAATCTCTCTCCTGTTCCATAAGTGCTATTGCATCCCCAAAATCCTGCCTGCCCACCCACAACACGCTCATACTTTTCAGAGCTGTGAATCCTGCACCCTCCTGTTCTGTGCTGAATTGGAAACCGAAGCCTGAACAGTTCTGCCCAGCTGAGCCAATACACCTGACTCTGCTGAGACTGGCCTAAGCTAGGAGTAAGTCAACGGTATTACATAGGTGTAAAATTGGCATAAGCAAGAGGAGAACTGGGTTCCTTGATGGTTTTCTGCTGATCTAATTACCAGTTGCCACCTCCCTGCTTTGATGCCTGGAGCTTGGATAGGCACTTTTAATAAACCTACATAAATAAAATCTCTGTGCTCAGAGGACTAAATGCATGTCTGTGGGCCTGGTTCTCAGATATGCCATTCCTGTGCTTGGGACAGGAATGGGGAGCAAAGATTGTGGGTATTTTTTTAAGCCACTTTTGCACACTCTGTATTCTGGGGCTATGCAGACCTGCCCGTACCCTGATGTAATTTAAAGCAGCTTCTGTCCTGCTCCAAAACATATGCTCTGCTTCTCATGGACCCTTATGGGTCCCAGAGGCAGAGAATCAGGGAACAGTCGCAGTGCAGTGTGGTGCAGACATGATGCTCCTTACACCTAGGGCTGATGTAGAGTCTATATGCCAGCTTTACACTGACTGGGGTGCAAGGGACATTCTCAGGGGCCCTTTCTAGCCACCCTGTGGCTACTTTATGCTGCTGGTGTGGTGTAAAATGCCTCAGTGTCACTGAGAATCAGGCCCTGTGTCTCCCTAGTTCTTCCTGGGAGAATGAACACAGCACATGTGGCTTGTGGCCTTTTGCACTGTGGTGGCTCTGATTGGCCCCCTTTGTTTCTTTCTCTCACCTGCTTTGAGTGGTGTGGGCATGGGTGCCAGGCTTCTGAGCAGCTGCCCCTTCCTGCTCTAGGCCTGCCAGACAGATGAGACCCGGCCCTGCCTGTTTGCAGCAGCAGCCCACGAATGGTAACTACTTAAGGGCATTTTACGCACTTTCATCTTTTAAGTAGTGCTTGTTCTAGCAGTTTGAGGTTCCACCTTAGCCTGCTCTCCTCTCCCATCCATCCTTTCAGACTTAGGGCTTGGCTACACTGGCGCTTTACAGCACTGCAACTTTCTCGCTCAGGGGTGTGAAACAGCCCCCTGAGCGCAGCAAGTTGCAGCGCTGTAAAGCGCCAGTATAAACAGTGCCCCAGCATTGGGAGCCGTGCTCCCAGCGCTGTAAATTAATCCCCTCGTGGAGGTGGAGTACCTGCAGCTCTCTCCCAGCGCCGGCACGCGACCACACTCGCACTTCAAAGCGCTGATGCGGGAGCGCTCCTGTGGCAGCGCTTTGAAGTTTTGAGTGTAGCCACGGCCTTAGAGCGTAATGCAAGTTATTTGCAGACCTGGAGAAGAACTCTGTAAGCTCAAAAGCGTGTCTTTTTCACCAATAGAAGTTGGGCCAATCAAAGATATTACCTCACCAGCCTCACTTCAGTGCAAGTTACTTGGGTTTCTGTGGGCGGGAGTTAGCCAGGTGGCAAAACTACCCCCGTTTCCTCCAGCAGTAAAATCCACATTGCTTCCTCACTGAGAGCAAGGTACTTTCCCTGCCCAAAGGGCAGAATAATCACCTCTCTGGGCAAAACTCTGCTTCTCCCCACTCCCACCTCTCACTGCAGGACAACTTGTACCATCTCCTCAAGAGAGAACAACTCTTGAATCCCTTCTCCTCTCTCACGGCAAGAAGATGCCTCACCTCAGCCCTCTCCCTTCACCCCATTCAAATAAGAAACAAATTCTCATGAAACTGAGAGTAAATCCCATCCTGCTAACTCATTCTTCCCTAGGTAGTGTGGAAGTGGGTTTCCAAAACTCCTTCCTCCTGCAGCTAAACTTGTAGACATGGTGGATATCTTTGCACTTTTTGTCCTCAGCATTTTCAAAGGTCATTGTAGGCTCTTATCGCTCTTTTGAAAATCAGATCATATAGTTGTGCGCTCAGACTGTCTGGGCAAAATCTGAATGGCCAGGCAGGTGACGGGTGAAGTTGTACCTAACTTGGGCCCCCATTCTGCAAACATGGAAGCAGCTGCTTAACTTTACACAACAGTGATCCTGAACCCAATGGAACTATTCATGGATATAAACTTAAGCATGTGCATAAATGTTTGCAGGATTGGAGGCCTTGGAGCGAAAGTTAGGTGTGTGCCTTTTGAAATTATGCAGTGGTGGTCCCAGGATATTAGAGAGAGACAAGCTTAAGAACTGTGTGGCTCAAAAGGTTTGCTTGTCTCTTACCAACAGAAGTTGGTCCAATACAAGATTCCTCACCCACCTGGCCTTTTGAAATGCATTCTGGGTAGTTTTGTTTCCCTTTGGTTCTAGGTTTGGGATATGCCATTATGGTTTCTACAGTCCTGCTTGATGCTGCTAAACTAACAAAGTTTTTCCTTGTAATAAGGCCTTGCTCTTGTATAGCATTTTTCAGAAGTAGATTTCAGTGTGCTTTACAGATAGGGAAACTGAGGCATGGGGCAGTGAAGTGATTTGTCCAAGGTCACTCAGCAGGCCAGTGGCTTAAGCTGGGAATGGAACCCAAGTATCCTGAATCCTAGTCCAGTGCTCTAACCAGTAGGCCAGATATGTACAGGGATGCTGTAATTACCCAAACCCAAGCATTACAAACACAGGAAATTCAGAGTTAAGGTTATTTAGAAGAAATCCAAACATGTTAAGGCATGAAATGTACATCTAAGGCACCCAAACCACCTTAACTCTTCCCACAGTGATACCATGCAATAACCATGTTTATGATTAAGGGCTATTGGTATTTGTGGTTCCATAATAAGATCAAATTGATTTTAATGACATGTTTAATTTTGATACTCTTCCCTTCCACCCACGGCATCACTAGAGAGCAGAGTTAAAGTTGGTTGGAGCAGGTGTGGGTGCTAGGTTATTGAAGCGACATATGAATCACAGAATGCTGACTTGAGACTCTGGGACCCTGTGTCCTGTATCTGGGTCGGCCATTGGGTGAGTCACTTTACCTTTTTGTGCCTTTGTTTCCCCATCTATAAAATGGCCACAATGATATTGACCTCCTCTGTAAAGCATTTTGAGGCCTAAGGAGGAAAAGCTTGTATATAGAGCTAAGTGGTGGTGTTAGCTATCGGTAATACAGTAAAGGAGTGAGTATCCAGAGTGATGGGCCAGAAATTAATGCTTAGGTTTTGGTGGGGGGCCTGGCAATATTGAGTACAGGGCCAATTACTAAGGGAAGATAGTTGGCAGGAGTGTATTGGTGGTCAGTAAATGGTGGAGTAGGCTATGGGTGAGCCAATGGTTATTGCTGGGCATGGATAGGTGACTGGCCTAGCATTGGGGTATGGGCAGTGATTGCTGGCCTTCACCTGCTCCATAGTGGTGCTTCTCTGTGAGGTATTGATCCGGTCTCCGCTTACAAGGACCCAGCAAGTTGCGACATGGCTTTGAAAAACAAACAAACAAAATAAATCTAGGCAGTAGCTGTGAGCAGCTCATTCTTCTCCCTGACTGTGCTTAGTTTGACCATGTGCTCTCCAGGGTCCCGGAGGGGGAAGAAAGAGGAAAACAGTGCATATGTTCCTGAAGGTCAAACTGGAAGGAAATACTCTGGCCGGGTCCTTGCTCTCACGCCTCAGATGGCATCCCCTTCCCCAATCTCTGCCTGATCACTACCATCCATTGGTCTGGTCTATTCATTGCAGACTCTACCCCCTGTAGGGTGACCAGATGTCCTGATTTTTATAGGGACAGTCCTGATTTTTGGGTCTTTTACTTATATAGGCTCCTATTACCCCCCACCCCGTCCCGATTTTTCACATTTGCTGTCTGGTCAACCTAACCCCCTGCCATACCTACCATCCTGTTGCAGACATTGTAGCTGGCACAGCCTCTTTCTCTCCCCCACCCCCAAAGCAGGGACCCATCCCTGCCCAGGGACAGACTCTGCCTTTCTCCTCCTCCTAACAGGTGTTCCTAGCACAAACCCAGCATGGGGCATGTTATTTGCATTAAATATGCAATAGCTGTGTTTACCCTTGAGTGAGCTGGAGCGCAGTGTAATTTTAGAATGGAGGGTAGGAAAGACCGATGGGAGGAGAAACCAAGAAAGAAAGGTACGCAGTGTATCTTTGCTCTACTATACACTCTACTCAGCAGCAGGGCTGCTGCAGAAGTAGAGGTTCATGCAGCGGAGGCTGCATAGCAAAGAGAAAATGATTTTAAAGGGTGAGGCATTTTTCCTCCTGCTGTCAGCAGATATCATCCCCTTTGGCCTTCTCCTAAACCCAGACCAGCCTGCAGAGCTGCTGCCAGAGATGAAGGATGCCCACTATATCATCACCCCCCACCTCTCATGAGTCATAACTTAAATACCCCAGTGCCAGGCACCATATAAAAACCTAAGCCTAGGAGTTCCTGGCATAGATTCAGGGGGTAGGACCCTTTTCTCATTCCAGCTGAGTGAGCTGCTATCCTGTGTTTGCATATTCATGGGAAGGGGGATTCCCAGGGCCGGGGAGGGAAGCGGATGCAAGGAAGGAACTTCTGCGGGGGTGGTACTTTGTGTGGTAGCTGTGGGCAGCTAGCAGGTGGGAGCCAAAGGTTTGCAAGAATGCTTTGGAAGCATGTGGGCCCCGCGGAGGGGGGAGGGGGCTCAGGCACTATTAGCCCATGGCAGGATTAGCTGCTGTCAAATGTATGGATGGTGGTGTTGGGGGAGGTGTGGAAATGGCAGGAAAGGCATTTCTCCCTCTCCCTTCCCCCTTCGCAGCGAAGCTCCCGCCTGCAACTGGACACGCCCTTGACCCCTTATCCCTCTCCCCAGCTCCTCCTCCTCCCCCTTTACGTACAAGGACTCAGGTGTGCGGCTGGCGCCAGCCCTCCCCCTCTCAGGCCTCCGCCTCCCTTTGTCTAGCAGCTTGTGCCAAGCCGCCTCCTTAAATGGCCCTCACCCAGCTCTGATCTCTTACCCCCTTCCCCTTCCCCTGCCGGCCTCAGGGCTGCAGCCACACCTCGCTGAGCTGCAGGGGCCCCCTGAGCGCTTTCTCTCTCCCCGCCCCCATCGCCTTTCCCGGCGCCCGCAGGGCTCAGCCTGGCGGCTACTCGAGCCACCACTCCCCCCGCCCTGCGCGGCTCTGGCCCGCAGCCTCCTGCCTCTTCCCCCAGCAGGGCTCAGCCCCGCCCCCCGCCATTACAGGTGGGGTCTCCCCTAGCGCCCTGTCTCCTTTGCAGGTGCGCGCGGGGGGGGAGGCTACAACCCGAGACGCCTTGCAGCTCAGCCACGTGCTTCCCCCCCCGCCCTCCAAGCCACGCCCCCACCCCAAATCCCGCTTTCATTGGCTGCCGGCGTTCGGTGGGCGGAGTCAGCTCCCGGGAGCCGGGCAATATAGCACGCTGCGGTGCCCAGCTCTCGCCGAGCCTATGTCCCTGGCCAGTGCGGTTCTGTGAGCGGCCCCTCGCTGTGCCTGGGAGCCGGCGGCCCGTCTGCGTCCCACCTGCCCCGCGGCCAGGACCGGCCCGCAGCCCTCCCACCTGCAAAGCAGCCGCTGCCGGGGCGTGCGCGGGAACCTGCTGGCCGGGCAGCCTCCCCTCCCCCCCTCCGCTCTGCTCTAAGGGGGCGACGAGGATTTTCCCGTGTCACCTCTGCGCCCAGGCGGGGCCGATCCCTCTCTCATGGCTCGCGGCAAAGCGAAGGAAGGCGATGGCAACTGGAAGAAATTCATCTGGAACTCGGAGAAGAAGGAGTTTCTGGGCAGGACCGGCGGCAGCTGGTGTAAGTGCTTCCCTGAGCCGGGCTCCGTGTGCGCCAGCCCCTGCCGCAGCCCTGCCTCCTCCCCCGCACCCAGTGCGGGCTGCGTGTTTCGGGTGGGTGCGTGGAAGGAGGCTGCGGGCCCCTGCTCCCGGCAAAGGCTAGTGCGGACCCGCAATACCTCGCGCTAGAAAGGTGGCGAAAGGCGGGTGGGGGCAAGGAACTGATTCCCCTGTTCATTGTAATCGGGTTAGAGCAAACTAGAGACAATCCCTCTCGCATCAGGATTAAAACAATACACCTCGAACTTTCTTCACTGGTCTTAAATGCTGCTTCGATGTCGATGATGATTTAAAAAAAAAAACCACACCCCAGACTTGATTACGCTGGTGTGGATTTAATGTCTGGTTCCTTACGGTGTTACCTTGAGCTGTTAGCTGATTTGGGGGCGGCTGGTTTCCTTCCTTTCGGGAAGGGATGCTGTATCGCCTGGGGAGCTGAAGTGCTTATTGTTCGAGGCGGAAAGCGATTGCGTGTGTGGTGTCTGATGTAGAGGAGGAACCTTGCCTCGTCTTTTGGTCTTGTCCGTGCCCGGTTGTTCAGCCTGTTGCCTTGATTTGTCAGCGATGTTTGAAATCTGAAAGGCCGAGCTCCTTCCTCGCTGGAGAAAGCTGCTTTGGTGTCTTTTTTTTTTTTTCCCCTGCAAAAGGTCAAGCTGAAGGGCACTGATGTAGTTAAATCTGAGTCGTGACTGCGGTAGGGGTGGGGTGGGCGGCTGTGAGCGCGGGGGCGAACAACCCTACACATACCTCTCGCTGTTTCCCACCATCCTCCTCTGCATCAGACCCTTTGTAGAGGAGCCAATGCGGCTGGCATGGTGTCTTTGGAGGAGGGCGAATTGTGGAGAGAGCCAGGAGAAGGGCCTCTGTTTAAAGGTGTTACAGGGTTGGCCTCTGAAATTAGTGTAGAGGCTTTTGTGTTACAAAAAGAGACCCTCTGGAATCCAGCAAGCTCGGTGGGGCTGCTTGGCTGGGGAAGCAAAGGGTTAATAATGCATCAGAGCTCAAGGTTAGTCAAGGTGACACCTCAAAGCAGGAGGTAACCGGAGGCACTGGGCGCTCTGGGCAAGGCCATCCAGTGGTAGGACATTTAGGGTTTGGTTTTCCTGGATGTATGGATGGTCCTCTTGGGTTTGTTTTGTGTTTTTCCCCCCTGTCTCTATTTGGAGGAATAACCTGCCTGAGCACCGGGGAGAGAGGAAAGGGGCTGGGTGGGGAGGAAGCAGGGGAGACTCAGGAATGAGCAAGTCCTTGAAGCCAGTCTCCTAGCAACTAAATATAACTTGAGTGAGACCATGAGGTGCACAATAGCTCAAATCCATAGCCGCCTCCTTCCCTTCTCCCTGCTGTGGTTCTCCCCACTCCTCCTTCTAAGTCAGAGGCCAGAAGGACCCCCACTTCTAGGTGCATCACAGCCTGCATTGCACTAACCAGATAGATACAAGGGGCATTGTGAAGATCCTAGGGCATCACTTCCCAGTTTTTCCTCTCTCCATCTTTTTGGCTCCCCTCCCCCCCCTTCTCTGTACAGTACAGCCGTATCTATTTCCTTTGGATTCTAATAGTCTGCAAGCTCTAGTTCACTTTGAGTTGACCCTGGAGGAAAGCAGCTGCAGTTCTGTACAATAAAACAAACACGAAATGCGCAGTGATCTATAATTTGAGAAATGGTGTCTCTGGTTCCAGCTTGACCTAGCATGTGGCTGTTAGTCACTGTGGTTATTCTCCCCCACCTCCCAGTCAAAGTTACAAAAAGATACTGTTAAAATATTTCAGTTCGCTGATTTTTTTTCTTCTTCTTTTAAACAACCAAGCATCAAGGATGGTGGTGACGCCTCTTTTGTCTTAAACAAGGAATGTATCTCTCAGAACTGAAGCGCTTGGCATGATTGTCCTTGGGGAGAGGGCATTTTGCCCTTGGGCTCATTTTCACCTAGTTGGGTTTTAACCAGCAAACCTGAGCTCAGTTTATATGAATTGTGAAACTGTAGACTTGGAAAGACTTTTTATCCATCCTTTCTGTTCTTCCTTTTTTTGGGGAGTGGGGTGGGTGGTTACAGGAAGCTGAGTTTACATCAGAACTTGGGAAACCAATGGTTTTTACACTACCTCATATAGCTGTATAAGCAAGAAGTATCCTGTATAATGTACTGATTACATATTGTACTATTACAAATAGTACTTGGAAAGTTGTCTATTTATATATGAATTTTAAAAGCCTTAGTCAGTCTTACAGTTGCTGCCAACCAAAGCTGGCCTGCCACCCTCATTGTTGAAGTCAGCCTCTGTTGACTGATCAACCGGATGTGGAGTTGCCATCTTTAGATTTGGCAGGTAGAAGCATTAGGACATACTTATAGGAGGCTCTCATTATATATTTATGAGTGAGCAGAGAATTTAAATACGTTTACTGTGGGGTTTTTTTATAGCACCATGAATCTCTGTGGGGCTTTACAGATTTGTAGAATGTGCTCTCTGCCACAAAGAACTTGTACCTAAATATCTAGGGCTAGATCGCCATTGGTGTAGCTCCCTTAAAGTCAGCCAAAGTCTGACAAGTATACATTAGCTGAGAGTCTGGCCTATGTATTACACACCAACCTGTAGCAGGCACCTGTTTCTCATGTAAGCCCTTGTGCTTTGTCAGTGGATTTGCTGGATATTTTCTATAACCCAGGCTGTGTACCTTGTAGATGCATTAAACAGCGTAAAAAGACATCTCCCAACCAGGATGTTGTCAATGCTACCTCCTGGTACTGCCCATTTGATGTGATTCCAAAAAAAAAAAAAAAAAAAAAATCAAAGGCAGCAAGCACATTGCAGACAGCAGTACTCTTGTTTGGTGTATTACAACAGCACCTCCTTTGACTGCTCTGGAAAAAATTTCCAAATCTCTAGTGACATCACAACGATTTGCCTAGAGCTGCCTGGATACCAAAGAGTGTGATTAACTCTGAGAGTGCCAAAACATAGTGCTGCTGAGTTTAACTTCATGAACTTCCTGCTACCCCACCCCAGTGGGGAAAGAGGAAGTTTGAGGACAAGGCCCAACTATCTTAGTTTTTTTTCATTGTCTGTCCCTCCCATTCCTGCTGCTCTTTCTTTAAGAGACTGAAAATAATTAAAGACAAGGAGAAGAGAATTGTATTTGAATTGGGCTGCTTTTCTATGGTAATTGAGCACAGGAAGAAAGCTTTCTTCTCTTACACGTTCTGTCCCTCCCTTCCCCCACATCTAGTCTCACTCCAGACGTTCAGAGAGTCTCTGTTTTAGGGCTTGTCTACACATGCACTTTACAGCGCTGCAACTTTCTCACTGGGGTGTGTGGAATTCTCCCCTCCACCCCCCAGCACTGCAAGTTTCAGTGCTGTAAAGTGGCAGCATAGACAGGGCACCAGTGCTGGGAGCTATTCCTCTCATGGAGATGGTTTTTTTTGTTTTTTTTGTTTTTATTTTTTTATAGCGCTATGCCTGACTACACAAGCCACAGCGCTGCAACCTGGCTTAAAGTGACATCTGCTTAGGGCATTCTGAAGTCAAATACATCTCTTCTCAAATCATCTGTTGCCTCTAATTCTAGTTCACTTGCTTGTGCTTGTTACTGTTCCCTTGATTAGCATATAGTTGCTTGGCTTGGGCGGGTTTATCCTTCCTGTAGGCTGCCTGGTGATGCCTAGTACAGCATGTTACTATGCAGTTAATCATCTGAGATAATCCTTGTAAACCAGTAACTGATATCCAGATTCTGAGTAGTGTTGTGTTCCTTTTTATTTTCTTATGTGGTTATTTCAGTCTCCCCTTTCCTTTACATCAAAAATCTGGTTATATAATTGGCTGCTTCAGCTGGATGATGTGGTAATGCTGTGTGATTTTTATCTTACGCGCATTTAACATGCGCGAATTCAGCTTTACGCGGTCGGCAAAAACAAAACAAAAAGAAAAATAACAATTTAAATACTGTGCCTGTAGTGCGTACGATTCTGCCCGCCATTACGCTCAATGTAATTTTGACTATATGCGATTTTCGCTTTAGTAAACCCCAGCCTAAGATGAAAGACCTGTATATAGGAATTGTCAAACTACAGTAATACAGAGGTGGCTTTCAGCACCTAGAATCAGCTAGACAATAGCCAATATGAAGCCTAATTTTGCTTCTAGCAACCTCTTATTGACTTTCATGTGTGGAATTAGGTCCACAGTTGAAGATTAGGGTTGTCAAAGGATACTAAAAGAATTAGGCACCCAACTCCTGGTGGCATTCAGTTGGATTTGAACTGCTAATTCCTTTGGAATTTCCAGCTCCAAGGCTCGATGCTAGTGAGGGGATGTCAGTGGGCGTTGTGGAAGTGCTGAGCAGCCTAAGGACAGGCACTTTAAGGATGTCCTTTACTACCACGCAAGCTTGCTCAAGCTTCACTGAAAATCAGTCGCTTAGAATGCAGCACAGAGTGATATTTCCTAGTGGATCCAGTAACAAGTCACAAGTTTTAACCTTCACGTGTCTTTTAAATTAAAAAGTTAGCTCATCACATTCTAACATTAAATACTATGACTAAAATCAGAAAATTGCTTTGTGTTTGTACAGCGCCTAGCACAATAGGGCCCCGGTCCATGACTAGGACATCCAGACACTACTGTGATACAAATAACAGTCACTTGCTAGCTGTTGTAACCGAGCTCGGTCCTCTTGGGCAATTTCAGTGTCACGCTTAAACATGCTGGGTTTTCCTTCAGTGCTTGAAAAGGATGAAATTTTGTGCTGAAACATGGCTGCGTCAAGGGCTTGATTGTTTCTCTGTTCTCTTGCAGTTAAGATCCTTCTCTTCTACCTGATCTTCTATGGCTGCCTGGCAGGCATATTCATCGGGACCATTCAAGTGATGTTGCTCACTATCAGTGAATTTGAACCCAAATATCAGGATCGAGTGGCACCCCCAGGTAACTTAAATAACAGGCCCATGCCTGACTGTGCAAATCATTTCAAGAACAATCATTTTATTACTCACCTGGGAGTGATGATGGAATAGCATTCCATTGCTGTGGCATGTCTAAGGCACCAGTCCCTTTTAGCACCAATATCAGTCAAGCATGTCTAAAAGTGGTGGGTATGTTCTCAACCTATGTTTACAGCATTGTTTTTTTTTTTTTTTTTTTTTTTTTTTTTGCTGTTGAGTCTTGATGAGAATTAAATGTTGCATCAGCTATAACATTTGCTGAAGTGAGAGAGAGCTGTGTGTGCGTGATTGGTTTTATATTAAAACAAATTAATGGAATGTGGTTTAGATGTTACCGGAGGTAAGCAGATGGAGTGCGGCTGTCAGGACTCCTGGGTTCTATTTTCATCTCTGCCACCTGATATCCAGTGGTGACCACGGACAATTTGGGAAATAATACCAATATCTGAGTCTTTAGACACTTATATAAATAATGCTCATAGTGTCTTGGAAATTTGGGGGAGGAAAAGGGGTGTGTGTGACAGATATACATACATGCATTTGGTGTTCTCTTGTTTGAATGAACGGTAGCAAATGAACAGCCTGTCCGTACTGGATGAAATACAGCAGCAGTTTAAAGAGAGCGAGATCAATTAGGCAGCATCTCTGAACAGTTTGCATGAGGTAAAAGCAGAGAGAATGCCTTGGCAATGCAGCAGATTCCTGGCTTTGTCATATCCAGTCTGTTATGCTGTCTGGCTCTTGCTAAAAGTCAGTGACTGGTAGGCCATGAGAGTGTAGGGGGAGGAGTCTTGCAACTGCTGCTTTCCCACATTACAAATGACCTTGAGGCTGCTTGGCATTGGGGATGGTAACGATTTGTCTCTGTCTCTCACCGCTTGCTCTGAAAAACAGCTCAGAAGCTTTTAATAACATTGGTATTTAAGTGACAATTGTGAGGCTCTGGTGTCAGAGAGCATGCTGCAGCCCCACCAGGGGGTTTAGCAGTGCAGTAGTAAACTGTGTGACTAAGCTATATTCTAGCTAAGCAAGGACTATTATTCTAGCCAAGGGGTGCATGTACCCCGAGGTCTTCCAGGAGGTACTTCAACTCCTCTAGATATTTGTCTAGTTTTACAACAGGCTACCTAAAAAGCACTAGCAAAGACGGTATGAACTCAAATTTCATACAGACAATGACTTGTTTATACTGCTCTATATACTATACACTGAAATGTAAGTACAATATTTATATTCCAATTGATTTATTTTATAATTGTGTGGTAAAAATGAGACAGTAAGCAATTTCTCAGTAACAATGTGCTGTGACACTTCTGTATTTTTATGTCTGATTTTTGTAAGGAAGTAGTTTAAGTGAGGTGAAACTTGGGGCAAGACAAATCAGACTCCTGAAAGGGGGTACAGTAGTCTGGAAAGGTTGAGAGCTACTGTTCTAGCCTATACAATATCACTGCAAGCAAAAATCAAAAGGCAGATCTTCCAGAAGCCTCACCACCAACATTTTAAAGGAAGTTGTTTCCAAAGGATGAAACTTGGAACAAACTGTATTTTTATGATGCTTCAGAAGGGGTAAATGTTGCCCCTGGTGCTGAAACATTGGCCTGAACCCATCTGGCTTTGACACTTGCAAGAGAGAACTGATTGCTTTGGTCAACATCAGCAGCACTTTTTTTTTTTTTTTTTTTGGGTAGGGCACTAGAAAGGAAAATGGATAGTCTAGCATTAAACATGGCTACTAGGATAATTTAAGATACCGTATGCATTAGTTTTGGTGGAGCAGCCTGCTTTTAAAGAAGAAAAATGTTTGCCCCATAAAACTACACTACATGGAAAAATACAAGGTGGAGAAATTTTGATGCGCAGAGAGTTTGATTTTTTTCAGGTTACATCCCTATTGACTTGCTGCACAGTTTGATATCACGTGATCTACTTGTTGTAGCTAAACTTTTGTCAGTGTCTTCACTTTAATAGTAATTTTGGAGGTTTACCTCTGAGTTGAGATGAACTCTGAGCTGAATTTTTTTTCATAAAACCTTAATCTGTAGAGCATTGATTAGTTTTTAAAAAGTTGACTGGATGTTGCACAAATTGACCTTTGAAAATAAAATAATTGGAAGGTGGGTTGGTTTCAAGGCACCATTTTAATGTGTCATTAAAAATCTACTTTTATTTCTATAAACACAAAGGTTGCAGGCATTGATTTTTCTGAAGACTTGGGAATTTGAGCATGCAGGCTAGACTCCCTGGGCATGCAGTGGGACCAACGTGACAACACTTTTCTTGACAGTCAAAATGGACTGTCCTATAAATCTGTATTCCTTCCTTCCCACCCCCTGTTAAGGGTGTTTCAAGCCCAAGACTTTTAACCCATTCAGTGCACTAGTGTCAAAGACCCTGAATTTGGGGCAAGCATCCTTCTAGCTCTTGGAACCAGTTGATATTTGCTCTTCCTTCTCTAGACAGTAGAGGTCACTTGCACATTGGTATGGGGTGAATGTTCCTATGTCTGAAGCCTTTTCATCCTCATGCAAGCCCAGAAATAAAGTGTAGCTCTCCGCCTCAGACCTCATCATACCATGATGCAGTAGCCACTAGTTTGGCCTCTGAATATACCTTTTCAGTTATGGAAGTGAGCATTTATATCACATCAACTTTGCAAAATGGCCATGAAAGTTGACCAGCCCAGGCACAAAATCTCACTGGATCTTATCACAGTGGTGATGAATAAAATGTACTCCTGTCAAACAGGAAAGTGAACAATATATATTAGAGAGAGGGAGACTAGAAAACATAAATTGCCTCTCACTGGAACCACTGCAGACTATTGGCTACAAATCAGTATGTGAACAGCATGTGCCCAGGAGTTTTTATGGTGTATGTGGGGAAAGTGGTACAAAGTGATGGGATCCCAGCAACTTTAACTATTTAAATGTTCTGGTAATCCAGGAATGACAGGGTTACAGGATCGGGAGCTAGAAAAACTAGACTTCTATCGCAGTCTCTGGCTGTGACCCCTTAGGCAAATCACTTAACCCCTTTGTGCCATTTTACAGATTGGGGAGGGGAGAATAAAACTTGTCCTTCTAAAGCACTTAAGCTCTTCAGAAGAAAATGCTATATAAATGTTGTGCATTAGCTTCATTGGTCTGTAAAAATGCTATTGCTGTTATGAAATCAGAAGTCATGCTGCCATTTACTAGGTGATATTGACGTGGGTATAGCGCAGTTTCTTTACCAGATGGCATTAATATGCTAATTACTACTGCATGCATTTAACACAACAGGGATATTATGCTCACTCAAAGGCTAAATTACAATTTTGTACCTCTCCATAAAATATTGCTTTTCTAGGGGGTTGTGGTGGAATTGAAGGCATTCAAATGTCCAACATTGCAGCTACAGCAAACGCTGATTGACTTTAAAAGTACAACAAGAAAAATGTATATGGAATTCTAAGCCCTATTTAAGCGTGGTATTTGGGTAGAAATTCTGATATCTGTATGATGGAATAGAACGTTTTGTCTTAAACCTCAGTGTAGTATGCTGTAAAAATACCAATTTGACCGAGTATTTCTGTTCTTGCTGTTTGATTTTGGCTGCAGGGGGCTGGGGTGGGGGGCGAAGGCCACTCCACACCTCACAGAGAAAAGACCCTCTTCAGAAACTGTGTCAGAAAGGACTCTTCTGTCAGATCATAGTGTTTAAAAATGGCTCCTGCCCCTTTAAAAATGGCTCCCTCCTGTGCCTGTGAGGTGGTGTAATGGAAAAGGCTGTTCTGTTCCATAGTGACTGATTGGCTCACTTAGCTTACATAGCAACAGTGAATGAAATAGAGGTCAGTGTATTTTAGCTGGTGAGTCTGCAACTGTCCTGGGTACAACTCTCTGCAGGTGACAAGTAACATCTTCTCCCTCTGTCTCTCACCTCTTAAAGAGTGGAATCGGTGAAGCCCAAACTGCAGAGGGCACCTGGTCACTCAGCCATGCAGATATCATTATATGTTGAGAAAGTGCATGCATTTTCCTCAGAGGGGGTGGCTAGAAGACTGGAGTGACACCAGCACATCAGGGTTTTAAATTGGTTCCATCTTTGTGTGAGGTGGTGGTTTTTTTTTTTTTTTTTTTTTTAAGCTTACTAAAGTAACAGGACCTTGAGGGTGGTAGCTTGCTCAGAATGACTGTAGGACTGTCTTGTGAATCTGTGTATGCCACATCCATCTGCACTTAAAAATGTGCCCTCTAAAGTCTTTAACTGGAAATAGCACAGAATTATGACCACTGTTGCAGCCAAAGTTCCTCACTTAAAGCCTTATTTCCAAACGACAGCGTTTCTTTCTTGAGTTGTTCTGCCGGGGAAAGGCCAGCACTTTAGTCATGCTGCTTTTCTTCCCTTGCCCTTAATTTTGCCTCCCATCCCAGGTGTGCACACGGATCTCTTGCAGGGATGTTCATGAGGGCTGGGCTGCTGGCCATGCTGCCCACTCTTTAAGAGGATTGAAGTATTTATTTTGAGTGGTTGTAGATTTGCAGAAATTAGAGGGATGGCACACACAGTGGGAAATGGTAAGTCTTAAGTTTGGGCCTCAACATTGTGTCAGTAACATGGGGGAGGGGAAAACCAGTGATTTAAATAATCCTCCCATTATCCCTGTGAAAATTAACAGTGGTATTCCTATTCCTCAGATAGGTAAAATGAGGCACAGGAGAGATTAAGGTCCCAAGTGACAAAAGCATGTAAGTTTGTGTTTAAGGAGAAGCATGTGCGTAAGTGCTAATGAAATGAATGTTACTTAGGAATTTCTACTTCTGGGGGAAATTCTGCTCCAAATTTTAAAAAAAATTTGGCACACTATTTTAAAATTCTGCAAATTGTATTTGTCAAAGTAACACTATATAATTGTCAGTTTCAATTATTTTGGTAATTTATTTCAAAATACCTGTAAGCAAGCATGTCTGTAAAAATACAGATGCGCATGTACACACACACTCTCTCCCTCCCTCCCCCAGGAGTAGAGTTTTACAGAAACCCTATGACAACCCAGTTCCTGTTTCTCTGCCCCTTACTCCTCCCAGAGCCCAGCTGGGGGGCTATATACTCTCACCTCCTAACCCCCCAGAGGCAAGGTGCAGGCCCATCCCCTCCTTCACTCCCCCCCGCCCAGACAATCACACCCCCTCCTCCCAGAGGCCAGCCTGGGGGGGGGGCCCTTGGCCCAGACACTCGCACCCTCTTTCCCCCAGAGCCCAGGGATCCAGAGGGAGAAATAGCCTGATGCTTGGTCCCAGGCTTGCATGGGGTTTTCTGTGCGCCACTGCCTCCTTCCTTCAGGGTGTGCTGGGAACTAGAGCTGCTGGGAACCCTGCAGTTCCTGCCCCGGCCTTGTCTTCTGTTTGTGAACTGAGCTCTTCCGGGTCTATCGGCCCCTATTTCTAGCCAATATCTCTGCAGCCCATTTCTGTGGAGGGGAAGAGGGAAATTCTCCGCACACATTAATTTCTGCAAAATTCTGCATTGTGCAGTGGTGCAGAATTCCTCCAGGAGTAAAAATGTGCTTAAGTGCTTTGCTGAACTGGGGCTACAGGATGAGCCATTAGGAATAATTTCTGGTCTCCCATCCTATCCTCCCTAGTGTACTAGCCACTAGGTGCCCATTAAATATTGGACAGAAGAGCCAATGGTGTCTTTTTTTGATGTAGGGCAGCAGCTCTCAACCTTTCCAGACTACTGTGCCCCTTTCAGGAGTCTGATTTGTCTTGTGTACCTCACTTTAAAACCTCATCTTAAAAACCACTTGCTTACGAAATCCGACATGAAAAGACAGAAGTGTCATAGCACACTGTGTGACTGAGAAATTGCTTACTTTTATTTTTGCTATACAATTATGAAAATAAATAACTTGGAATATAAATATTGTGCTTACATTTCAGTGTACAGTATATAGCACAGTATAAACAAGTCATTGTATGGGGAAATTTGGAGTTCGTACTGACTTCACTAGTTCTTTTTCTGTAGCCTGTTGTAAAACTAGGGAAATAGCTAGACGAGTTGATGTGTACCCCCGGAAGACCTCTGCGTACCCCCGGGGCAGGTGTACCCCTGGTTGAGAACCACTGATGTAGGGTTTATAGGCTGCCCAATCTTATTCTCTTGGGGATTCTTCAGTGTGGGTGGTCAACAATGAAACACGTACAACCATTTTTCTCGTGTGTGTGGGTGTCTTGGGGTCAAAAGTGAGCTCAAATGGTGGGCTTGACTGACCACTAGTGTGCATCTACACTGTCATCCCTTTGTTCAGTGGCTTTAGCTTCATATTGGGTGTGGGGGTTGCAGTGTGTCTTCTCTCTTCTTCCTTTCCTTGCTTCAGCAGAAGATGTACAAAAGGGGGGGGGCAGGACTTTGCTGTGAGTCATGTGCCCTAAATAAAATACATGGCTTAAATTGTCTAATGACAGACTGTAGCGTGTACTTTACAGCTTCTATACAAAGGCGTTTCACAATATTCTGCTATGCTTCATCTGTGTTCTTCGTTCCCTGGGTGGGGGGAGGAAGGGGGTGTGAGACTTTCTTCAAGCTTAAATCAGTTGAGAAGCTAATGCTGTTGCCTGAAGCCCACATACAGAGGGCCACCTTAAATAACTAGTGTTAACATTCACCAGCTGACAAGGAGGAGGACTGGGAGGGAGGGGGTTAAAAACTACTTGCTATCACACTATATTTAGCAATGAGGATTTTGTGTGGATAGCAAAGTTAAAGGCTCCTAGAAAACAAATGATTGTCGGGCTCTTGTACAAACAATTGTAATTTTGGTAGGATTTAATTCTGTTAGTGGGGAAGGTAATTTAGTTCTCAATTTGCAACAAAACCCAGCCCAGGGAAAAAATATATGAAAGGGAAAACTAAGAGAGAGAGTTAGAACTGCTTCCTGAAATAAAACTTGAAACCATGAGCTCTACTGATTGGTTGTCTAGCTATCTTTGGCTGCTGGGGGCTGCCCTCAGGGAAACAAAGCAAATCTTTGTCTCCTAGGTTACAAATTCCAACTTTGGGAGGGGGAGGGGACCCAAAGCAGTAGTACTCAACTGGCTTTGAAAGACCTGAGAGAATTGTGAGCCCATGTAGGCAGCTGAGTAGGTTCAGCCTGCACTGGAAGAAATTGTTGTTGGCAAAACATTTGTTTGAAAGTTGTCAAAGCAGATGCCACTCTGCTGTTGTGCTCAGCTCGCTAAAGCGAAGGCAACAGACTGAATACAACCAGGACCCCTATTGATGGCAGTTTGCGGCAGAGGCCACCCCAAAAGCAGCATGAACTCTAGTTCTCATTATTTTAAACTTCAGCATTAGTCACGCATCAACGCATTCAATTAAAATGTGACCTGGACCTCATGCGAGTGCAAATATTTAATAGTTTTTTGTAATGACTAAGGGAATGGTTTCCCTTCGACTGTACGGGTAACTTCCGTATATTAATTGCATCTGCTCCCTACCCTGCTCCCTTCCCTTCCCCCCCCCCCCTCCCCCCCCCCGCCAATATCCTTGCCCTTGGGTAATAGAGCAGGGCTGGTTATGGAATCCAGAATTCTGGCCCCCAAAGCAGTGTTCTAACCAAGGGATGATGTTCCCATTTACCCCATTCAATGAAATGTGTCTGACCAAAGAGGCAATCAGCGCTGTTTCTGTGCACAAAGCCCAGAAGAGATGAGTAAGGGGAAGAGCACAATGCTTTCTAGAGAGCACAGATAATTTATGATTTGACTGTGCTCTGAGCTCATGTGAGTAAATTTCACTTGGTGGCTAGCCTAGTAATTCCTGCACAGCATAGGAGGAGGGAGGTGAGGGTTATAAAGTGCAGAGGCCATGTGGGGCTGGGTGGAGAAGTGTTCTGGATGTCATGTTCGATTCTGCCCCCACTTGCACATAATGTAGGATCAGAGGGCAGACGGCTATGTGATCTTAGTGATGTTGCTGGGATCACAGGCTATGCCACGCGGCAAGTCTGCTAACTTCCAACTCAAGTGTTACAGTGGCACAGCTGGAGCTGTGGGGCTGCAGCGCTACAATGTTGTTGCTTCTGTCAACCTGGCTGCCTCTACACTGGGGGTTGTTTCAACCTAACCTTGGTACTCAGGGTGCAAAAACTTCAAAGCCCTCAGCGACATAGCCAGGTTGATCTTATTTTTAAGTGTAAACCAATGCTTAGTAGTGAAACATTACCATTTAAAGCTTGTAAAAATGAAATTTCTACTTAACCAAAGAATGCAACCTTATCTGGTACAGATTTTCCTCCTGTGCTCCATCATTCACCATGGGAGGGAGATTTTGTCCTGATCTCAAAATAGATCTTCCCAGTCTGGCTTAATTCAAGGCTGGAGTACACATCCCTCTTCATGAATTAGGAGTGTGCCAGGGAAGGTGTGAAGCATTTTGAGCTGAGGTTTGAGAGCAGTTACACCCAGACCATTTTTTCTTGCTAGATGTGAGAGGACAATGATCAGTCTTCTTCGCTTTACCTCTCCTTCTGGGCCAGAGTTTCCAAAGGCCATAACCCAAAAGCCAAGTGTGCATGTTTTTGAAAATGCACCCATCTATCTCCAGGCTTGGGAGCTGTTCTTGAAGGGCAGAAACAGAGTAGTGGGTTCTTCGGTTCCCTCAGGTAGTATCTGAACTTTGGCCCATGTCTCCCTCTGTTAGCATAGAGGCACCCCCAAATCACTAGTTGCTTCTGAAAATCTTGGCTTTGGACTGGTAGCACTAACCTGCCTTGTTTCCTAAGTCTATGGTTTTTCCTAGTGGATTCTAGGCATTTTCTTACCTCACCATCTTCCAAGCCTTGAATTGTTCCATCTGCCAGAGCATTGTAACTATTAAGTAAAATTCTCAAAAGCACCTAAATGACACTGAAACACAGTGGGACTTGGCTTCTAGCTCATTTAGGCACTTTTGGAAACTTTACCCCATGTCTAGAATCCATTTGAGGTATCTCAGAGCCTAGGACAACTCTGCTCCTCACTTACCTTAGGGCCCAGTTCAGGAAAGCACGTAAGCACATACTTACTTGGAATGCTTTCCTGAGTTGGAGTGTTTGGGAGGTGTCTTGGGCCCTGCACCATCCGCTCTTGTTCGGCTGTACGCTAATCCCCATCAGGCTGCTTCCAGTCTCTATCTTGTACAATTGACCCAGGTCTGTGCTGGATTAGAGTGCACACAACTGGTGGGGAAGTAACCATGCTGGATTCAAATGAAGCCTTAGTCCAGTAGGCTGTGTACTGCATGTTGGAATGTTGAGAGTATATTTAAAAAAAAAAAAAAAAAATTGTGCAGTGACCCAAAACACTGCCCCTGCCACTAATATCAGGACAGTGTTTTGGGCCATTATTGGAAGCAATGACTGAGCTGTGTCTTAAGCACGTCACCTCCAAGTGAGCTAAAATCTGGCGTGCGTTGGTTGTGCAGACTCTGAAATCTGAGTCATGATAGTTTCTAGAAGAACAGACTGTTTCATGCACTATACATGTTGCCTTGAAATCGTGTGACTTTTGGGTGTTTGTTAATCTTTTTCCCCTTCTTGTCCCTTAGGACTGACAGTAATCCCCCGAGTACTAAAGACAGAAGTTTCCTTTCGTATGGCTGATCCTAAAACTTATGAAGAGTATGTGGCAGGCCTTAACAAATTCTTGAAGAACTACGACAATGATCAACAAGCCAACAGTATAGAATTTGACGATTGCCCTGGTAAGCAGACTCCTGGATATGAAGTTCTGACTGTTTTCACATAACTGGAGGCAGTATTAGCCACCCCTCTCCTAACTCCATCCATCAAGAATCAAGATAATACTGGCCATTGTTGATAGTGTTGGTATAAGCCCTGTAGAGCATCTCTTTCCTAGTGACTAACAGCATGATGATTAGCTTTAGACTCTCTCAGGTTAATTAGCTGGTCCTGAAGTCGCTCATGACTGCCTGTTGTCCAAGTAGAATGCATTAGACCGTGAGCTTCGCTGTCCAACTCTGACAAGCTTATTGGTGGGATTGTGAAAAGCACTGAGCATTGGCCTTCCTCTGCTTCCATCAGAGACAATAGGGGTTTTACTGTTGTCTTCAGTAGGAGCAGAGTTAGGCCAGTGCTGAGCAAATTTGACTGTTCCACCCTATGTTCCCAAATCAAGTTAAGAATTCAAATCCTTGTTTCCAAAAGCTGTTAATGTGGGGAAGTGTCCCTTTCCATGGCCCCGGGGTGTAATAACGAACTACAGATAGACACCGAAAGCACTGTTGAATCTCTTTGGACTGCCTTTCCTTCTCCACATGGTCTGAAGGTAAATCTGTATTCAAAGCATTTCTTCTAGACTTGCTCCTTCTCCTCTGCTCCAACAGACAGAGGAGAGGTCGTTACCAGAAGCCATTTAAATCATGACACCAGCCGAATATTTTCCTCCTAAGTAGAGACAGTGTATTGGCTGCTCTGGGTCTTGACCCAAACCAGATCACTGGGCTCAAATGCATAGAAAGTAGCCTTTCCAGTAACACTAGCCCACGTGTATTTGTTTCTGTAAGTCCAAAGGCCTAAAACTCCAGTCATTGTCTTTCCATTGACATAAATGGAACAGGTGTCAAATGATCAACAGATGGTGGGTAGGTTTGTTTTTTAAAGTGTGCTTGAAATGCTTGTAAGTTGTTTCAGATCCCCACCCTCTACCAGAACATCTCAATTACAGAATCCACATTTGTGTCCTTTGCAGTCTAATTTTTGGGGCCAGATCATGCAGCTGGTGTAAATCTACATAGTTCCTTGGATTTCAGTGGTATGCCAGTTTACATCTGCTGATCACCTCCCCCCTCAGGTCAGAGTCAGAACGTTCCTTCCCTTCTGCAGCTGATGGCTTCAGCTAACACCTAAAGCATTGCTCTAAATGCATCTCCCTGTTCTGATTTAAGTGTGATATCAACTCTTGTAGGGGAGAGAGCCCTGACTTTTGATCCTGACCACTTAAGGGGGGGGGCCAGCAGCTTTCTCCTTCTAATGTAATTCAGCAAAGCACCTATAATGATGGACTGCATGTAATGTTGCCTTGAAGGGAGGTGTCTGTTGGAGGGAGAATACATTTCTGACAGAATCTCTCCTGTGACCCAAAACATCACCAATAAAAATCAGAGCAGCAGCCCGCCCACACACACATCCATTCGAGGAAAAAGGCCCAGTAGAAAACCGACTTGCCATGATCCGTAGAGCACTTGTCACTGAATGGCTTGGTGCAGATCCATGAAGTCAGTTTGTAGAAGGTGGTGTCTGTCTGTTTTGATTACTACTATACCTGAAAAAAAGGATTCCAATCCCAGGGAAATGCTCACAGGAGTTTTTTGCTTTTCTTTTCAAAGCTTTCAAGTGTGAGTTCATGCTGCATATAAGTGTTTTGGTTTTTGCCTCTTCTCCCCCCCCCCCCCCCCCCCAGATGAACCTGCCGACTACATAAACCGAGGACCATTTAATAATGACCAAGGTCAGAAGAAAGTCTGCAGGTTCAGACGTGATTGGCTGGGAAACTGCTCCGGAATGCTTGATTCCAGCTATGGATACAAAGATGGAAAACCATGTGTTGTTGTCAAGCTCAACAGAATTCTAGGCTTCAAACCAAAGGCAAGTGCTTCTTTTCCCTTCCTATTAATTTGGCGGAAGTATTTTTATAGCAGGAGCAGAGGACTGGTCTTGGAAAAGCCATTTACTCTGGACTCTTGTCTGTAAAATGGAGATATTCATGTCTACCTTGCAGGGTAGACATGAGGTTTAAATTCCTGGAAAGTGCTGTAAGAGCCTTCAGTGATAGGTGCTATGGAAACACTCTGCAAATCGAGTCTCTTGATAACATCACCTTGGTTCAGGACTGCCAGTTGCCTTCCCTAATTCAACCACTCAAGTTCCAGGGTGACTCTCTGGCACTGTACCTAGAAAGCAAACTCCCAAGTGGGCTCTGTGCCGTTCCTCCATTATGTGTGAATCATATGCTTTTCCAGACTACCTTTAGGAGATTTGCTTTGTCCTTTGACCACAAGCATTTATTGGGGGAGGGATGTTCCCTCGGGCTGTCAAGACTTATCTTTTACTAAATTCACTAACAGGAGGAGGAGGAGGAGGAGGATTATTAATTTTTTTTTTTTTTAAAGTAGTCTGTAGAGCTTCTCTTGTTACCAGATTGATTACTGCTGGTGAATTAGTGGCTTCCATGGCGACTTAACTTGCTCACAGTAATGACTGAAAATCGTTGCCAACCTGAGCTGGCTTTGAAACTTTGACCTAGAAGCAAATCTGGCTTCTCTCAATGAATCTGCCAGTAGTTCACCTCCCTGCCCCCCCCCCCGGGACTTTGACACACAAGGATGGGGCCACTTGTTGGCACAGTTCTGAACTTCAGGAAGACATGCTGGAAACTAATCAATGTGCATGTTTTCAATGGAGTTAGTCTGAAGAGCAGACATTTCACACTGGACAATCTAACACTTGCTTGTTCTGGGTTTTTTTTAGCCTCCAACAAATGGTAGCCTCCCTCCTGAGATGATGGGAAGATACAATCCATATGTCCTCCCTGTTCATTGCTTTGCTAAGGTAAGTGGGAAAGAGTGTCCGTGCCTTTCCTGACACGTGATCAGTCTCTCTTGTGAATCAAACTTCCTACAAAGCTAACTGTTGTAAATGTGCAATGAACTCAGGCCATCAAAGGGCAGAGCCAGTCAAAACCATAACCTACACCATACGAGTTTTGTATAAGCAGAGACTCTGGCTTCTAAGCCATGTCTGTGGGAAGACGTATACATTCCGTGATGCTGTTTATTATCCAGGAGCTTCTTTCTCTGGCCCCAGTTCTTAGATTGGTGCAGATTGACTTTAAAAGGATATTTTAAAAAGTGAGCATGCTTCAATCCTGAGATAGGAGTCAAGTCTTGGTGCTCATTCACTCCTTGACCTTTCTGCTGACAAATGACCCCCCACCCCCATTTCTTTTGATAAGGATATCTTCCCCTTAGGAACTGGATTGAGGCAACTCGTTTCACAGAGGTCAGTGAACAATTAATGATGACTGAATGTTTGTCATTGACCTGATCTCTGGGATGGGTAACCTAGAAATAAGTAAAAGGGACTCTTCTCCTTGCCCCTCCCCCATCCTTTCAGCCATGTACTCCTCAAAAGCAAGGTCTCTTCCAAGTAGCAGTATCCTCTCCCCTGGGTAATTCATTTACTCAAGCAGGAATTTGTAGAGAATGATGCTAACTGAAAAAGGCAGATTTATTTTTTGTTCAATCCAAAATTTTTGGACCGATTTAAGCTGCCCAGAGGCACAGCAAGCTTTGTCAATTCTGGGGCCAGTTTTAAGAGGGAATAATTATTAGAATTCAGGATTTTCCTGTACCCTCTGCTGTAGATAACAATGAGTGGCCAGGGAACAATAATGCTGATCTTACCAAGCTGCTGGAAAACAACTTGAAGTTCTGTGGTGACATAATTTGAGTGTTTTTGTGGAACCTACTTCCCTAATAAAAGGTAAATAGGAAAAATCATCCTGGATTATGTCAATTGATTATTTAATTGCCCCCATTCTACTACTGTGCACCTGTCCTTGGGGATACTGAATCGGTTTGAATTGCACTATCCAGCACAGAAGTCACATGGTGATGGCCAAGTACGGTTCAGATAATTACGTTGAATGGGTATACAGTGGTGGGAATATTTACAATGGGGCTTGTCCAAGTGATATATTTTTTTCCCCCCCTTTAGAAAGAGGAAGATGTTGACAAAATCGGCACCATTGAATATTATGGGATGGCTGGTTATGCTGGCTTTCCTCTACAATATTATCCATACTATGGCAAGCTGCTTCAGCCAAAATATCTCCAGCCTCTCATGGCAGTGCAGTTCACTAATCTGACCTATGACACGGAAGTGCGTGTGGAATGCAAGGTCTACGGTGAGAACATCGGTTACAGTGACAAAGACCGTTTTCAGGGACGTTTTGAAGTGAAATTTGACATAAAGAGCAGCTGATCATAAGCACAATTTTCTTTTCTCCCCTCCTAGCCATTTAAAAAGTAAAAAAACAAAACAAAAAACCTACTAGTCTTGAACAAACTGTCATACGTATGGGACCTACACATAATCTATATGCTTTACACTAGCTTTCTGCATTACTAGGTTAGAATGTAAACTTAAAGTGTAGCAATAGTGACAAAATATTTATTCTACTGTAAATGACAAAAGAAAACAAAATTGAGCCTTGGGACATGCCCATTTTTACTGTAAATTATGATTCCATAACTGACTTGTAGTAAGCAGTGTTTCTGGCCCCCTAAGTATTGCTGCCTTGTGTATTTTATTTAGTGTACAGTACTATAGGTACATACTCTGGTCATTTTTCAAGCCATGTATTGTATCTGTTTTCTACTTTCTGTGAGCAAAGATTTTGCTGCCCGAGGTGTAAATACTCAATGGGACTAGAACTGGCATGGTACTTTACTTTTTTTCCTTTTAAAGATAAAGGCCCACCTGTGAGACTATTTAACAGCACTCCATAGATCCTTTTTATTTTCCTGTGGTGTAAGGGTATTTTATTTGAAGGGGCAACAGGGGAAACTATGAATAAATAAAAAAGGTGATTGTATTCTGTGCTCTGTAGTGAATGCTCTTTCCACCCTCCTCCTCCAGTATGTTGTGTGAAACCTGAGTCAGGCTTTCCCCACCACTGATGACTGATAATTATTTGCTTTGTATATTCTTTTTTTTTTTTTTTTTCTGCTGGCAGCATCACATGGTGTGGTGCTAATGTCTTTACTGAATGTTTTAACCATTTTCATGGTGGAAGATTTTATATTTATGCAGTTGTACAATTTTATTTTTTCTGCAAGAAAAAGTGTAATGTATGAAAAAACCAAAGTCACTTGTTTGAAAATAAATCTTTATTTTGAACTTTATAAAAAGCAATGCAGTACCCCATAGAATGGTGTTAAATGTTGTCTAAAGTGCAAAACTCTATGTTCTAACATGTAATAAATAGCCAGGAGCACAGTGCTCTTGCTCTTGTATTTCAGTCAGGTTAAAACATTGGACAATAAATGAATGAACACATCTCTCTCCTTGTCTGTCTTTCGTTTAGGAACTGGAGCTAGTTCCATGTTCTGCTGTCAGTTGTCCAGAATCTTGAAAAAGTACTGGACCTGTAAAAGACACAAGTTACAGTGCATCTTCTAGGTAGTTAACCATTGCAAAGTGACTAAAAATGGCATCAGTGTGAATCCAGCTGGAGCTCTGAAACTAATCAACTGTACTTGCTTTGCAAGAAAAACACCTTGGCTGTCAGAATGTACTGGTCACACTGGACTCTGGCTGTGTAGGGCTGGGGGACCTTGAGAGTTCCTGCAGTTAGCACTTCAGGAAGTGACTTCGCTATAGCTGTATGTACTCTTTCTATAGCTTTGATGGGCAGTGATTGTTTTTAGCAGGGCTGGGAATTATGGAAAGGTCAGACATTAACTTTTTGAATATCAACCTCTGTCAAAGCTTTAAAACCCAAATCAACGTCACATCAAAATTTACAAAGTAAATATCCTTAAATCAGAACCAAGTTCTGATTCAACACTTTTCTTCTCTGTAAGTGTTGATTTCATCATAATTTACTGACAATCTTATCCTTCCAGGCCTATTTATTTTACTTACAGAACTTTAAAATGCAGGCCTACACTTTGAAATAGGATTTCAGTGCCATTTTTATTAGATGAAGGAGCCTTCAGCTTCCTCTCTCAAACAGGTCAAACCTTTGAGTTTAGGAAAAGCAAGGGCTACTACATTAGTTAATACTGTCTAAAACACAATCTAACTTCTGATAGGAGTAGCTGAAATGAAAATATTGTGCTTACTGACCAACAAACCTGTACTTCAACTTCTGTTAATCTGCTGATGCGTCAACTGCCTTAGCACCTAATGCACCTTTACTTTTGAAGGCTGAGTTGGCAGTCTCAAATACCCTTCTAAAAATGTGACTGAAATTTTTTCTGTTTAAAAGTTGGACAGCATTGGCTGCTTCAGCCCAGACACAAGTAGAGGACAAACTTATTCACAAGCAATAACTGAGTTTATATAAAATTGTAATCACCTAGGGTTACCATACGTCCTCTTTTTCCCAGACATGTCTGGCTTTTTGGCACTCAAACCCCTGTCCGGGGGGAATTGCCAAAAAGCCAAACATGTCTGGGAAAATGGCAGCTCTGCTCCTCCCCTGACTCTTCGGCTCTGTTTAAGAGTCGGGCTGCCTGAGTGCTACCGGCTTTGGGCAGCCCCCTTGCCTCCGGACCCTGCGCTGCCAGAGCCCGGGAGGGGAAGTGCCCGGCTGGGGGCGCAGGGTCCGGAGCCCAAGTGCTACTGGCTTCACAGTTTGCCGGGCAGCCTCCAGACCCTGCGCCCCCTCCCGGGCTCCAGCTGCGCTGGGGAAGCACCAGGTCTGGAGGCTGCCTGGCAAACCGTGAAGCCGGTAGCGCTCGGGCAGCCCTTTCCTCGGGGCTGGGAGTGGGAGGGGGCAGTTAGGGCAGGGGCAGGGTCCTTTTTTTTATTTGCTAGATATGGTAACCCTATAATCACCAGAAACCTCCATTTAATGAGAATGTACTTCAAAGACAGCAGTAACTGAGTTATTCCTGGGTGTTCACAAATACTGTTCCTACTGTTTAAAGGTTGGTGGGGAGCTCAATGAATGTCAGTGTGGAGCTACCATGCATCAGTGATTTTTTGGGGGGGGGGAGGGAAGAGGGCAAGAGGTTGGCATAGGCAATCTAGTCTCTCATTTAAAATTAATGGCTATGGCTCCTTCCATATACAGCCGTAGGTTGAAGAAATGCAGTCCTACTTAGTGCTTTGTGTATGTGTGACCCCTTAAGAGCAAGAGGCACTCGAGTTGAAAGACTGGGTCTCTTGCTCTTAACAGCAACAGACATTTTGTGAACCCCACCAGCTTGAGAACAAATTAACCACATGCCTCTCACTTGCTTTATGCACACCTTAGGCCCTGCTTGAAGAATCTTACTGTGGTAAAAAACTGAGCTCATACGACAAGGCCTAATTAGGCTTGCATGCCATTTTGCAATTCATGGCAGACTTAAAAAGCTACCTTTTAAAGTGTTAATAGAACAGCACCGTAACACCGGAGAACTTCCACACAATGTCTCCTGCTTTTCTATGCATTCACAAAGAAGTTTAATTCCCTAAGCCAAAGGCATATCAGTAAAAAGGTAGCACAGTGAGACGTGACTCAGTTATGATAGTCACAGGTCTTCTAAAGACTGATGCAGCTAAAGAAAATTGCAATGATTAAAGTGGCAGTGGAAAGTGTTAGCAGAAAGAAGCCTCTATAATCAATCAGCATTTTCACAGTGGGGTACCCATCCCCCTCTTACAGCTAGGAAAGCAAGCCCCATAGAAGTGAGACATGGATTCTGTTCCCACTCCATTCCATTTCCTGTCACACTACTTACCTTAATGCCCCTCTAAAATCAAATATGAAGCCTCTCAAACCTAGACTGCACTGATTTTCCAACTCCGTCAAGTACCACCACAAATGTGCCCCTCCCCTAATATAAAGTATTTGCAACTGGCAGAATCCCAGTTATGAAAGTCTAATTCAATCGATTGGAAAGTACCTTTCTGTATATTTCATCATGTGTTGCATAGCAAAATGTGGGTCCCTTGAAAAATCACCACTGAGTAGATAAAAAGTGCCCAAAAAGCATCTAAGAAAGGTACATCAATATCATCTAAAACTATCCCAAGAGCAAGCTCTTCTGCATCTAAAAAATCATCCCTAATGAAGAGTCTGGAAAGCCTAGACTTGCAACTAATGACAGGCCCGCATTTTGCATGGTATGACCTGGTACTTAGAATGACAGTAGTGCTGCCATATACTCAGCAAAACAATCTTTGTCAGAGACAATGCTCTTAAGAGTCCCTGCCTAAAATCCTAGCCCCAGTGAAGTTAATGAATTTTTCCACTAACTTCAGTGAGGCCAGGATTTCACCCCCAGGGCAAAGGGCTTAGAAGAACAGTCCATTTTTTTTTATGTTGTCACTTATAGACTCAGACTCTAAGGTCAGAAGGGATCAACATGATCATCTAGTCTGACCACCTGCACATTGCAGGCCAGAACCTCACCCCCTGTGCCTTCAGTAACTCTGCCAGCAGTTAGGGGTCTATTAAAGTCCTCAAATCATGGTTTTAAAGACATCAAGTTACAGAGACTCCACCATTTACACTAGTTTAAACCTTCAAGTGACCCTTGCTGCATTCAACCCACTTCTGAAGTCAGTGACACAATGGAACATGAGAAGTCTTTACAAACAAGACCCCTGGGAACCCAGTTTTAATTTAGGGACTGCCCACCAAACATACTGCTGCCTTGAACTACTCTCTGTAATGGCTAAACAGTCCTATTTGATTAACAGGGATAATGCTTCTAACATGATACTAAGTTTGAAAAAAACAAAGTATGCTAGAGGAAATTGGTGGGAAGGCATTTACCATGCCACTGAAAAAATATTCCCAACAAGAAAGCATGAGACACCATCAAAAACCCCAGCCCTCCCTTTTCAATATAATCAAAAGTTTAATAACAGGCAGTTTAGTGACACACAAAGTCTCCAGTCATGACTGGCCCACCATTGTGCTGGTCCTGTACAACAGAGGCCGTCCCTACCTTGTCCAGCTATATATATACACCAATAACCAACCAAAGGCCTCCCACTAAACAATGGCGATAAAATGTCTGCTCTAGGAAAATCATCTGATCAGACTCTAACCAAAGGTATGTAAATTTATTAAGAACATGCTACAGGGTGAAAGGCTGGCTTCACTGAACTCAATGGAAGTTTTGCCATTGAGCTCAGTGGGGTCAAAATTTCACCCATAGGCTCTACAAGTCAACTTCAGGGGGAAAAAAAACAACATTCCTTCCTCCCCCCCGCTCTCCCAAAATGAGCAATAAATTATTTTATATCTGGGCCCCACAGTAAATTCAGAGGATTTCAGTCACTAAATTCTACACCAAAAAAGCCATCTAATGTACAAATTCAATCCACCAATATAATATTAAAATAATTTGATAACATCTTAAATTGGTTCCCAAACTTTGTTCTATCCCTGAGAACCAAATGGTACGCAAAAAACACCACCAAAATCTACACTGCCTGCATACATGCTTCATTGGGGGGAAAAAAGCCAATTCAATTAAGGTGGAAGTGGCCTGTTCTCAACAGTTGACAAGAAGTGGTGAATACCAAGGGAGGGAAAATTACTTTTGTAGTGCTAACGAGGCCAATTCAATCAGGGTGGATGTCGCCCATTCCCAACAGTTGACAAGAAGGCGTGAGTATCAACAGAGGGAAAATTACTTTTTGTAGTGACCCAGCCGCTCCCAGTCTTTATTCAGGTCTAATTTGATGCTGTCAAGTTTGCAAATTAATTCCAGTTCTGCAATTTCTTGTTGGTGGCAATTCTTCGACAAAAAAACTTCAAAAACAGACTCTGAATAAAGACTGGGAGTGGCTGGGTCACTACAAAAAATAATTTTCCCTCTGTTGATACTCACACCTTCTTGTCAACTGTTGAGAATAGGCCACTTCCACCTTAATTGAATTGGCTCATTAGCACTGACCAGGGCCGGTGCTACCATTTAGGCAAACTAGGCGGTTGCCTAGGGCGCCAAGATTTGGGGGAGCCAAAAAGCGGTGCCCCCAATTTTTTTTTTTTTTATAGCATGGCTGGGCTGGGCTGCCGCACGGTCGCCGCTCCACTTCTCCAGCCTTCCAGGCTTGCGGCGCCAATCAGCTGTTTGGCGCCGCAAGCCTGGGAGGGGAGAATTAGAGCAGGGGCAGCATGCTCGGGGAGGAGGCAGAGCAGAGGTGAGCTGGGGTGGGACGCCTCAGTGGGGGGGGCGCACTGGCCCTGGCACTGACCCCCACTTGGTAAGGCAACTCCCATCTTTTCATGTGCTGTAATATATATACCTGCCTACTGTATTTTCCACTCCATGCATCTGATGAAGTGGGTTTTAGCCCACAAAATCTTATGCCCAAATAAATTTGTTAGTCTCTAAGGTGCCACAAGGACTCCTCTTTGTTTTTGCTGATACAGATTAACACGGCTGCTACTCAAACTTGTGAAGCAGTGTTGCAAAGGAGACAGAGATGGAGAGACATTTTCTGCTCCACTGTCAGAAATACAAGGGAGCTGAGAAATGTTAAGTCCTCCAATCTATCATACCTGATGGAGACTTTCCATTAAAAAATCCTGAGGGGAGTGTGTGTGGGGGGGGGAGATGTTTGAGAAAAACAAAGGCCAGAGATAGCATCACATAGGAAGAACTGTGCCCCTGAGGGTATGTCTACACTACAAGCTAGGGGTGTGACTCCCCCCGGCTCATGTACACACACTTGTGCTAGGTCTCGTTGAGCTAGTGAGAATAGCTGTGTAGCTGCAGTGGCAGAGAAAGCATGGCTGAGCTGTGCAAAATACAAACCCACCAAACACCAGTAGATATTGCGCTAATGTGAGCATGTGTCCATGGGCAGGGGAATCACCCCCCAGCTCAGACAGAGCCGGAGTCAGAGGTGAACAGGAATGACCAATGGAGATAGGATACAATCCAAAACCTGACTATAAAAGCCTGATGGGATTCTGGATACTTAGATTGTAACAGAGCTGTTTGAGAACTGGAATTTCTGTTCCATGGGAAATTCCAACAAGGTCCCAATTGAGAATGTATATTTTGAAATGTCCCACAAAATCAAAATTCCAACATGTTTTGATTTAGGACCACGGAAATATTTCAATTCAGTAGCGTCAGAAAATTTCAAAAGGTGGTCATTTTGTTTGGACTTATTTCATTTTAACTTTAATATTAAATAGAGCACATTAAATGAACACTAATATTATAACTGTATATTTGACATCATGTGTATAAGTAAAAACGTTTCCATGCTGTCAAAAAAGTTTACACTTTTTCCTATTAAAAACTTATCGAAAAATCGGTACTTTCCCATGAAATGTTTTGAGGTTGACAAAGCTGCATATTTCAATAGGAAACTATTTTGTCAAATTTTTTTGACTATCTCTAATTGTAAGCTCTTTGGGGGCAGGGACCATCTTACTGTTATATGTTTGTACAGTGCCCAATAACTGGTTCATGGCTAGGGCTTTAATGTACTAGACCTACTTTTCACAAATACCCAAGGTTTGTATCTTTTTAACATTTTAGCAGCATTATGTAACTTGTCACACTAAAAAAGAATTTTGAATTCAGCTTGACTGATGGAGAGGCCTATCTGCCATCAACTTCAAATTTCAGGGTGATTTGTTTGTACAGTGGTGACTTTGTAAAAGCTTCCATTGCACTCAGTAGAGCTGCTACTTCCTTATTGCTTACATGGTATATTATCAGCTGTCTATCTGAACACTCTGTTCATGGTGCCAGATTGACTCAAGTGTAATTTTCTACATTAAAATGATTTCTCTCTCTGCTCTTGGCGAGATAGGCTCCTAGATTCCAGAGTGAGAAGCACATTAAAAACACCTAAGAAATACAGAGAGAGACACTTAAAGGCAAACTCATAATAGTTGAATTTGAGAGCCAGCAATCTTATGCTTATACGTAACATCAATAAGGTGTTGTATACCCCTGATTAGAATAGAGGTTTAAGCCTTAGAATGTCGGGGTTCTTTTCCCACCTCTGCCCAATCCTCTCAACTTGCGAAGATGTAAATGTGGAACACAACGTGTGTCAGAGAACCAAAATGAGGGGGACAAAAAGCAGGAACGTTAAAATGCATGAAATCTATTCCTTCGGTGTAAATAACTCTGTTTAACTTTGGTCACATGATTATGCATTTCTCATTTAACTAATTTTCAACAATAAAAGGAAGGAGACACCAAATGTGGGTGGAATATAGGTAACTTGGGGATTTTGAGAGGTATAGCTCTGCCACTGACTTGCTGTGACACCTTGGGCAAAGTCACTTAATCCCTTTGGTCCTGTTTCCCAATTCATTAAATGTGAATAATACTTCATTAATGATTGTAAAATGCTTTGATAGGTCTAGATGAATGTCACACTTAAAATCTACACGACTAGTACTAATAAAGAGTGTTAACTACAGCTGCCCTGTTTATTGCAGCCTGGATCTCCATCTGTACGGCCTCTCTGGAAGGGTATTCTCTCAGACTAATGGCTCACCCCTGGTTTGGAGAATCTCTCTTTTAAAATGGCTTTTATTTCATTGTCTAAAACCCATACAGAACGTACTGACAAACTTCAAAGCCAGAACAAGCACAATAAGTACTGTATAACCTACAAATTATGTGCCATTATGTTCTTTCCAAATACAATTATGTGGATTAGCTGCCATAGACTCACAGTAAAATCTGTTAACAATTTACATGTATATAGTACGGAGGAAGGATTTGCCTTTCTAAAGACCTACTCTCAGAAGCTGTGCGTTGCTGGGCAAGATGCTACAATGATAAATGTGGCTCTGGGTAATCAGTAGCAAACAGTGCCCATCTATTTCCCCAATTACCATAATCTATTTCAGGGGTCGGCAACCTTTCAGATGTGGTGGCTGAGTCTTCATTTATTCACTCTGATTTAAGGTTTCGCGTGCCAGTCATACATTTTAACATTTTTAGAAGGTCTCTTTCTATAAGTCTATAATATATAATTAAACTATTGTTGTCTATAAAGTAAATAAGGTTTTTAAAATGTTTAAGAAGCTTCATTTAAAATTAAATTAAAATGCAGAGCCCCCCGGACCCGTGGCCAGCACCCGGGCAGTGTGAGTGCCACTGAAAATCAGCTCACGTGCCGCCTTTGGCACGCGTGCCATAGGTTGCCTACCCCGATCCATTTAAGGAATTAGCACTTGTGAAAGATGGTGCGTTGCTAGCTGGAGAGTGAGGCCAAGGTTGTCAAAAGTAACTAGTGATTTTGGGTGCCTCTTTTCTAGGCCTTTTGGGGTGGCCCAATTTTCAGAAAGCGCTGACCCATGCCACTGGAGAAACAGGCCTCTTTACAATGCCTCTTATTGGGCATCCAAAGATGGAGGCAGACAGATCACTAGTCACTTTGGAAAATCTCAGCCTGCAGTCACTCTTTACTCAGAATCCTGATACAGCACAAACTGCAGGAGAGAAAGCTTTCCCTGCACAACACAAATGTGCCTCAACCTTGACCCGGAAAGGGCAATACAGTTTCTATGGTCTATTCAAAACTTTCACCCCTTTGCTATCAACAAGGGGGCCACTCTGTGCCAAAGACAGTGATGATTTTTTTCTGTGGACATTTGTCCTCCAGGGACAACAGTGAGACCAACCAACCAAACTCATTTTGCATAGGCCATCCAATAGCCTTTAATATGTGGTAACTTTCAGTTACACTCACTCCTCCCTTGGGATGGGCTTGAAGGAGAAGATGAAAGGCTCTGTATCCCATTACTAATCCCAGCAGCCACTCAACCTCCAAGGAAAACTGAGTTATAACATGCAGATAAACCCACTTTGCTTCCTGCTCCTATATAACATGGAAAAAGAACTACGACCCTCTGACTCCAACAAGACCAATGACCTCACAAGGGAAAGCTCTAAATCTGTGGCATTCCACAGTGGACACAAACTCACTGCAATCCTAGGACTAGCGAAGATGATAATTCCATCTCTCAAGCTTTCGAAGTGCACAATAAAATAGCCGTTTCCAAACTTTCTACTCCCGAGCAGTTTCAGGAGTTTACACAGTCGTGCAGGCAATAATAAAATCCAACAACATCCTGATTGTATCACTCATGCAAACACTTCTCTTTTCAACAGTGTGCATCCTAAAAACAAGGAGGGGGTCAGACAGAAAATTAAAAAGGAAAGCAAACAAACCAACCAACCAAGCATCCCAAGGAAAGAGAAAGGTCTCTTAAGTGCAGGACACAGCAGAGGAGTGAAAAAGTAGAGAAATTCACAAGTGAGGTTATTCCCAAGAAATGGAAACTCCCCTTAAAATATAAAGGGGAGCTTAATGCTAATGCAAGGTGCCAGCTAGCTAGACAGCCTTAGAGCCCAGTGTTCTCTGTTTAACCATGGAATAGGTACAGAATGGGCAGTAGTAGTACACTTTGGCACAGAGGCGGATTATGACTTCTTTGTGCCCCAGGGCCCCAATAACATTTGGGCCCCCCATGTCCTGGGGGCCATGAGGCACCGGAACCAGGGAGGCCATGGCCCCCCTACTTTTTAACATGGGCATAGTAGCCTTAGGCAGGTGTGGAGCGGTGGTGGTGGCAGGGACTGTGCTTCACAGCGGAGGGAGCTGGTAAGGTGATTAACTCCCCCGCCGTGAAGCATAGCCCCTGCCCAGGGCAGGTGGAGGGTTCAGGGCTCCACACAGCGGCCCAGGCTACCTGGATGGCTCTTACCACGGCCGGCTTCTTGCCTGGCCAGAGGGCAGGGTCACAGTTCCAGCGCCAGAGGGTCCCCACTTCTACACAGCTTCCAGAGCTCCTGTGGGGGGCCCCAAATTGGCCAGTACCCCTCAGGCCCATGTGTTAATCTGCCACTGGCTTGGCAGAATGCCTCGACCCTGCCCTGAGTTGAAAGAGTACTTTGTTATTCATGGTCCATTCATCCTTGGCCTCTCAATCTGAAACTGCTAAACCCAGGGTACCTGTTAGGGTCAGTTTTGGTAGTGGTGGTTTTAGCAATGTAGACTCTTTCCCAATGGAAACTAGTCTAAGACCCCTAACTCATTTCACCAGCATCACCAAAAGGGTGATAGTCATGTTCAGTCATTTCTAACCTGTGCTGAATTAGAATTATCAGCCAAGAGATGGAAAGCTCCATAGTCTATTAGTAATTCAGAGCCAGCCAGTCCTCCTCCAACTGGCTGAGAGAGATGCATGCAATTCATCAGTGCTCTCTCTCTCAAGCCATTTTGACACTACTCGCGCTGAACCAGTGACAGGGCTCCAGGAACATGGTCCAGGTGATATTGTGAGATCCATGTGACTTCTACTGACCCATGGCACTGACGTTTTATAACTCTTTAGGAATATCTCAATTTGAAATCACTAATGGGAACTCAAATACCATTTTGGCCATTCAAGCTGCTCTCTACATCAGTATAAACCTCGCTGAGACCTGACTGCACTTTTTGATGGCTAAGTCTGAGTTTTGTTTTAGATGTTGTTGATTCAGTGTAGTATTAATACAGCAGCATGGATTAAAAAACTCAAAAAAAAATCTTGCATTTTTACAACACCTTCCATCCCAAAGGGTTTTATAAACAAAGTGATGTACAAACGAGGGAGTCATTTTATCCACCACTCACATGCAGTCACCTCTGGGGTGAGACCCAGCAGCAATACCACTCAACCAACAAGGAAGTGAGGAATAGCTTTTCCAGATGAAACCGCAGAGAGAATTTAGTTCCCTGTTGGACTTTGGTCAGGACATCAAGGTTACACCCCTTTCCTTCTTACCAAAGTTCCAAGGAATCTGTAAGGAACAAAACTGATCAGGAAGGGCCAATTTGAACTATTCACACATACTGGCAGGTTCTAAATCAACTTTAACCACTGACATAAAAGACCTGGGCTTCATGGCAGAGAGCTCAATGAACAGCTATTTTCAGTGCATGATCATGATGAAAACAAACAAATAAGAGGGTACTCTGCTTTAAGCAATAGAGAATAACACTAAAAATATTGTAATGTTATAACATATGTTGGTGGCACACTCTCATCCCAAATGTGTGTTCAGCCATGATTAGCCCATCTCAAAAAGTTATAGCTAAAGTAAAAAAGAAGGACAATGGTAGTTTTTCAATGTCTTACTAATTTTAACAGTAGGACGGATTAAAAAGATTAGGTCGACATCTTAGATGGGAAACACATAAGAACGGACACAATGGCTATACATGAAAATAATGAAGGCTACAGTAAAGATAAATTGGAGCTGCTAATTTACTCTCTTTAATAGTACAATAAGGGGATATAGTCAATGAAATTAAAAAGTAAATTTAAAATGGATATAACAGTACATAGCTAGCTAGTGGAATTCACTGACACAAGATATTGAATTCAAGAGGAGTTCAGACATTTACAAATGTAAATTTTTTTTTCCATAACTGCAATAAAAAACCAAACAATGTAAAACTTTAGAGCCTACAAGTCCACTCAGTCCTACTTCTTGTTCAGCCAATCGCTAAGCAAACACATTTGTTTACATTTACGGGAGATAGTGTTGCCCGCTTCTTATTTAGAATGTCACCTGAAAGTGAGAATGGGTGTTTGCATGGCACTTTTGTAGCCAGCATTGGCAGGTATTTATGTGCCAGATATGCTAAACATTCGTATGCCCATTCATGCTTGTAGGCTCTAAAGTTTTACATTGTTTTGTTTTTGAGTGAAGTTATGAAAAAAATTCTACATTTATAAGTTGCACTTTTACATTACATACAGTACTTGTATGAGTTGAATTGAAAAATACTATTTCCTTTTGTTTGCCTTTTTACAGTGCAAATATTTGTAATAAAAATAATATAAAGTGAGTACTGTACACTGCATTCTGTGTTGCAATTGAAATCAATATATTTGAAAATGTAGAAAAACATCCAAAAATATTTATAATAAATGTAAATTGGTATTCTATTATTGTTTAACAGTGCGATTAAAGTTGCAATTAATCACATTTGTTTTTAATCGTTTGACAGCCCTAGAAGAAACTACTCCCGTGAGCATGTTATTTCATAATTGTCCAGCCTGGATTTTACTTCTCTCTCTGAAGCACCTGGTATTGGCCACTGTTAGAGATAGGACATTGGACTAGACAGGCCTTTGATCTGGCAACTCCTAAATTCACAACTAATTTTAAAGACCAAAACACCCAGTTCCCAATATCACGCTGGGATACTGATTCAGTACCACCTCAAACCACCACTTCTTACAACATCTAGGCATATTTTAAGAGGACTCATCCAAATACTGACTCAGTATGTCCCTGTTTAGTTTGAGCAAGCACTAAAGGAATCATAGCACAAGGCTGCAGGCAAAAATAGTTTTAAAGACCTTATTTGAATAGCTGTAAAATGGCTAGGAATAGAAAGCAGAGGGCCTGATTTTCAGAGGGGTGGGGCACTCGCATTGACTCCAAATGTAGTTCTGGGTGTTCAGCACTTCCAAAAATCAAGTCGCAGAACTCCCTGCAGGTGAGACACACGTGAGAAAGAAGGACCCAAAGCCTGGGAGGTTTCCACATTGTAACCGTCTGGGCTGCCAACAGCTCACAGGTGTATGCACAGGAGCAAATGAGAGCGTCACTGGAAAACGGAGAATGGGAGAGTCTGCTCAGAGTGAAGTCACCACACCAGTTATTTAGGGATTTGCATACTGTTCGCTGTAGCAGGTAAACAGCTATATTAAAGTAACTGAGAAGGAAGAAGTTAGTAAAAGGCAATAAGATGAGATCACTCCTATTAGAAGTTAAAATGATACATCAAGAGGCAAATAAATTCACTGGGAGCTGTACAGCTAACAAGCTATCCCTAAACACCATGGTATAGGTGCAAAGTAACACCTATCCAAAAGGCCCTGCTAGGGGACCATATATGCTACAGTTCGTGGCGCAAGAAGGATTATTTCACACACAAGAAAATGGTCGGTAACATTTTATTCATCGGAAGTAACCTCCTCTTTCAAGTGGGTTATTCAGAGATTTTGAGTGTCTGTGCTATTCAACTCACTGCAGCCCAAGAGATCTCTCACTATAGGATTATTTTACACAGCTGTGGCACTCAAAGTGCTTTACAATCCAATGAAGCCTCAGGACTTCCACACCCCTGTGGAATGGGTCAGTTCTATCACCGCTATTTACATTAGTACATGGGGAAACTGAGGCACAGCAAGACGGTGAGACTTGCCCAAAGTCCCACAAGTCAATGGCAGTCTCCTGCACTAACCACTCAACAAGCTCTGCTTAAAATCAAAGAGGAGGTTTTCCTTATATATATATATATATATAGGGAAATAACTTCTTGTTTTATATTTAATTTATAAACGTGCATCTACTCCACACTCACTCAGTATATATAAATGAATACTTAGCCAGAGTTAGGAAGTGAATTCCTGTCCCCACTGATGTCAATAGTAAAATTCCTAATGATTTCAGTGAGGTCAGGATTTCATTCAAGTTTCCTATGTATTACCTAGGTTGTAAGCTCTTTAAGTCAAACACCCTCATTGTGTTCTGTGTTTGTGCAGCACCTAGCACAGCGGGATCCTGGTCCTGCCTGGGGCGTATATTTGGGAAATATTACGCATGACAGGGGAAGTGATTTCTAAAGTTTGTGAAAGAACCTTAACTCAGGATTTCCTGCATTTGTAGTGATCGTGCTAGCTAAGAATGGATGTCAGCAGCCTTCGCTGCATGTTACCACAGTGTTTTGTGATTTTATTTATTATATATATATATATATATATATATATATATATATATACACACACACACACACACACACACACACACACACAAACTTATTGACCCAATTCAATCACACCAGCGTACATTAGGAGTAGCTCCAATGAAGTCAACAGAGTTAAACTGATAAGAGAAGAGTGAGGCCCTACACAGTACAGGTATACTTAATAATTTGCCTAGGGGAGATCTGGGAAGGATGCTATTTAGACAAGTGAATAGTAATATTTCAGTGTGTTCCTAAAGGTGTATTAGTGGACAGAAAACAGCCTTACAGTCACACAGCTCTATACACCACAGGGTATGTCTACACTGGAGCTGGGAGGTGTAATTTTCAGCTTCAGTAGACATACCCATGCTAGTTCTGATTTGAGTTAGTGAGCTAAAAATAGAAGTGCAGTTGTGGCAGCATGAGCAGCAGGAGGGACCAGCTGTCCCGTGAGAATGTGCCCACTGTTTCAGATGGAATCTGAGACAGAAGCCAGGCCAAGAAAGCAGGCCACACAGGCTATTGTGAGGTCAAAATATACAAAAAAATAAAAAATTCTCTAGCTCAGCATAGCCTCTCTCTCTCTATGTGTATATACACACATCACATAAATCAATGGCTCTCAACCTTTCCAGACTACTGTACCCCTTTCAGGAGTCTGATTTGTCTTGTGTACCCCAAGTTTCACCTCACTTAAACTACTTGCTTACAAAATCAGACATAAAAATACAAAGTGTCACAGCACACTATTACTGAGAAATTGCTTACTTTCTCATTTTTACTATATAGTCATAAAATAAATCAATTTGACTATAAATATTATACTTACATTTCAGTGTATAGTATATAGAGCTGTATAAACAAGTCATTGTCTGTATGAAATTTTAGTTTGTACTGACTTTGCTAGTGCTTTTTATGTAGCCTGTTGTAAAACTAGTCAACTATCTAGGTGAGCTGATGTACCCCCTGGAAGACTTCTACGTACCCCTGGTTGAGAACCAGTGACAGAAATGACCTCTGGGATAAGGTGAAACGAACAGAGCTTGTTGTCTGATCTGCTCCCAGCTTGTTAACCTCTCTTCTCTAGTGCTTAGAAATACCCAATCTTGGCAGAATAGGTAGGGTGACGAGACAGCAAGTGTGAAAAATCAGGATGGGGTGTGGGGTAATAGGCTTCTATATAAGAAAAAGCCTCAAATATCAGGACTGTTCCTATAAAAATTGGGACATCTGGTCACCCTAAGAATAGGTGGCATTTGGGCCTCATCTTACCTGGCAGAGAAAGCAGGTTAACTGATCTGTTTCTAAAGACTGTTTAAACACAGTTTCAGCACGGTTTGTTTGGCCAATCTAGAGCAGGCATAACCTTTTTACTCACCATGTTCGAAGGGAGGCAACAAGTGAACCAACAATACCTGAGGCTTTACGGAGAAAAGATAAAGCATCAACAGAACTAAAAGTAATATATCTACATTAGGCCTACTATTTTCTTTTAATTTCTTTTCCATGCACAAAGTCCTCTTCATTCTTTGTGCTGAGTCACGGCTGGGTACCAGATATGTACACAGCATCAGGAAATATTCTGAGACAAAATTCCAGTGCTAGCGAACATGTGCATAACTACCACCGAATTAGATACAAAAGATTGATCTGCATTCCAGATTCTTTCTATTCTGCTCCCACACCTCCTGGATAGCAGGTATCCAAAAGTCAAGGTGGTAGAAGACTTAAATCACAGTCTTTATCATCTCACAAATATCTCTGAAAATTAATTTATATCAAGAGCGACAGTCAGATGCAAATTTCAGTCTTTCAAAATGCCTATTGTTTTCATGAAAAATTCAAAACATTTTTCTCTTTTCATTTGAGATTATTAAAACCATCCTACTACGGATTAGGCAGCTCAGTACAGGCGCCTAGTAAAAGACTTCATTGCAAAATTGCCATATGACTGGGAAACAATGGCTTCTTTATTAACAATGTAAAGACTCTTGAAAAGAAATGCTGTACGAATGAAACACCCTTACTGAAAGGGTCATTGCCACATTCTGCGCTTCTGCTGTGTAATGTTTTACAAATTGCATCACCTTGTGACTAGTAAGAGTTAGTTCTCAGAGGCTAGAGGCTGCTTGCGTGCCAGAGAAGTTAATATGTAACAAACAATGCAGGAGACCTTTGTTCAGAATGTGAAACACTGAAATTTCACACTAAGAAAACGTACTCTTTTTAGCATCTCTATGCTTTCTAGAGTTATTCATTCACATACTTTATTAGCGTGTTTGTCATGCAAAGTTTGATGCACCAAAAAGATTACTTTTAACATTTGCATCTTTTAACAAAGAATTCTTATTATTGCTTGGTGTACTGTTGCCAAATAGTATGAAATAATAAGTAATGTTTTACACTCATATAAGGTCTTTCATCCCACACTGTTACACAAACCATACACAGCGATCAACTCATCCATCACTAAAATCAAACTCCTCTGGGGTGGAATGTGACAGCCATTTGACAGCACACCAGAATCCCTATGCAATGGTTTAAGATAGGAAGAGCAGTGTCGCATTGAAATTTCAAGTTGGCATTCACCAAGACACTGCATCAAACACACTTCCCCTTGTGAAAATTGCCATTAGATATTTAATGACACTACATGGGCAGTGTTCTGTTTTTCTACACTCAAAGAGCAACCACACACCATTACTCTGAATGACTTATTTTAGATCAAGAGAAACAACAGAACAAGAAAGAACAAAAGTAAAGTTTCTATAAGAAAGCACAATGTGTGCTGCCTCCTCTGGACCCTGTGTGACAACTTGGTATCACAGATTGACAGCAGCCCGTATGGACAGCAGACTCCTACGAAATTACAAGTGCAATACATCAAAAACGCAGTCAAACAATTATATGCACCACTGGCACAATCTCCAGCTGCACAGCAGCTCCAAAAACTATTGTGACACTAAGCACCCCTGTAGTCACACCCTACACACTATCGTAATTACTTTTGTACAAAATATGCCTTGTGAGGTACCATTTGAATACTAGTAACTCACTGATCATTAATACTCTTGCGTGACGTATGTACATGATGGGTACTAAGAGTTATGAATATATGCTGGAATTATAACTAAAATGTGTTCAAGCCAAGCATGTCAGTGGGAGTTGGTACACAAGTCTGCCCAGGTCTTGAATACAAATGACGCAGGGTTGACCAGAGACAATAGGATTGCAATTTACATATGTGGTAAACAGAACCAAAGCTCACAAGGTGGTTGGGGGTCAACATGTCTGCACCAGCTTGGCCATCAGGCAAAGACAATGAAGGTGCATTGGAATGCCAGATAAACAAAGCGATTAAGCTGGGGGGGGGAGGGGAGGGAGAGAAGAGAAGCATGTCTACAGCCAGTAGGAGAGAGAAGCTTGGTCTGGGTTTTACTTTTCAAAAGAATCCCTTTCAAAGGTTTACTGATCGATAAGGGGGGGGGGGGGGGGGGGGAGGAGGGCTGAACCTCAAGCGATAAGCATCTGAATCCACTGATTGTGTACAATATTATTGTGTTATAAAAGTGTATCGAGTGAGGTCTTTTCTGAAAGCTAATGACACATTGGTGATTAACATCATTGCAAAATGCATGTATAACACTATATAAAGAATTATGATTACTCATGGATATGAGGCTACACAGTCTGTCCGGACAGGAGGGGATGTCACAGCTATCTCTGATGTAAATAAAGCCTGGTGGAATCAGAAACAATGGAATCCCCCTTTACTTGGGAATCACACAGGGGGATGGTCAGCGCACAGGAAGGGAAGAATAGCATGACATCATCATCCTGCCTCATGAAACAAAGTCATTGAGCTTTGGGACATACAGGCAAGGACAGGAGCCATCATTAGACAGACACAAGGGAACAGAGCTCTTGCAAGCTGAAAAAGATGGGGGCTTCAACCAAGGGGGGGGTTGAAGTTTCTGGAACTAAATATAGGTGAGAAACCTGCGGAGGCAAAGATCATTCCCGTAAGATGACAAGGGAAGCCAGCACCTTGTAGTTTAGTGGCAGGTCCTGACTGAGGGAAAGTCAGCCATGGCTGGGATGAAGAACAAGTGGTGAGAGGAACCACCTTGAACAAAGCCTGTATCTTGCTAGATTAAGTTTTAGACTTTTAGATGAGTGTTTTCACTTTTATTTGCTTGTAACTCTTTTCTAACTTTATTCCTTTCACTTAGCATCACTTAACCTATGTTCTATTGTTAATAAATGTTTTATTTTGCTATAAACCAACTCAGTGCAGCATTTAAAGGAAAGGATGTATTCACCGCAGTTAAGTTAATAAGCTGTGATGTGTTTTTGTCTCTTTAGAGAAACAAATGATACGACTATTCCCTCAGGGCACATAATTCTGGGGTAATTTGGGACTGGGAGTCTGTTCGGATCACCCTGCAAGTAGTGACCAAGGCTAGTGGAAGCCAGATCGGGGCTGGAGACAGGCTGCTGGGGTCAGAGCTGATGACTCAGAGCTGTCTAGCACACAAACACTTGGGGCACGACCTGCATATGTTGGTGGGCTGATTGTGAGCGACTCATGTTGGGAGCTACAACAACAAAGCATTGGGAGGCAACCAAGGTTACAGAGCAAGTGATGACCCAACCCCTCACTGGTCTGGATTGCAACCCTGACTGTGACAACTCTGCTGCAATATTAGTTTAACTATGACTCCAAGGGATCAATGCTTCCTTTGAATCTCCAACAACATGACCTGTAGGACCTACTTGATGAGAGTCATCTATGGAATGTCCACAAAGTACCTGTCCAGCCTGACAATGCTCAGCTTATTACATGATCACAGTAAAAGCTGGTACCTTCCATTTCTATAAAGTTGGATCACAATTAGCTGAATTTCTGCTGTCTGAACCTTGATAACAATTGTATCTGTGTATCCCACTGTCCATCAAGCAATTGTAAGCAATTTGTACAACTAAATGGTGTTACTTATTGTTTCTAAGCCATTTAACCAAGTCATTTAGTTTCATTGCTATGATGCTGGGCAAGAGAAAAAAGTTATTTGTCAGTAGCAAAGCTTCATGTAGATTGTCAATACCCAGCCCCACAATTGGGGATCTCAGGGCATACTTGAAAAAAAAAAAATAAAAAAAAAAAAATAGAAAACACTGTACTAAATGGTTCTTTCAGTGGACAAATGAAGAACACCACTGTATGAAATCAAGGCATCCCACTTCAAGAGGTCATTTACATGCCTGAAAGAAACCTTAAGTATGGGATGAGGATAGGGAGGAACAGAGGCGCAGACAGGGATTGAGGAGGCTCTGTTCAAATGCAGGCTGAAAACCTGCCTGAGACAATGAAAAATCCCATGTCTTCCTACCCGAGCCCACCTACCAAAAAGAAACACAATTAACTCTCTGATGAGTCAACTACGGCTGGGGTGAGGTGGAGAGAGGGTGAATGGGAGGCTGTGGAGGAAGCCAACACAATCCCCATTTTAGGCAGCTCCGAGGCTGGAAAAATGTACACTTGGAAAAATGTAAACTCGACATGGAGAGCAATGGTAACTGTGATACTATTCAGCTAATGCTCCTACAAACACTAACAAAGACGCTGCCAGGCTGCTTCAGATTATGTTGCCAAACCTGCAGCTACAGGAGAACCAAAATTATGGACAGTGGGGGCACCCATGCTAATGTGTTATTTACTGATCATACTCCAATGTTTTTGAAAATATTACTCAATGTGTGTAGAAGGGCTCAAACCCGAACTGGGAGTCTGAATGCTCTCAAAATGCAGGCATGTGCTTTGCACTTCAATCCATATCAGGATCCAAACTTCCTATCTGAAGCCAAACTTTCACCAAGATCCTAACTTCCCCCTGAACTTTTTGAAAGGTTGATCTCGGTCTGCATCTAGATCCTAGCGCTTCTTCTCACTCCCACCTCAAACTAAAATACTTAATTCGTGAACTTTGTGTAACTCAAAGTTATGTGATATGTTTGTCGATGGCTCTCTCCTTCTCATGAGTGGGCAGAGTTAAGGGTTGTTGGATATTCTGAATGCTTGATTGTTGGCATGTCTAGATTTCTTTAAGACTGCATGAACCGTAAAAGTTACATTCTTATCTACATCACCTTAACTGAGTATTAACATACATTTAAACACTTAGGTTTTATTAGTCGTACAGTCTTGGTATGTATTTTTTTGTAACTGTTTTACAGTTTAGCAACCTTAATTTTAAGTAAGCTAAATTTTTTGTCTGGGAATGTCCTCTAAGCTGTATATCACATAAGCTCACCAAGCAAGTTGAGATAAAAATTTAGATTATTACTGTATGGAAAACAAGATTTAGTTTCAGCTTTTTTACCTGTCAAAAAATTCCCTGGTTAGCACATTACCATGTAAATGGGCCATGTCCCTCAGTTACATTGGTGCTCCCCTTGACTTCAAACAGGTAATGGACCGCAAAATTGGGTCTAGTTTTTTTTTTAGGTCAATCTTTTGAGCCACTCCTTGCTGTATGTTATCACCAGTAAATATATACTGATGCAAACATGCAAGGATATAAACACATATACTGAGGAATAATTAAGGTCCTGATCCAGCAAGGTGAAGAGCACTTTAGATAGATTTAACTGTACCCCCCATCACCCAAATTATATAAATAAAAGCAGAAGTTATAATTTTATGAATGAAAATGTGCTGACTCTCATTACGGCCAATGTTTCAGGCTAAATTGCAACTCCACCCTCCTGACTCAGTCACCAGAGTTAATCATTAACTCTGACGTGCTTAGTAACTGGCTAAAATGTGGAGTAGTTTGCAGAACAAAGCCAAGAGGTCAGGGTCAAACTACAGGGAGCCAGTGACAATGAACTACTTTTTTTTTTTTTTTTTTTTAAGCTGCTTCCTCATTTTTCAGCCTCACAGACAGAGTACTACCAGGCAGCAATGAAAAGTTGGTGTGTGGAATTAAACTTGACTAAAAGTTATTTTATAATAATGTTTGTTGCAACACCTGGGATCTAGTTGATCTCTCAGCTTTTCTTGTGTCTACAATGGTCCACACCAGTAAGTCTGGGGTGCTATTTGTGGGAGGAAGGCCATAGTCTGCTCCACCCCAGCGGCCTTGGACTAAGTCAGGATCCTGCACCATCCAGGTCAGTGAGAGATTTGCTATCAACTTCAATGACCTGAGATCTGGCAGCCCTCAGTTACCTACTACTGTCTCTCTCTTTTAAGAGGTTGAAGTACTTTGTTCTATCTCTGGGCAAGCTGAACAGCAGCTGCCCCAAATAACACTCTCCGAATCCAGTTCAGGTCGATCTTTAACCAGAGGTTATTAGTAATTTTGCAGAGGCCGGAGAGAGAGATCTTAAAATAACCAACACGTAGAAACAGGAATACCTACATGAATCCTATGGAAATCAGGGGTAGCCTGCTACTAAAGAGCACTCAAATATCAATTGAAGAGTCTGTCACAAGGCGGAAAAGTTCTTCCTCTCTCTCACAGCCTAAAGCAGTCTCTTCCTTCTTCCACTCAGCAAATACTGAACACATCCGCCTAAGGACAAGGGGACAGGGTAACCACGTGCCCCTTCTCTGTCTCAGTTTGGCTATAACAAGGGCAAATGTCACAAGTCTGTATCAGGATTTGGGGATTGGCATTGTCAGTTTCCCATCTGCAAAATGGGAACAACAATACTCCCTCTGACCATCTGGTCTATTTAGAATGTAAGGTTTTTGGGGCATGGATTGTCTCTCACTATGTACCTGTACAATGCCTAGCACAATGGGGCCCTAATCTTGATTGGGACCTCTAGGTACGAGGGTAATACAACCAATGAGTAATCCTCTTCCTCCTGCTTTGGTCAATAACACATAGGATTAAAGTTTTCCTTTTACAAACATACTGGGACAAACTTACTCTCCCCAGAGTAGAAGGCCACTCTCCTAGTCCCTTGTGCACACAGGATATTTATACTAGAAGTGGGATTCGTCAGGGAAGGGCAAGCGAGATGTAACAAATACAATTGCCAAGGAGCCCTAGGTTAGAGTCTGCCTGGGCTCTGAGATGAATGAGCACATATGTTCTCAGTTTGGCCCTGCCTTCTTTTGGGACAGCAATAGCTGGCTCCAGACCACCCCTCGGACAGACCAAGGGCTACAGGTAACTCATTCCAGGCAGACAACCTGCCTCTGGGCTTGCAGCCTACGTTCCAACAGCAAAATCTGGAAGGACCCAGGAGATGAAAGGAGTCCATGACCTATTCAGCACAGGACACAATGCAGTTATACAGCGCAGAGCAAAAAAATAAAATAAAAACTCATAAGTTTTCCCACCATTATTTTTAACATTAATTTTGTGGTTTGTTTTGCAAAGTCTTGGTTGCACTTAACATTTCACTTTTTGCCAAAAATGTAGCAGAAAACTTTGCTACAAGATTTTCACATTTTGATACAAAATTTCTGGAAGTGACTCAGCCGGGGGGGAGGGGGGGGAAGAGAGAGAGAGAGAGAGAGACACACACACACACACACACACACACACACACACACGCACACAGGTCAGAGCTGGAGGTGAAACTCTGGAGTTCCTGTGTCTGTACCCAGATCACTCCAGCACACCTCTCTCAGCTGGATGGAGTGCAGGGATTTGCATACTGTCAGGTTATAGAAGCCAGGGCCCTGTTGGTGGCCATAGTTGAAGGGCATGCATTTGGGGAGCTCATTTTCTAAACAAGTATCCCAGGGAGATGATGCAGTGCAGAAATAATTCTACACCAAAAGGTCTGGCTTTTATTCAGGTAGAAAAGTGACTGCTAGGGTCAAGTTTCTTCTCCATTTGGGCATTACAAGGGATTGTTCTCAGATTGGCATGAGAACACAATAGGCCAAATTTATCTCTGGCATAACTCCATAAAAGTCAATGGAGTTATACCAGTGATGAATTTAGTCCAGTCTCTCTCTCAACTAATCAAGTAGCCAGCAACAGCACACCACAGTTTCATGGTAGCAACATCTGCAGCATCATAATAGTGGCAGCGTAAGCAAATTTCCCATCGAAATGTATGAAACTGACTAGATCCTGCCAGCTCCACTATATAGTGACGGGGAACCATGAGTGGGACCCACAAATCTGTCTTCCTACTGGAGAGTGAATTCATCCTCTCTGAAGTTCACCTAGTCTGAGGCCCAAAATATTTGATATTATGTATTATTAATACATAATATCAAATTATGTATTAATAATTTGATATTATGTATTATTAAAATGCTAAATTATTCACACACAAAAAACCCATCACCATTGCACTTTTCAGAAGATGAAGTGGTTTGCCTCAGAGTCTTGACCAAAATTTCCCCCTGCTTGTGTTGTGTGTCATTTGGTTGCTACACTCCACTCCAGCAGTGGCTGCACTTCAATGCAGCTGTACAGTATATAGAGAGATTTAAAGCATTTTGAGATGAAAGGTGGTACATTAATATTATTATTCCAGCAATAAAGGTCTAGTCTGGGCTATTCAAAGACAGAGACTTTGGGGATTTGCTATGAGGAAGTTTGTACTAGCCCTCTCCGTCTCATCCTCAATAAGCTTTTCAGTGCAGTCCTTCCCTAGGATCAAGCGAATGCGTATTACATCACTACTATTTCATCAGGTATGACAAGCGAAGTGGTTGTATGTACCAGGACCATAAAACCCTTCAGAGGTTCTTTTTTATTTCTGCTTAGCTGGGTTTTCAGTTAATTACAAAACGGAGATTAAAAAGAAGAGTTAGAAATGTATGCATTCTAGGAACCAAAAAGCTCTAGTAATTTATAAAACAATGTCCGTTTGCCAAGGAATCAGAATGCTGTATTCACTGTTTCATTACATTAAGAATGCACATTGATTGATGGTCTTCGTTATTGTTGCTTTAACTCAAATTGTCATAGGAGAAACAATTGACAGCTGCAAAGCCATGTTGTGGGGCCAAATGCACCAATGATAAAAAAGTAATTTAGAAAAAGAGGAATGTTTATGGACTGCAAAGCACACGCTATGAAATAATATGCATAAGTCTGTAAATGCACTGCGGATTCAGAGGACATCATGCACCATGACAGTGGTGTTTGAGTTCATGCAATTAGAACATTGAGATAGAACTTCAGCCTTAAAATTCATTGGGGAGAAGCAGGGCCAGATTCACTAGTATACACTCCAGCTTCTTTGTGCCACTTCTTTCATGAAAAGCAGCCAGGGTGCATTGGTGAATCTGGGCCATATTGTTTAACAATATACATGGAAGTCTGCTAGATATACTGAAATGCCTGTCAACACTGGGTGGTTTATCTTTAGGGGTTAAAGCCTTAAATGCTCCGCAGAGAAAGGGTTTGGCCTCTCCCCAATCTTGGGGGAGGGGGGGTGGAGAATGATACCCTACTCACTCTCTGCTTGTTAAAATTTTCACTGATGTATGGCTGGGTGGTCCAGAGCATTAGTATTGTCATGGAGACTTTCATTTCTAGTTACTGGTTCCAATCCAGCCCACATAAGCAGTGATCAATAGCTACCATTTGATGACTGACTGGTGCTTTATGACAAATTAGTTTGCTGTCTTAGGGCTGGTATACACTTGAAAGTTATACCAGTATAACAGTCAGTTACAGGCTTGATATTTTTTTATATTTTATTTATTTTTTTACAGATATACCAAGAAAAAGCTATAGTATATACATAGGAAGAGTAAAAGCACTTTTATGCCAGCATAACTGGTATGGGTACATGTACACACCACTTTAACTATACTGGATGAGTTAAAGGAGAACAACTTTCTAGGCCTTGCCTACACTACACATGCTTTGCCAGTACAGCTATACCAGCAAAACCTCCTCATGTAGATGCAGCTTTTATGCCAACAGAAGGCATTTTTCCATTAGCAGAACACCACCACCTCCCTGAATGACACTCGCTATGCTGAGAGAAGCATTCTTCCGGTATGGCTGTGCCTACACTGGGGGTTTTGCCAGCATAGCTATGCTGGCTGGGGTGTGTGGTTTTTTCACCTCCCCCGACCAACAGAGCTATGCTGACAAAACTCCGTAGTATAGACCTGGCTAGAACAATGCCTTAATCAACTCCCAGTGGATAGGTGTTGAAATCACAAAAACACCACGACGATTGATAAAATGAATCATGGAGACTAAACTGTCTTCTCACCCCTGGAACTAGCCTTCACTAAAAAAATGAGGTCATGTTAGAATATGACCTTGAGTCATGTTAACCAACATGATATCATGTTAAAGCATGACTTTGTAATCTGTGCAGACAAGAACAAATTGTGTCTAAAATTGTGTCAGCTGACCAAGTGTAAGCCCTACTGGATAAGTACTTTGCTACTTGCTGTATAAAACAAAATTCACCAAATAAATAAATCCAGCACAAAATTCACATGTACATAAACAGAAAAAGCTTTAATTCTCCTGCTATGCATGGTTGTATAGTTTGCTGTTTCATAGTGTTTGCTTTGGTTTCATACGTTGTCAGTTGTATTTTGTCTGAAGTGAGCTTTCTTTAATTCTAGCGTCTTAATTTTTATTGAATTTTAATGAAAATGTTAAAAGCCAAAACCAGACACTAATTACGGAATTAACATAAAGCACAGAATAGACCTATTGATACACATAATTACCCATGGATGTCTAAAACAAAGCTGATCACCAAGAGGAGTTTTTGCAACCTTATGCACTTGTCACATTGCTAAACATGCCTTCAGGATAGGTCCAGCCAGTGAGAGGATTCTGATGATATAATGCTTTTGACATAGGTTCACTACTTTGTTCAGCAACACCCTGAGAAAGTTGTATGGGTGGAGTTCTCAAGCAACATCATGGACTAGAATTCTGCCTCCGGCTTGCTCGTGTAGTTGAATTAATTTCTCTTAATAAAGTCACCAGCTGTTTTATTTTTAACTTATCACTAGATTTCAGTACTGTTACTCCAAACACAACACATTTTAAATAGCTCCAGATAGGGCCGGCTCCAGGTTTTTTGCAGCTCCAAGCAACAAACAACAACAACAAAGCCGGAGTTCCGCCACTGAAGCAAAAACAAACAAAAAACAAAACAAAAAAAACCCAGAATGCCGGCCCTTGAAAAGAGCCGCCCCAAGCACATGCTTGGAACGCTAGTGCCTAGAGCCGGCCCTAGCTCCAGAAATTGCTAGGTTTATTTTCTAATTTTAAAAAACCTGGCTATAAAAAGGGTGTGTGGATTTGCTGAACCTTACCTCCAAAAGTCCATCCTCTGGTAGATCTGTACAGTGGACAGCATTCTGAATCTTGTTTTTACCAAAGATGGCACGCAGGGTTCCAGGTCGGAGGTGACGGGCTATTTCCTATTGAATATATAAATATTAACACTGTGTGAACCTTACAGCTGTGTTACATCGTAGACCGTACAAACAAATATCAAGTAAAGAATTAATTGTATGTTGATTAATATATGTATAGTATACCAAAAATGAAAATTAAGAGGTAAGTTCCAACTTGGACTTCATGTATGCATTGTGTGGCTGAAAAGCCATGACCAGGATGGGAACCGAAGGGTGAAAATAGTCTGACATGAATCTACTGTAATTCATAGATTCCAAGACCAGAAAGGACCATCTAATCTGACCTCCTGTATAACACAAGTTACAGAACATTCCAAAAATAATTCCTAAATCATTTCTTTTAGAAAAACCATCCAATCTTGATTCAAAAATTGTGACTGAGAACCCACCATGACCCAGTGGTGAATTACTCTCACTGTTAAAAAAATATTCCTTATTCCCAATCTGAATTTGTCTAGTTTCAACTCCCAACCACTGGGTTATATTATAACTTTCTCTGCTAGACTGAAGAGTACATTATTAAATATCCCTACCTAGGGAACAGATATTTAATAATGTACTCTTCAGTCTAGCAGAGAAAGGTGTAACATGACCCCGTGGTTGGAGGTTGAAGCTAGACAAATTTCTAGATTATAATCAAATCACCCCTTAACCTTCTGTTTGTTAAGCTAAACAGACTGAGCTGCTTGAGTCTATCACTATGAAACCACCAGGGATTGTCAGCAGGGGTAGAACTCAGGACCTTCCACAATATATGCATAAGCACCTAACACTTGAACTAATGGAATTAGCTGTGCATATGTAGCAGGCTCTTATCCACTACATGGATGAGTCACTAGAGATGAAACACGATCACACACACGTCGCACACGCAGAGTGCTACACTAGCTATCCTCCAACCTGAAGGAAGCAGATTTTCACTTTAAATTTGACATTGTCAAAACTGAGCTCCTGATCCACCCTCAAGCCCCTTCCTCTTCTGTCACTGTAGACACCACCATCTATCTTCCTCCTAATCATTCAGCCCCATAACCCCAGGCATCAACATATTTAGGCTATATCTAAATCTTGCCCTTTCTTCCTTCATAACATTTCAAAGATCCACCTTTCCTCTCTGTCCACACCCCCAAATTGCTCATTCAGGTGCTCATCTCACATCATGACTCCTGCAACCTTGCCCCACTCTAGTCCATTCAAAGCATTGCTGCTGAGATCATCTATCTGTCCCATTGTTGTGACCATGTCAATCCCTCCAACCTCATACGAGTCCTGTCTCAACCATGCCAAATAAAAGTTTCTTGCCCTTACCTTCAAGGCCTCTCACAATGTAGCCCAGCTATACTTACCTGCTCTGTTATCTTATTGTGTTGTCATTTGTCCCCTTTGCTCTGCCAACAATGCAGGATTGACCACCCACTTGTCTGCCTCTCCCACAAACACCTTTGAGCTTCCTTCCATTCCATCCCTTAGGCATGGAATATCTTCCCGGAAAAAGCCACCATAATGCCATTGCCCTGTCCTCCACCTTGATGACTACAGACCACCACCAGCTGAGAGGGGTCAGGTAGGTGATGAGCTGAGACTATTGCTACTGAACAGCTGATTTGTCTTAACAACAAAATATACACATACCAATCAAGTGTGCACATAGCTAGTCTCTGAAAAAACAGGCTCATGCTACTCTTACCCTGGCTTTTCACACTCCAGTTTCATCCACCTGTTATGTCTTGTCTTAAACTAAGATTGAGGCAGGGATGGCATTCAGCACAACAAACCCCAACCTGACTGAGGCCTGCACATACTTCTGTAATATTAATGGTAATTTAGTTAACATGTACCCATCTGAAAAGCAATTAAGCCATATTATGGCTGGATTGAATCTGGCCCAAACCACTTTCTGATGAGAAGCTTCATTTCCCCATTGTTACTGTGTGTATGCCAGTGTTAGGTTATTGTTTACTTTGTAGTTACTGCTTTACTCTTTAGTTGTGGACACAGGAGAACACATGATGAAGACACTCTTAATCTCAATGGCATTTACAAGGTTTTGCTTCCTAGTAAAATCATGGGAGTAGTTGGGAGGTGGGAGGGGACATTGCCCTCCCCTCCCGCAAACTGCAAGCCATGGGCAGGTGCAGAATTTGCCCCTCTCCCCCCACGCGGCCCCATTAGCCTGACTGGAGCTGCCCCCCCAAATACAGAATTCAAACTACACCTAAGAGAATCTCTTGGACTTTACTCATAAGAAATAAAAACCTCCTATACCAGATCATGTATTGGGATCGCCAATAACCTGAGATTGATGAGGGAACAAAAATCACATGCGAGTGTACTGCATCTGCTTTGGACTTAAGTGAAGCCTGGCTTGAAATGACTGCTGCTCCCAGTTGGCAGAGAGCGATAACAATTTGGCTGCTAGAAGCTTGAAGAGAGCCCCAGGCTTTCTGTCTTTTCAAGTAAAGTTTAAAAAGACATTACAAATATTTCTGTAGCCATAAAATGTTAGCTACCACTTCAGCAAGAATTAGCTCAGAGGCAGACTTGAAAGTCAAAGTTTCATGTTCACACCTTTTCCCCTCCAGCTTATCTAAAATGCTGCTTCTAAAATCATTTTCCTCTCCCACTTTTCCAACACGTCCCTTCTTTCTCTGAATTCCTTCAGCACTTTCCCCTCACTTTTCTCATAAAATTCAATCTCCTTGTCCACACTTTTACATCCCTACAGAGTCTTGCTGTAGCCTACATCTCAGCTCTCTTTTCTTCCTACTCCACTTCCCAAGTCTCCTTTCTAAGTGCCCAGCATCCGTCCTTCTCCCATACTGCCTCTTATGCTTGGAAGTCTGTTTTTTCTTTAGCACCCTGAGACCTCCCAATCCTTCTCCAAACTTCCTCCAGGAAGCTTTCCACAGTGGTTGCTTGCAACACATCTCTCATCTCATCTCTCTCACAAACTCATGGCACCTATTGTACTAAGTCTAATTTTCCTGTGCCTGCATTAGATCATAGTTCACTGAGTCAAGTGTTGTGTCACCTTGTATGTTTAGTGTAAAATAAATAAAATAATAATAATACTTCTTGAGCAATCTAAATAGATTCCTATTGCCTTCAGTTAATATATGTGACCAGAGAATTTGCACTAAGTAGCCAAACAAGGGACCAACAAAAAATCGGTTCTCTTTTAATTATTAGTTCTTTATTCTATTGCAGTAACACTGAAAAACCCACCTCTGGGATCAGGGACCCAGTATACTAGGCACAGTATAAAGAACCAACACAAAAACAGTTGATCTTCAGTTAAACATTAAAAAAAAGTATTGGAAATCTTGAGGATACTTTCTAAGTGGTCATTTCAGACGGGGCATTGCCTGTAGAACGCAAGCTACAGCCACACTACAGAGCTTACAGCGGCAGGGCTGCACCCATACAGCTGTAGCGCTGCTAGTGCAGACCTTCTAAGCCAACGCTAGAGAGTTCTCCCGTCAGCTTCGTTACTCCAGTTCCTGCAAGGGGCGGTAACTATGTTGGTGGGAGAAGCTCTCCCACCAACATAGCGCTGTCCACACCGGCGCTTATGTCGGTGTAAATTACATTGCTCAGGGGGGTGGATTATTCACACCCCTGTACAACATAGGTTATGCCAACCTAAGCTGTAGCATAGACATAGCCACAGTCCTTGGTGCAGATCTTAAGGTATATGCTTATTGCTTCCTATGTTTATTGTTATACAATACATTTCTATTGCCTCTTTAGTACCAAGAGAGACACTCAAGTATATGGTCCTCTTCTATTTCTAATGAAGAAAACCAAAAAGCACTCTATTTATTCCAGTTCTCAGAGTTTATATTTTACACGCTATAAATGCCTATTTTCATATTCTCTCCATTTTATACATATATGTCTTTTCACTGTGCAGGAGTAACCTTGCCCATGTGGAATAATTTGCAAATTCTATGGACTCATTTCTCCTAGATGAGACGGGACATTACGGAAGGCAGATTTTGCATTTTTCCTCTTGCCTTTAGTAGTGATAATTGTCAAAAACAGACTGAAAACAATAAACATCTTTATGATGAGAGGGCTGGTTACTTTTGCTTCAACACTTCAGGTTAAATGGCTTTTTAGTTAAGAATGGAGGAAGTATTTTTTTTTAAATTCAGAATTGTAACAAGTGTCAGACAACGTGTTCCAGCCATAAATGCAGATTCCAAGTAGATTAAGCATTCAGTATAGATGAGCTAGCCCAATGTAGCCAGAAAGGCAGGTGGTTAAAAGGATTGTTAAACATGCATGTGTACTGTCATTTGTTGGGGACATGAGATGGTAGTTAAGTGTAATTCTAGAGGCAGCCACTGACATCAGGCACTTATATTTTCCTTCTCATTCAAGATCTGTATAAAGTGGTCTATCCGTAAAGGGTCCTTTTTTACAATAATCAGGCCATCATGTGGTTTCACTCCAGGTGAATGGTGGTTCCAATACCCTGGTGAATCGAGCACCAATTTGTTCAATGTCAATTTCAAGTTTACAGATAAGATGTGCAGAATTCAATTTGAATTTTTTTAAAAGGTTTGACAGATATAAGTGTTTATTTAAGCATTTTTTCTATTTTGATTGTTTTAAATTTTCACAGTTATAGGAAATTGGGGGTGTGTGTGTCAGACAATTATTTAACATCAAGATTCAAAACATTAAAGCTTTATAACCATTAAAACACAAACTGCCAACATCATATGCAAAATATACAAAATAAACACCTGAAATCAAACGCTAAGAAGTTCTCAAGCAGCATTTATCCTACTTTGCCTATCTGTCATTGATAGAAATAGTTGTCATTGGTTTGTATGTGTACGGTGAAATTAACATCTACCATTTATTAAAAAATCTAATCCTTCCAAGACTACTTATAGATCTATTTTTTCGCTGCTTTGCCCCAATGATACGGAAATGTTTGCCCCTTCAAATTTGCCAGACACAATGACCCACGATTGTCTTTCACAGCCATGAGCTCCAGAATAGACTTTCTAGCTTTTGTAAAGTTTAAAAACCCAGGAGATCATCTCCTTGAAAAACAAGTGACTTCAATATCAATGGTGATTAAGTCCATCATGAAAAACACCATGCCCACAAATATGCCTGTCTTGATCTCTTTAAGAATGGCCGTACGTCAAGTGGCAACATCCTGACTTAGTTTCCAAATGATAATTTTTGACCATAGTCTTCATTGCTCTAGACACCACTCCTTGTTGCCTCAAAAGTCTCAGCAAGGGATAGAATTAATTCATGTATTATACTTCAGGTCAGACTAGATGATCGCAGTTGTCTCTTTTGGCCTCATAATCTATGAAAGAGCTTGAAGTTCCTGTCATCTTCTGGGACTTAAATAGATCAACTTGAAATGTCTTTGAAAATAAGGTCACATTTTAAGATAAAGATAATCCTTTCCAAGTTGCAGAATACCAAGTTAATGGTTACGACTGACGCAGTGCACAACATCATGAGGAGTAGTTTGTCTGAATTTGGCCTGCATGCCATTTGAGCAGCCCATATCCACCTGTGCTTCTTCTAAATTCAGGTCAACCAGTTTTGAGATATGCTCTTCTATTGTGATCACTATAATGCCTAAACTGGTTTTTATTCCACAGGGTTATATCATCTAAGTCTACGTAAGCAGGGTCTAAGGTTTCCCAATCTGCACAGATCGGACGTCAATTTAGCCATCAGCAACTACAAGTGATAAGGTTTCTGTTTGTATTCCTGAGATACTTCCCAAGGAGACTAATTTGTTGTCTTTATAAAGTCTTTCATTTGTTTGGGTGTTAGAGTAGTTGTTCCAAGATGCTTCAGCTTTGGCCTACCAGTTGAAAAGTATTTCAAAAATCCGAAAAACTGAAATCAGGCTCCATGTTAAACACTTGGTTCTCTTCCTCTATTTTATGAGGTAATTAGTAATAGGAGCTTCTTGTTGACAAAGTGACGCATTTTCTGTTTACATGCACTCCACATGAGCAGCAGAGAGGGAATCAATACTAAAGGTCTAATACCCACTTCCAAGTCTTACCAGAAAACTTCCTGTGCTTTCTGAAAATTGCACTATAAACTTTTAATTGTTTTGACATGTAGCCAACTGATATGTAGATTATCAGAAATTCTGGAATGAGAGTTTATATCTAAGTTCCTTATATTCTTTAGCATAACCTCTTGTCCCCTGCGTATTAAATTTACTTGGCTTTAGGCCCTCAGTATTGCTCTCCACTGAGTCAGGCTAATTTTTGTTAAGCCCCAAAACACCCAGCCAGGGTGGTTTGACATGTTCCAGACATTTTTCATTTTTTTTAAATCAACCAACTCTGTGCACATATAGTTGTGTGTTTAAAGCAGTGTGAGAGTCAAGGATTGATTTGCAAATGAAATTGCCTGGCCCAGGGAGCAGCAGCCAAGTATGCAATTGCAAGGCTGTAAAAAATGTATCAGATTGTGTTTGGCAGCAGTAGCAGCAAGTAATCAAACTGTAGTTTATTTTACTACAAAGTCTGCTCTGACTTGGTTGACAAATTCAACTATTGCTTGCCTTGCTAGTAAAAAAAAAAAAAAAAGACAGCGTTTGAACTCGGATTGAAGCCACGTCCCTTTTGTGAGCTATATTCGCCCACTTAAAATCAAACCATGCTCTGTATTGTAACCTCAGCAGCTGCTGCCTAAGCTTGCAAGTCTCTGAAAAATTGCTACACAGCCTATTCTCTTCAGCTCAGCCTCTTCTCTTTCCTCTCCCCTCAGGCAGTTCAATTCTCTTTGCTTCACTCCCACTGATTTCCTCTAGCCAACCTTCCCTCTGACTGGCAGCCTAATGGTGCTGCAGGCTTGATATCACTCAATCCGCCCACAGACTTCCTATTCTGTGGGCAGGAAACTTGACACACTTACTAGCCCATACAGCATTTCTACTTGTCCTGGACTTTTCTGGTCTACACTTGAGCACAATGTTGGTGCCTAAATGACTTCTCACAGAAAGTTAGTCCATTGTATTATTTAGGAATGCATCTGCCATAAACAATGGCCAAATTCAGATCTGGAGTAAACAGATGTAATTCTTATGCCAGTTTCTGGGCTAGATTCAGTGGTGATGTAAATGAAAAGTTACGTATGAGGTGTAAATTGGTCAGAAAATGGATGTAAATGGTAAAATAACTCAATGATTTGCAATTCAGTAGGTCTGCAAAACGTGTGTAAATTACACACTGACAGGTGGAAGGGGAGTGTGCAGCAAAGAGCAATTAATATGAGGGTGTAAGAAAAATAAGAGGTAGCCAAGCTTCGTGTACTCGCAGTCTTCAAAAAATAGATTAGTGGCTTTATTTGAGTTCCATTCCCAGATCTGTTTTGACTCAATGTATGACTGTAAGCAAGACAAGATGGGTGAGGTAATATCTTCTGTTGGTGAGAGAAAGAAGCTTTTGAGCTTACAAAGAGCTCTTCTTCAGGTCTGGGTCCTTGGATCTGACAAAGAGCTCTGTGTCAGCTCAAAAGCTTGTCTCTCTGATCAACAAAGTTGGTCCAATAAAAGATATTATCTCACCCACCTTGTCTCTCTAATATCCTAGGATCAACATGGCTACAACATTTCATACAAAGATGACTTTAAGCAAGTCACTTAAACTCTATCGGTGAAATCTGGCCCCAGTGAAGTCAGTGGTAGTTTTGCCATTTACTTCAATGGAACCAGGATTTCACCTTTGTGTTTATTTATCCACCTGTAAAGACAAAGAGTGGGAGAAAAGAGCATCATCTCCATTTTCAGAGCGAGAACTGAGGCACAGGGAGATTAAGTAACTTGCCCAAGGTTACACAGGGATGTGCGACAAAACTGGAAAATGAGCCTAGATCTCCTAAATCCCTGCCTAGTTCCTCAACCGTCCTTGCTCTCTGGGTTAATGTTGCTTTAATTCCTGAGCAGATTTCAGATCAGGTGTCTGCCCAGTCCCCTCTCTGGCAAAGAGAGCCCCTCAATTCCATCTGGGCGTCTCCCAAAACCATTCCATCCAGAGTCTGCACAGAGGGGTTTCGTGTGGGCTTTCCCTCCCTGGCTCCCTATCACAATGCTGTTCTCTGCACTCAACCATTTCAGTTTTTAAAAAACAATCCAGTGTTTGGTTACCGTGAATTTTCTCAGACTATAAGTAAATGAAACTGCTAAAAATTCTGCTCAGGTTGCCTTGCAGTAGAAAGGAGAATGCGAGCATATGCTGAGCTGAGCAGTGAGAAACACCCTAAATTATTCATCGACAGCGTGTTTATTGAGTCACTCATTTCATATCCAGTTTTTTAAATGTCTTTGTTTAATTGATGGTTTCAGAGATAATGAGACTGATGCTACGGAGTGAAACGGGGTATTGCAGCTGCTCGTGCTTGCTGCTGTCAGCTACAGCAGAGGTGAAGGATGGAAAAACAGAGATCACCTGCTTCTTTCTGATACAGAAGGGTAGCTGGCTCAGCTTGGAACGTATTTTGGCCCTTCTAAGCCACTGACAATGTAACCTAAGCAGAAAAGACTGGAGAGATTCTCAGACAGCAGTAGTATACATTTCTTGTGTTATTACAATGGCACAATATGTGATGTGGTATGCAAGCCCCACTAGGGAAACTCAGCCCATATGTACTCTGTCCCAATTCTTCCACTGGGAACAATCCCATCATGCCTTTAAATGATGCAAGCATATAGTCAGGTCACATGCAGTTGTCTAGGAAGCCAGCTTCAGTTTCCATGGAACCTGTGTAGATTGGTTTTAAATCACATTCCATATCCTAGCCAGTTCTTGTGGTTCCACTGCAGCTCGGAGTCCTATACAGAGTGGGTGAGCTTCCCCTAGTGCAGTCTACAGTACGAGTGACAGTTCCTCACAGACCTGCCTCTTCGGGGTACTTCAAATCCACACTAAGGGTATATGAAGAAGGCTGTGATCTGTAACTCCTCTTCTGCATGGCTATCAACTGCTCTATCACCCACTCGTTAAATTTTCAAACAAGCACCTTTGTGCTTTTTCCCATACTGCCCCTTACACTTGCGAGGTGCTCCGCAGAAATACCTGCAAAGCTACCTCATTGTCCTCCTTCAAATCCCTCTGTACAGCTCTTCTTTTCTGTGATGCTTGCAAAAAAAAACTTGACAATGGCTAGGCTGCTGGTTGCAGAGACGACTGCCTATCATGCTGACAGTATTGTCTCATTGTTTACTTGTACTCTTGTCTGTCTGTATCCATCAGTTGTCTCTCGCTTATACTTTGATTGCAAGCTCTTTGGGGCTGGGACTGTTTTATTGTTTTGTGTTTGTACAGCACCTAGCACAATGGGATCCTGGTCCATGGTTGGGGTGCTTAGAAGCTACACATAATAAATAATAACAGTCGACAACACTAAGCAAACAGTATTCCTCACTGGCAACAGACATTCTGAGTGTTAACTACAACTCAGCATCTTACAGTAACCAGGGCACTGTTCTGGAACCCAACCCCACCCCCCAACAGATTCTGAATAACACAAATGACAAACGTGAAAGGTGCTATATGCACCTGATCATGCCACCCTCTACTTTTACTGATTTCAAGGGTGTTGGAAAATGCTCAATACATCCCAGCACTGAGCCCTATAAGAGCAAATTATTAGTAGTAAGTGACTGACAGAGATAAACCACTGAGGGCTTCCTGTATGAAACTTTTTGGGGGCAATCATAATTGACTCTTACCCACAGACATTGCTGACCCTTACTACAGATCTCCTGTAGCACATATGGAAAGATAAGGCAGATAGCCCTAGTGTCCTAACAGAGTTCCAGCTTGGTTAATTACATTCTGCTTTCTTACATTCTCCTTGCAGTTTCAGCTAGATATTCCTCTTCACTTCCTGACCTAAACACCACAACAACTGCACATCTAGTGTTCCAACTCAGAGCAGGGAGCATTTCAGTGATGGATAAAGCCATTTCTGTTTGTAAACAAATTACAGAATCAGAAGATTGTGAGGTGCTTTGGAATCTATTTAGATGAAAGTTGCTATGTAAATGCAAGGTCATTGTGACCAGCCATCTATCTATCCTTAGCTGAGGAACTGAAGAGAAGGGAGACAGTAGTTCACTGCTATTGCAATATCTTTTCCCCTTCTAGACACTGTGACCTCAGCACTTCCCTTATCTTCTGAAAAACACTGCTCCCTTTCTCTGTGGGAGGACTGGTATCACAAGAGACTTCATTTTGGTAAAATGCTCTCAGGGTTCGGGCTTTTAATCATTCAAAAAGTATCCCTATTTCAACTCATAGAGCATAACCTCCCCATATGTCTCCAAAATTCAACAGAAGCCAAGCAAAGAAACAAACATCTTAGATAGAAATTAACCCAGATACTGAGTGCACTTCTAAAGCACATTCTATAAATGGATCTCACATAATGCTGTATAGACACTAATGAATTTAGCCTCAAAAACACCACTGATAGGCAGGGAAGTCTTATTTTACAGATGGGGAAATCTATGATAGAGAGATTGATATATTTGTCCAAATCAAACAGTGAGTCTGTGGGTAGAGCCAGGAACAGACTAGAACACAGGTCTCCTGACTCCTAGTCCTGTGCCTTACTCACAAAAGCCATGTCTTTGCTGGGAAAAAAGGTGTGGCTTTAAAGCATGTTAAAACCCTAGCACAGACAGGGAAAGCAGTATTTTAACATGTTAGCTGGCAGGGGTCAATCCTAGAAGGCGCTAGTGCTAACAAGTTTTAAACTACAACTTGCCTTGTCTACTCTAGGATGTTAACATGCATTTAGCTAATGTGTCAAAAACACTACTTTTCCCCTACTGTAGATGTGGCCAAAAAAAAAAAAAAAAAAAAAAATGCTTTTCTAATCCTACCACGACATGTTTACACTAGTAAAAAGACATTGTGTTTTAAAATGTGTTAGCTAACATGGTTTTTAAAAAAGACTTTGCACCAAAATTAGACAAAGCAAGTGGTGTTAAAATAATTCATTAGTTGGTTGTCGTCATCTAGCGGGGGAAGCAAAGGGTTGAGCACAACTATTCACCACATTTTTAAAATATAATTTGCCGTGTCTACACAAAACGCATAATATTGTTTAACATGATCTTAGCTAGCACATTGTGAAACATGACCTAATCTTCCCAGTCTAGACAAACCCATTTATGCATAGTAAGCTCTGGAGCTGCAGAGTTAAAGATCAAGACAGGCTACCAAAAATATTTCACCTTTTTGAGGCCGAGCACTCAAACCATACAATTCTATACAAATGATACAATTTTAGAAAGATCTATATTAGCTACAGAGAGCTTAACACAGTGTGTATTTCATTCCACACAGGTAAAGAATGTGCTGCTTTTGTATCATTATCATTTTGAGTGTAAAGAGAGTATCTATGATATGGGGCATCCCAGCCAACCTCTTTGGGTATGTCTACATTGCAATCAGAAGTGTGACTGCCGCACATGTAGACATACCCATGCTAGTTTAGACCTATCTAGCTTGGATTACAATAGCAGTGAAGCCATGGCTGCACGGGCACCAGAGCAACCTGTACAAGCCTGCCCAGGACACTGGGTATGTACTTGAGTGGCTAGTCCTGCTGCCATGGCACCCAGTGATATGGAGATGGGGGAGAAAGGCCAGCAGTTGAGACAGACAGGTAGGAATCATGAGGTTCTCTACGTGTTGGCACAGTCAGCTTCCCGAGGTGATGCTAGGTTTTGGAGGGGGTTTGTGAGACCTCAGGCAGACTTCTATAACCTACTTAAATGTATTCGACATTAGGAGTGCTTGGAAGCTGGATGGATCAGGGCCCTTATTATGGGGATGCTACAATGCCCATCATGGTGATGGATGGTATAGGAAAAATAAATAGACTAGGTAGGTGTTTCAGCAACTGGGGGAAGGACGAAAAAGAATTATAGCAGGAAAAATGGGGATGGACCCCAGTTCCAGTCTCCCTCCACAAGTCACCAGAGACTCTGAAGGGAGACAAGGAAGCAGTTTTCTGAGCTCTCATCCCTCACTGCAGACAATATGGTTAATATCAGCTCTTCTCAGTTGAGTTTAACACTTAGCTCAATGCAATACCTTTTTTATACCTAATTGTGCCAGTTTTATGATTACTGAACCTAATTCAATGACTACCCCATGCAGGACTGATTTATGTAGAGGATTTAATGCTCCTGAAAGGTTCTGGCCTGAATGTTCTGGAGAATATAAATCTCTAACCATGGGACAAGCACAGCACAGAAAGAGGCAGTGCCAGCTGTCTCTACATTGTGGCCTTGTCAATGTGCCTTAGCAATGACTTGGAAGATCCACCTCTAGGATTTAAAGTAGAATTCGATGTCCATGACCAGTCTTTGGCCTCTCTGCTGGGACTGCCAACAAATCCCAAATAGAGTGGTGATTTTGCACACGTGGACATCTGCCTATTAGGAACAGGACTGAGTCAACCAACTCATTTCACCAAATAGATATCACATGGCAAAATCTCTTGGGCGCTACCAAGCTATGGCAGAGCACATTTAAACCAGCAGTTGAAACTGAAAGGATCTATATCCCATCACTAATTCCCTAACTGGTCTAATCTGCCCAAGAAGATATTTTCAGGTGGCAGTGGTTGATAGAGACCTCTTAATTAAAAGCACCTTGGTCTAATATAGTAAACTCTGTTGCCTGTCCAGGATGATTTTCATATGAAAAAAAGATACCTGAGCAGGTCATCCCCAGATGGTGGAGGTCTGCCATATGAGCTGCATATCAATAAGGTAAAAACCAATGTACTTATCTTTGTTTGTTTGGTTGGCTGGGTTTTATGAAAATACATTCAGAAGCATGTAGAATATGTCACAGAATTAACATTATGAACACTGAATATATGCCTATTAGACTTAGACATTGGGGTCTAGATTCTCAGCTGCACCCAATACACACTGCACCCAATACACACTGCACATTTTGGCAGGGGGCACAAAGGAGGCAGTTCTGCACCACACTGGTGACTGTGTAGTTTAGAGCAAACTCAGGGAGCACAATGGAGTGCTGGTCATATCCTGTTCCTTGTGGGTACATCCCCTATTGAGCCTGCTACACTAGGGGCCAGGCAGAGAGTGGCATAGGGCGGTGTTAAAGGTAGAAGGGAATCCTGAACCAGCTAAATCTGTTGGCTTTATGGTTCTATTGTATTATTAGATCAGCACAAAGAGGCAATATCATAGAGAAGAATCTGACTCTGGAAGTTTACCCTTATAAGGAAATCATTAAACCACCTAGCTAATAGGCCTTGGCACAGTCTGTACCAGATTTTTCATTAGATCTGCAATAGCTGATACGCACAATTAAAACTGAAAGGACAGAGTCAGATGTTTGACCCTAAATAACATTTAAGCAATTCAATCATGTCCTTTCCATTACAGGCCTCCACAGACAGCATGACATAGTAACTGCTGCCTGTTATTGATCTGTTTGCTACTCTAGCTGACAATGGTCTGTGGCTGAATGAATTTTTTTTTAATTTAACTTGTGCTGTTTCAAGGGGTAACTGATGATATAAACTGCTTCTTTGTCAGAGTTATAATTGCCCTTCATACATGTTAATGTGTCTCTCTGTAGATGTGTAAGCAGTGATCATTAGGCAAATCAATACTAGACAAGGAAGACAACAAGCTTAGTTGCTTGAAAGAGTAGTACATTATATGATTATATAGTCTAGTATTTTATATGGTCATCTTTCACATCACATAAAAATGTCACATAGGCAATGCAGTTATAAGACAGTATAAAACTACATAAGTATTTAGCCCTCAAATATATCTAATTCTTTGGACTTTCATAGTATCTGCTACAGAGATGCTCCCAACCCTGGCAGGTGGGTCATGTCATTGTTCCCATTCAACAGATGTGGAAACTGAGGCACAGACTAAGCAATTTGCCCAAGGTTACATGAAGGTCAGAGACAGAACTGAAAATAGAAGTCAAATCTCCTCGCTCCCAATCCTGTATTTTAAACCATAAGGACTATCCTCCCTTTCAGTTGTTAAGAGTAATAGAGTTTAAGGGCAGAAGGGACCATAATATCATCTAGCCTGACCTCCTGTATATCCCAGGCCACTAATACCCACACACTAAACCCAACGACCAAAATGAGACGAAAGTAAATGAGCCCTGTAGTGGGGCGGCTGCCCCACTCCTGAGGAACAGGGGTTAAAAGCAGCCCTGGAGAGGGCTGCAGTTGTGAAGAAAGCCTCGGCTGATTGGGGAACCAGCCACAAATGCGGCCATGCCCCAATCAGGGCCCAGCTGGCCCTTATAAGAGGGCAGTGGGCCAGGAGCACACAGAATCTCTCTCTAGCAGTAGAGAAGGAAGGGCCTGGCTGCCTGGAAGCTGAGAGGGTACCAAGACTGGAGCAGGGCTGGGGGAAGGCCAGAGGAGCTGGGGAGCTCCGGCCTAGAAACCCCGCAGGCTGCAGGCCTTGTTAAAGGCCAAAGAAGGTACTGGGGTTGCAGAGGGCAGCCCAAGGGCAGGCAGAGGCAGCAGGTCCAAAACCCACCTTGCCGGTGATGAGTGGCAATTATACTGCAGTCCCCCCCAGTGAACGGGGGCTAGATGGTGACTGGCAGTAGCCAAAGACTGAGGCGAGGTGGGGACAGACGGTGGGAGTTCCCCGGGGAGGGGAGACCCAGATCTGTGGGGGTACTGCCAGGGGGAAGCACCCCGGCCTGAAAGGGGCACCAGGATCCAGGAGGGACTTGGGCCCAGCGGCAAGTGGGACACTGGCCTGCAGAGGGTGCTCCAGAGGCTGGAAACGCTAATTCCCTGGACGACCAGCAGGAGGCACCACAGGGGTGAGTTCCGCCCCGTTACAAGCCCTCAGGAGACTAGACCACGTGCCACAGGCAGAGAATAGGAGGGACAGAGGTGCCTCAGTGCCAGAGGCCCCTGCAATGGCCTGATTTAGATATACCTGGATAATCCTGGCAAGTGATCTGCACACCCGTGCTGCAGAGGAAGGCGAAAAAATATCCCAAGGTCCCTGCCAATCTGGCCTGGGGGAGAATTCCTTCCGAACCTCACATATGGTGATAAGTTAGACCCTGAGCATGTGAGCAAGAACCAGCCAGCCAAGCACCTGAGAGAGAGAATACTTGGTACCACCTCAGAGCACCAGCCCACACTGCCCCATCTCCAGTTGTGACCATGTCTGATGCTTGAAAGGAGTGAAAAAAAAAGTCTCCTTGAATACATGGTGGTGGCTGTCCCCTTCCTGAGTCCTGCCACTGACTCACTGAAACTTTGAAGCACAAGGTTTTAGGAAAATAAGATATAAACTAGAAGTGAGCTCCAGGGCTGTCCCCTAGCATCACAAGCAATCCTGTCATACAATTGCACTCATATATTTGTCCAGCTCTCTCTTAAAACTAATTAAGTTGTTTTCCCCCACAACTCTTACTGGGCGGCTGTTCCAGAATCTCACCCTTCTGATGGTTAGAAACCTTCTAATTTCCAGCCTGAATTTGTTCATAGCCAGTTTGCATTCATTTGTTCTTATGAAAATATTGTCCATTAAGCTTAAATACTCTTCACCCTCCCTGGTATTTACCACCCTAATGTATTTACAGAGAGCAATCATATCCTTCTCGGTCTTCTTTTCCTCCCGAGACTAAACAAGCCAAGCTCTTCCAATCTACTCTCATAAGATAGGCCCTTAATTTCCCTGATCATCCTATTAGTGCTTCTCTGCACCTGTACCAGTTTCAATTCATCTTTCTTGAACATGGGAATTGCATACAGCAGTGGCTCTCAACCTTTCCAGACTACTTTTAGGAGACTGATTTGTCTTGTGTATCCCAAGTTTCACCTCACTTAGAAACCACTTGCTTACAAAATCAGACATAAAAATACAAAAGTGTTACAGCACACTATTATTGAAAAATTGCTTACTTTCTCATTTTTACTATATAGTCATAAAATAAATTGATTGGAATATAAATATTGTACTTGCATTTCAGTGTATAGAATATAGAGCAGTATAAACAAGTCATTGTCTGTATGAAATTTGAGTTTGTACTGACTTCGCTAGTGCTTTTTATGTAGCCTGTTGTAAAACTAAGCAAACAACAAGATGAGTTGATGTATCCCTGGAAGACCTCTGCTTACCCTCAGGGGTACACGTACCCCTGGTTGAGAACCACTGGCATACAGTATTCCAAATAAGGTCTTGTACAAGGGCATTAATGCTTCTCTCTCTCTCTCTACTGGTAATGCCTCGCCTAATACATTCTAGGATCACATTTGCCTTTTTCACAGCCACATCTCATTGGTGGCTCAGTCATCCTGTGATCAATCCACATACCCACGTCTCTCTCTCCTCCTCTGTCTCTTCCAACTGATAAAGCTTGTAGCAGAAATTCTTATCATCAGACTAAGTACATGACCTTACAATTCGTAATATTAAATTTCATCTGATTCCTGTCGTTCTAGTCTTCAAGGCCACCCAGATCTTCCAGTAAAATATTCTGATCCTCCTCTATTGATGCCTCCCACCTTTGTACCATTAGCAAATTTCATTAGCACACTGCTACTTTTTGTGCCAAGGTCATTGATAAAAATATTGACTAAGATTGGTCACAAAACTGATCCTTGAGTAACTTTGCTAGTAACCTCTCTCTAGTCCGATAATACACCTTTCAGCACAACCTGTTCCTCCTTTTCCCTTTAGCCAATTCCCAACTGTTACCCATCTCTGTGAAAATACAAAGTGTTAATGCAAAATTAAGGTTGAGATTTTAAATTCTGAAAGTAAAGGAATTTGGATTACAATTTCCCACAGCTGCCTTGAATTCCTCTTAAACTCGCTGCACACTGGCATTATACCAGGATCTATCACTGAAACAATATTCCATAAGAGGGTGTGCATTGGCACACACCACTTCAAGTGCATTGTGAAGCACAAACTGAAAAGCTTTCAGCCACTAAGCAGTATGCAGGAAGCGAGGAACGCCAAGCCTGATCTAGGCTATTTGATAGTATATGCTATACCAAACTTTTTGTTTCTTTATGCATATGAGAAGACTGTTCGAGAAGGATAAGAGAAAAGAACAATAATGCCTAGTACTTCTGTAGCATTTTACATCTTAAAAATGTTGTAAAAATATTAACTAATCACCACAACACCCATGTGTGGGCAGTGACTATTTTACGGATGGGGAAACTGAGGCACAAAGAGGATAAAAGTGAAGTGACAGCCTTAGGCCTACCTAGCAACAAAAGGCCCTACTCTTCTAGAGGCCACATATAAACAGCCAAACAGCCAGCAGCGAAATCTAACTCCAGTCCCAGCACAGAGTTCAAATTCCCCAACTGCTCTCCACCAGCTCCAAAACCGAGTTTTTGTTCTAGCCCCTTGCTTCCCTAGTCACTGTATGAGACAACAAATGCACAACACCATTGAAAACTTCCTTTTGCTCTCACCCTAGCTCCTTTCCCCTCCCCAAACTCTCTGTGAAAAGGTTTTCTGGATTGCAATTAAACAGAACACCTTTACTGAGAAAATATCAAGTACCTTATCAAAGTACTATAATTTCTCATGAGCAAATGTGTACATTTTTTTTTTTAAATTTGGGTGATAGAAACTATACTGCTAACCTCTTTCCTTTCTAGCTGATATCGAGGATGTAGATCCATGCTTTGTGTTCTGTATAAATCAGCATTTTAATTAACATTTTAACCCATCCTTCTAACTCTGTAGAGTAGCTATCTCTTTGCTGCTGTTACATTTCATTGATTTTGTTCACAGATTCATAAATTCTAAGGCCACAAAGACCAATCATGGTCATCTAGTCTGACCTCAGGTATAACACAGATCATAGAACTTCCCCAAAATAATTCTCAGACCCTATCTTTTAGAAAAGCATGCTATCTTGATGAAAAATTTGTCAGTTATGGAGAATGGTTAATTACTCCCAACATTAAACATTTATGTCTTATTTCCATTCTGAATTTGTCTAGCTTCAACTTCTAGCCATTAGATCGTGTTATACCTTTCTCTGCTAAACTGAAGAGCCCATTATTAAATTTCTGTTCCCCATGTAGATACTTATTAGGGATATAAAATACTAACTGGTTAACCAGTAAGCATTAATCTTACCGGTTAACCAACCCTAACCGTTAGCTCCCAGCCAGAGCAGCCCCGACCATGTGGGCCTGCCGGCCGGCCGGAGCAACCCCCAGTCCCAACCCCAGCCCAGCTGATGGGAGCAGCCCTAGCTACGCAGGCTCCAGCCCCTCTCCCTTTAATTGGTTAACCATTTAAATGACATAATTGTAATCATTTAAACGGTTAACTTTTTAAATGGATATTTACATCCCTAATACTTATAAAATATAATCAAGTCACCCCTTAACCTTATCTTTGTTAAACTAAATAGATTGAGCTCTTTGATTGGGGTTTTGTGGGGCCCTGGGCCAGAGCAAGTGGGGGCCCCTCCCCACCCCTTCCACCTGCAGTCCCCCCGCACGCTCCTGCCGGGAAAATGGGGTTGGGACATGGGGGCTTGTCACGCTGAGTGGGGTCGGGGCGCAGGGGCTTGTCCCGCTCTGCCCGCCTGGCACTCTTGCCATGGAGCAGGGTCAGGGTGCAGGCGTTTGTCCTGCTCTGCCTGCCTGGTACTACTGCCCCCACACCCTGACCCCGCTCCCTGGCTAGAATGCTGGGCAGGCGGGCAGAGCGGGGCAAGCCCGGCAAGCCCCCTGTGCTCCAACCTCAATCCCCAGCTGGAGTGCCAGGTGAGCGGTAAGCCCCCAAGGAAGCTGCCCCTCTGACCATTTAGGGCTTTAGAGAACACAACTGGCACCTTGAATTGCACCGAGAAACCACATGACCAGTGGAAAGCACAAGTGTTATATGCTCATGCTGACCCAGCACACTTAGGAAACAGGCAGCAACATCCTGCACAAGCTGAAGCTTCCAGGTGGTTTTCAAGGGCAGTTCCAAGCAAAACATATACAGTAGTCCAGGCTGGAGGAGACAAAAGCATGGATATCTATGGATATTAGAGAGGAAAGATGGTCTTGTGATTAAGACACACTGGACAGAGACTTGAGAAATGTGGGTTCATGTCCCAGCCCTACCACAGACCTCCTGTGCAACCTTGGACAAGTCACTTTATCTCTTGGTGACTCAGTTTCCCATCCGTAATATGGGAATAATATTTCCTTTCTTTCTCCCACCACTTGTCGGTATTGTCTATTTAGACTGTAAACTATTTCTTACTACATGTACATACAGTACTCAGTTTAACAGAGTCCTGATCTTCACTGCGGCACCTTGACAATACCATAGTACAATTAATAAATATCTGTGGTAAGCAAGGGCACCAGAAGGACTGCAAAAGGAGGCGTGGGGGAGAAGGGCAAGAAACCCAAACAGGCCAAATTTGTCCATGTTTCCACTTTTTGTAGGATCCCTTTATGATGTTTGGGTAATTAAAGAGCTCCTGATGGAGCCATATTGGCCTCATACTATTCTTCATATCTTTCCTTTATGCTTATGACCAGCAAAAAAGCTATAGAGGTTTGTGCTCCTTGGGGGTGGAACTACCAGTGTTTTCCTGACATAGACAAACCAAAACTAGTAAGGGGAAACTGTTGCTTTTGAAGAGCAAAGGGTTACAAAGGGTCAAGAGCAGGGTGACGCCGTGGGAATTTTCTGTAACATTTTTATGAATCCTAGGCATGCCTCAGTTTCCCTCTGTACATTGCATTGCTACCCAGTGGGTGCAAAAAGGTTAGCACTGCTCTTGGAACAGGGCAAGAGACCAGAGATGTCGTCTGTGTCACCCAGCTGCCGGGGGTGGGGTCAGGGGAGGAATGAGTAGAGTTATTAAAAAACTGGCTCAAAACAGAGGAAGGAGAGCATTTTTGGAGGGATTCAGGAGCCAAGACCAGAGGAGACAAAGGGGGGCTGGGGGAAAGAGCTGGAGTTGTAGTCCATTAAAACATGTCTGGCTCATCATGACACTGGTTTGGCCAGGATGGACTACGGCTTAATTTTTGCCTCTCTGTGCTAACCTAAGGACTTTCAGATTCTGTACCCAGAATAAATTGACTAATAAATTGTTACCTTGTTCAGAAAAGACTGCGGTGTCATTGCAAATACTCACTGAGAACATTGCGCCCTGAAGGGGTATAGTACTAGCCTCCCGCAGGAGTCTGATTCAGCTGGATTCACTGCAGGGAGCCATGGTGAGAAACAGGGATTGCTGGTGCTGGAATCTTGGAGGCCAGGGGCCTGCCTCTGTGGAACTGTGTAGGTCTGTGGGGCCTGGAACACTAAAGGGGTCATTCCCAGGAGACTGGGTATAGATTGGGGCATAGACCAGTCCCTGTGACTTCATGACAAGCAGAAATTAAGAACTATGTGTCTGTTAAATTCCTGTTGTTGGCAATGTCTCTTTAGTGGCTTCCTGGTACAGTTCCATCCCCATGTTCTGAGGTTATTTATTCTCAGTCTGGGAGAATTTTTGTGCTATCAAAGCAAGGAAATGAGTCAGGTAATCTGGGGTTCTACTCCCAGCTCTGTCATGGACTTGCTGTCACTTAACTCCTCTGTGATGTACTGTCTCTATTCACAACGTTTTTCCATACACGTAGGATAGCCATATATGGTACTTTCAGCACAAATACTTATTTTAGATTAAGAAAAACAGAAAAAAAGACCAAAACGAAAGCCTCCATGAAAGCCTGGTATGTATATTTGGTGCAACGTGCTGCATCAACTCAGTATCCTAGAGTGGCAGCTGTCTTGCATGACAAATATTTAAAGGTGCAGTACATGGGAAACAAAATCACAAGTTACACAGTTACATGCACCACAGTCACAAAGCCTGTTCTCATTTATATAACTTTTTGAGCACTTACCACTATAGGTGCTGGAGACGGCGGGGGGTGAAGGGGAAGAAGGGGGCGGAACACCAAAGGATAGTTTCTCCTCTACTTTTTAAATGGGGGTAGAGGGTGGCATGCCTCCTGGCATGACAAAAGGGCAGCCAGGCCAAATTTCAGCGAGTGTGTGGCATTGTGACCTGGTTTCGAATTTAAAATGACCCTGACAAATCGGCGAATTGGTCTGAAATCAACAAGATGAAATTCAATAAAGACAAGTGCTGAGTGCTTCACTTAGGAAGGAAAAATCAAATGCACAAACATAAAATGGGGAGTAACTGGCTAGCTGGTAGTACTCCTGAAAAGGATCTACGGGCTATAGTGGACCATTAAGTAATTATGAGCCAACATTATGATGTGGTTGCAAAAAAGGGTAATATAATTCTTGGATGTATTAATAAGAGTTTTGCATGTAAGATATGGGAGGTAATTGTCCCTCTCTACTCAGCACTGGTGAGGCCCTCAGCTGGAGTACTGTGTCTAGTTCTGGGTGCCACGCTGTAGGAAAGATGTAGACAAATTGAAAAGAGTCCAGAAAAGAGCAACAAAAATGATAAAAAGTTTTCTGGTCTAAGGGGGAAAGATTAAAACACTGGGCATTTTTAATCTAGGGAAAAGAAGACTGAAGAGGGATCTGATAGTCTTTATCGTTAAGGACTGTTATACAGAGGACTGTGATCAATTGTTCTCTATGTCCACTGAAGGTAGGACAAGAAGTAATGGGCTTAATCTGCAGCAAGGGAGAGTTGGAAAGTGTTTTCTAATATCTAACCTGGACACAAATCAGATGTCAAGAATTATAACATTCAAAAACATTCAAAAACCAGTTGGAGAACACTTCAACCTTTCTGGACACTCAATTACAGACCTAAAAGTCGCAATTCTTCAACAAAAAAACTTCAAAAACAGACTCCAACAAGAAACTGCAGAACTGGAATTAATTTGTAAACTGGACACCATTAAACCAGGCTTGAATAAAGACTGGGAATGGATGGGTCATTACACAAACTAAAAACTATTTCCCCATGCTAATTTTCCCCCTACTGTTACTTACACCTTCTTGTCAACTGTTTAAAATGGGCCATACTGATTATCACTACCAAAGATTTTTTTTCTCCTGCTGATAATAGCTCACCTTAACTGATTAGTCTCTTTAGAGTTGGTATGGCAACCCCCATTTTTTTATGTTCTCTGTATGTGTGTCTGTGTGTGTATCTATATCTATATATCTATATCTATCTTCCTACTGTATTTTCCACTGCATGCATCTGATGAAGTGGGTTTTAGCCTACGAAAGCTTATGCCCAAATAAATTTGTTAATCTCTAAGGTGCCACAAGTACTCCTCGTTGTTTTTGCTCATACAGACTAACACGGCTACCACTCTGAAAGTTATAATAGTGTTTGACAGTGACTTGCAAATAGAAAATGTTCGGCAAGCCAACTGTTAAATTCTGTTTTCTTTTTGAAAATTGGTTCTTTATTACAGTTTGAGACATGATGGGTTAACTCAGTTTATACAGAATTTCAGAGACACTATATACTGTAATCTAATGGAAACAAGATTCAGGCAAGTGACATAGCTTCATAATCAACGTATTCTATTGGTACCAGTGGCAAGAGGACAAAGTTAAGGTCTACCCTAATCTGCCTCCAAATTACATTTCTTTGTTCATCAGAACCACATTAACAGATAAATGAAATGGTATAGCTACATCCAGGATTATAAAAAATAAATTTCAAATTTGGGTGTCTAAAGTTAAGAGGCAGGGTTTTTAAAGTGCCTGTGTGATTTAGGCACACCAATCTTCAATGGGACTTGTGCTTTCAGGTCACCTAGACACTTCTGAAAATCCCATCCATAATTCATATTCAGGCACCTACATAAAAATGCCTTATTTTTCATATGTGCTCAAAGTCCAAACTTCCAACAAATTCAATGGGTGCTGAGCACCTCTGGAAAAAAAAATCAGGATTTTTATTTAGATGCCCATATATGGAGTTGGTTCCCAACTTTATGCACCTAGCTTAGAAAATCTAGGTTATAATTTTAACAGCATGAAGAAAAAATATTAAAATGGGCATTGTAATGAACTTGCTGGCCTCTGATTGGGCAACTCACTAGTCCCCTAGAACAAGCAGAAGGGAAAAGATTGGGCTATTTGTCATTCTAGGAGCTGTAGAAACACATTTCAGTATCCATAGATGGCAACCTGTTACTAGCATGACCAAGAAGTGACAGAAGATCAGACTCAAGGAGACAGACAGAGGGTTGGACTGTGATAGCAGCTGGTTCAGGCAATAGCCTGGCAATTGACTGTGAAGGAAACCCTAAGTAAAGCAGTCCAAGCAGACAATGAGAGGCAAACACTGCAGCTGGCTGGCAGGAGAACAAGGAAAGGCCCCCTAAAGAGACCACTGCTGAGGGAACTGAACCCTGGCCAGTGGGTTCCACAGGCCAATAATTAATTGCCCTCTAACAGAAGAATGGGCTAGCAGGAGCACCCTAAATACTAGGTCTGAAAGGGAAGAGGATATCCTTGTGCCTCTCTACTTGATTGCCTCCTACAGGTAGATTTACAAACTATTGTGATTATTTTTAATTGTCATTTGTCTAAGACAGGGGTAGGCAACCTATGGCACGCGTACCAAAGGCGGCACACAAGCTGATTTTCAGTGGCACTCACACTGCCCAGGTCCTGGCCACCGGTCCGGGGGGCTCTGCATTTTAATTTAATTTTAAATGAAGCTTCTTAAGCATTTTAAAAACTTTATTTTCTTTACATACAACAATAGTTTAGTTATATATTATAGACTTATAGAAAGAGACCTTCTAAAAACGTTAAAATGTATTACTGGCACGCGAAACCTTAAATTAGAGTGAATAAATGAAGACTCGCACACCACTTCCGAAAGGTTGCTGACCTCTGGTCTAAGACACCTTTTTCCCTTTGCCAGCTCTAGCAACAACTCACCGGTTATTTACCAGATATGGGCAAAAATCTGTAGAACCTAGTTCCTGGAGTGCAGACTGTACTTCGTTCCCTGTAACTGCATTTCCCTCCACACTACCAAATATTTACAAGGGACTGTTGTATCACAGCACTCCCAGTGATCCCTACAGTTAGGTCAGTTACAGTGGGTTGGTTTTAGCCCAGTTACTTGTAGGCAAATACCTATATCACAAAATCCACTAAAATCTTTGGCAATGCTGTCCCAGCATACAGACTACACTAGTATACAACAACAAAACAGCTCAAAACAGCAAGTTTTCTGTCTGAAATCTTCCCCTATGGCAACAAGACATTCTTTTTACAATGAGAGAGTCTTTTCTTTGCAGAAGTGTCACCAAAAATGATCCAGTCACAGCAAATGGCACACATTTCATTCCTGTTTTAGCATTGTGCACTAATTACTGGTTTTGTGCATTTAGAGCTGTTCCTACCGTTTCTATGTTGGGGACCAAAGAAAGTTAATCACTTGTCCTCACTCCTCCTCACCCCAAGACTTTGGGGGCTCAGACAAAATGAGACTGAGGTCCAAACAACAATCTCATTTTGATTTTGTGAAACCCAGGCCACATATATTTTTGTCCACCACTACTGATGTCATATAATTCAAAGGCCAGTAGTCTGACCTCCTGATATCACTGGCCACTGACACCACCCAGCACCTGCACGCTAAACCCAGCAACTGAAATGAGACCTAAATATTACAGCCCATAGAAGACTAGACTATTATATGCCACAGGCAGAGAATGTGCGTGATTGGACACCATTCTGGATGCCTACGCCAGCTTCAGGGAGATGTTATCATTAGGGTCTTTAAGACCACTTTAAAAATGTGAATTGCCACATTTGTAGTAATTATTACATTCGTTACATATCAGAGAGACAATTTGCCACATATAAACGAAGGCAACATCCATATGGGTCAGAGTCCAATGCCTTTACTGACCTTGAGTAGCACCTTACTTCAAGAGCGGTCTCGTTGACTTCAAATGAGACAACTAGTGGAGTAAAGGACTATTCAACATGAGCACGGGTGGCACAATCTGGCCCTTTATGTTTTGTGCCATAATTCCAGACTTTGCCCTTGTCTTGGTTTATAGCAGGTTGTATTTTTTTATCAGGAGGCAGTGCATTAGATATGAACATGTGTGCACAATATGCCACAGCGCATTGTTAACATTAGTAGTTAAGAACATGCTGCATAAAATGCTTGATTGGCTGTTCTCAAATGCCTTTAAACTTTGGTATTTATATGCCAAACTTCTTCACACATGTTAAGGTCACTAGACTTCATAAATCAGAGTCAATTTAGGTCCTTCTGTCCTGAGTCTGTCAAAGGACATTGGCACTGTCCCAGGATTTTAGAATTGCTCCAGGATTTTATCTCCTGGACAGCAGTGCTGATTGAAAGTTACCACAATAAGTTTAAATAAAAAACATCTCATTGATCTGAAACATAATAACTAAATGTGAAAGGTGCATTTATATGAGAGAATGAGAAAAACACTTAAATCTTTCCCAGTCAACAAATGTTAAAATATAAAAAAAAAAAAAAAGTTATTTTCACATCAAAACTGAAACACCACATTGAACAGAAAACAAAATCTAAAGTAATGAAGCTTGAAACTAACTCTTCAAGATAATTGAACCGTATAGGACAAAATCAGATTTTTTTATTTTATACACACACACACACACACACACACACACACACACACACACACGAACTCAGGTATCTGAATGACAATGTACTATATATGGGACACTTTAAATATTTACCCTCTCTCTAAGCATTAAAATATCAGTTCATGAAGCTCTAAGACTCTACATGACCTTGTTAGACGGGAAATTGCTTTTCTGGTTTCTACTACCACTACCCGAGGCAGACATTGCAACCACAATGTTTAGTCAGTAGCTTTCCTGACTATGTAGATTGGGGATGATAAAAATGTGATACTTTAACCACGTTTTGTCAAGGACAAGCTGCAAACATTATCTAACTAGACAGATAAATTGTAAGCAAAGACACTCCTGAAAGCAACTCTGTCCCTGTGCATTTATACTGTATGTGGATAAGGAATTGATTTAAGGTGATTCCTATAACAAACAGTGGAGATGGAAGTACACAACTTATCTAACATACCATTAAAGCAAGCAGTATGAAGCCAATGTCCAAAACCTAAAACATCTGTTTCTAATGCATGTAGAATCATGCTTATTTTCACTCTACACATAGTGTTGCTACCAGGTAAAAAGGAACCACACAAACAAATATCCAAGATGATCCAATGGTTAGAGCACTAGCTTGGGACTCAGGAGACTAGGATTCAATTCCCTGCTCAGCTACAGGTTTCTGGTGTGTCTTTGGGGAAATCAACTAGTCTCTCTGTGCCTCACTTCCCCGTCTGTAAAATGGGGATAACAACACTTCCCTACCTCACAGGAGTGTTGTGAGGATGAATACATTAAAGATTGTGACTCACTCAGGTACTATGGTAATGGAAGCTATGTGAAGACCTTAGATAAATAGTTTCATAGAGCTTCAGGCCAGAAGAAATCATTAGATCATCTAGTCTGACCTCCTGTATATCACATGCCATTAAATTCCACCTAAGTTGAGCCTAATGCCTTCAGTTAAACCAAAACATTTTACTCCTCAGGAGAGTATACTGATGTGTACCACAGGCAGAGAAAAGGAAAGACTGAGGCACAACCAATGCCCGAAGCCCTATGATGGCCAGGAATTGAGTAGATGAAATATACCCAGATGATCCTAGCAGACAAGTCACAACCCACACTGTAGAGGAAGATGAAACATAGCCAAGGTCCCTGACAATCTAACCTGGGGAAATTCCTTTCTGATCCCAAATCTGGCAATCAGTTAGATCCTGAGCATGTGAGCAAGACACACCAGCCAGCCATCTAAAACAGAGGATTTTCATACCACTGGCCTAGCCCACCTTCACTAGCCATGGCAGATCTCTGATGCTTTAGAGGCAGGGGAATGAGGGGGGGGGACAACAACAAAACTCAAAACACAGAGATTATAATTGTGCACTGGGGCAAAAAATTCCTTCCTAACCTCTGCTCGAAGCCCTGAAACAGGAGATTCCATTATAACCATTATCATCATACAGAACTACAAGTGTTATGAGCATGTTGGATTTATCTTTAATAACTTTAAGACTGCTAGTTTGTGGATACCTTCCAGTATCAGCAGTATCATGCCAAGGGTTAAACAAAACCAGCATAAACATGAAAAACAAACAAAAAAATAAAATGACAACCCCAATCTTTCAAAGAGTTCAAGTAATCAGAAACCCGCCATTAATGGCATTTGGGATAACCACAGGAGCAGTATACTGTGTGAACTGCTATTGAGAGAAGTGACTTACCTTCATTTAAATATAGGTCAAATAACTGGGCTTATGCTCTGCTCATACTAGAGTAACAGAGTACAAGAAATGGAACATTTAACATGGCCAAATGGAAAAGTAATTAGAAATTAGCAAAAATTATTTAAATAATTCCCCCAATATTTGCCTTCTCTAATGTTAAACGTGAATCTACTGAGCAATAAACTCTAAAGAACTTGTTCTCTTCTTCAAGTGTAAATCTATAAAATACTGAGCATTGGAAACTGCCAAATTACAACTAAATCATCATACCATAATATTAAAATACAAAGCCCTGACTGCACTGCCTAGGGACTGTCATTTTGTCTTCTGGATGCTCTCTGGTGTCTTTTTGTCTGCACCTTATTGTCTGGTTAGTCAAAAACGGGATAGGGACTGTCTCTACCTCTCTGTTCTGTACAGCATCATGTACATTGGTGGCACTCAAATAAATACATAATAAAGCCTATAACAATAATCATATTACAAGCAGGGCTACAGAATTCAAGCTTTTTGTTTCCTACAATGAACATGGGGACTCAGGATATGTCTATACTGCAACGTAAGCCCAGGCATAGACGACTCATACAGTAACTCCTCACTTAGCGTCCTCTCGCTTAACGTTGTTTCAAAGTTACGTCGCTGCTCCATTAGGGAACATACTCGTTTAAAGTTGTGCAATGCTCCCTTATAACGTCGTTTGGCTGACTTTACAAGGGAGCATTGCACAAGTTCCTCTTCTCCGCCTCCTCCCCATCCCTTCCTCCCTCCCTCCCAGCGCTTCCCCCGCCACCAAACAGCTGTTTGGCGGTGCTTAGGAGTTTCTGGGAGGGAGGGAGGGAGCCAGCGTGCGAGCAGGGAAGCTGCCCCGTCCCTGCCCTCCCCCGGCGGGCAGGGCCACCCAGAACGCAGGGGCTTTAAGGGCTGCAGGGCCCTGGGCTAAGGGGGCCCCGGCCTGCAGCTCTAAAGCCCCTTTCGGAATGCGGCCCTGCGAGCACGGGCCGGATGACTCAGGAGGAGCAGGGACAGCCACGCAGCCAGCGGCCTGAGAGAAGTGGCGCTTTCCCCTTCAAAGCCGGCCGGAGAGAAGCGGCGCTTTGAAGGGGAAATCGCGGTTCCCAGAATCGCTATGGGGGCGGTGCCGCGCTGCACAGAGTCACCTGCACACCTCCTGCACCAAACAGGAGCTGCCCCAGGTAAGTGCTCTGCATCTCCTGCCTGCCCCAGCCCTGAGCCTCCTCCTGCACCCCCACCCTGAGCGCCCTCCCGCACCCTAACTCCCTCCCAGTCCCTACCCTCCACCCTGAGCGCCCTCCCGCACCCTAACTCCCTCCCAGACCCCACCCTCCACGCTGAGCACCCTCCCGCACCCTAACTCCCTCCCAGACCCTGCACTCCCAGCCCTGAGCCCCAGGGGTAAGCCAGGGGCACCTCCCCACCACAGTACAGTACAGTATATAATGCCTTTTGTCTGCCCCCCCCCAAATTTCCTTGGAACCTAACCCCCCTCATTTACATTAAGTCTTATGGGAAAATTGGATTAGTTTAGCATCGTTTCACTTAAAGTTGCATTTTTCAGGAACATAACTACAACGTTAAGTGAGGAGCTACTGTACCTCCTGATACTTGGGGGAACAATCTAAAGGGGGAGGACATGTGATTGTCCCATGTGTCTCCTCTGCCCAGCGACTTGCCCTCCCCGCCCCCGCCCAGCCCAAGGTCACCACGCTCTCCCTGCCCCCCACAGTTACCTGTGGGTGGGAGGTGCTCTGTCCTTCTCCTGCTGCACCTCCACCCCGGCACATTCGGCTGCTCTCCCTGGCAGTTGGGCCCGGGCGGGGAATGGGATGGAGCCGCTTCTCACATGCTGAAGCTAGCTGCTCTGGGTCGCTGACTCTGTGCAGCTAAGTGGCTACCTGAGAGAGAGCCTGGCTAGGGAGGTGGCAGCGGTGAGCCACCCTGCCCGCCCAGGCCTGGCTACCAGGGACAGGGGCTGAGCAAACCAGAGTCCCCTCTCCCTCCTGGTATGTTTCCAGCTCACTCGGCCTCTGTTCCCGGCAGCCAGGTCTGGGCAGGCAGGGCGGCTCACTGCTGCCACCTCCCCAGCCAGGCTCTCAGGCAGCTGCTGCGCTGCACAGAGCAGCGACCCAGAGCAGCTGGTGTGAGAAGTGGCTGGTCCTGCCCCTTCTGCTCCCTGCCTGAGCCTGACTGCCAGGGACAGGGACTGAGCGTGCTGAGGGGCAGGCGCAGTGGGAGAAGGACAGAGCCAGGGCCGGCTCCAGGCACCAGCTTCTCAAGCAGGTGCTTGGGGCGGCCGCTCCGGAGAGGGGTGGCAGGTCCAGGTATTCCGCGGCAATTCGGCGGACGGTCCGTCACTCCGCCTGGAAGTGAAGGACCTCCTGCCGAATTGCCGCCACAGATTGCGATCGCGGCTTTTTTTTTTTTTTTTTTTTTTTTTTTTTTGGTTTTGGCTGCTTGGGGCGGCCAAAACCCTGGAGCCGGCCCTGACAGAGCTCCTCTCCCTCTACCCTTCTGCCCTCCAGGACAAGCAGAAATCAGGCAGGGGCACTTGACCCCGCATGCCCCCCTACTCACCTATGAACCCAGGGTTAGTGGGACTTGAGTCAGCTGATTTGTATTAGATCGCGGCCATGGGGGCGGTGCCGCGCCGAGCATCTACGTTGTATTTTAACCTGTGCTACAACCTTGGACTCTGACATCCACACTGCAGTGCACAGACCCAAGACAAAGTAATCACATCCCAGCATCCTCCCTTCCCCCCCCCAGAAGGTGGCTACTCTAGCCCTAGAACTGTGGTGCACTGTGGGAAAACTTTACTACCTGCCCTGCACATTACCAGGAAGCAGCACTTTTTGCAAAAGGATTGATCGGTTCACTCTCCATTGCAAATCCAGGAGACCCTCTGATAGTGTGCTTGCAGATCAGAAGAGAATGGGTTAATGCTGACCTAAGCTGCTGCCATTTGAAAAAGTCTTCTGTTTTCAGTGGAGTGGATTGCAGATTGTTAGGACAGAGAGGACTAAGGAAGTTGTTCCATGGATCTGTGGGATACTTCTGGCTGACACCAGGGACCCAAATCAAGCGGGGCCGCATCTACAATGCAAAGCAAAAGGGCTCAGACTCAGGTCTCGGCTTAACTCAAGCTCAGGCCTTCTAGCCCTGCAGAGTCCTGGGACCAAGCCCTCGATTAGTGCAATTACAGTGTAGACACAAGGAGGGTTAGGCTTGAGCCCAGGATCAAGCATGGGCTTACGTTGCAGTGTTGACATACCCCGAGAGTCTCCTCTCACCAGTTAAGATACCAGGGGATTGCCACAGACTTCAGTGGAGTAACACTGATTTACTCTGGCCTGAAAGGAGAATCAGCCCATTTTTTTTTTTGTTAACTGTTGTAGTGCTTTGCCGTCCAGTGAAAATTGATGAAAACAATTACCAAGATGACTTTTATCTTGACACTGTATTTTCACATAAGTATTCTTTTGGTAATTTTATTACTTTGTTTACCTAGGATCGGTGGATTACCTACAGTTTGAGACCACTGATCCGCTTAGTCTAGTATCTGGCTTCAAGCAGTGGCCAATGGCTAAATGTTTCAAAGGAAAGTGAAAAACACATACAGTAACAGAGCAATGCTGCAATGTTTAAGTTTGACATATAGAATATCACCTTTCAAATATTTCTCTTTAAACAAGTAACTTACAGGATCAGAAGGCCCACAGAAGTCTCTGAATACTTTCTGAGGATCAAGCTGCCTGATCTCTAGCGCTATACAAGGCCCTGAGCACAGTTCTGTAACCATCTCCTGGAAGAGGAAAAGATTAAAACAAATTTCAGTTTGTTAGTGTGTTATCGAGAGTTGTATTTCACACCAAAGTTGGATCCAAACACAAACAAGAAGAAATTATTAGGAAATGTTGCGGAAAACAGCAAGAAGAAATGGCAGAGGGTATAATCGGCATTCTTAGTTGAGAGAATTTACCCATATTTTGTTATTCAGGTTCACAACATGGAGGATAAGTTGGATCTCTAATTTCTTTAGGATGCCCAAGTACCAGCAGTTGCCAAAGTACGTTTATTTCTCTGCATTTAGCCTGAGGTTGCAACCTTTTCATTCCTCACATGGATCTTGCTTCAGAGAGCCATAGCTTTGTCACCTTCAGACTAAGTTACTGCAACTTGCTGTACTTGGGTTTAAACCTGAAGAACATTTAAGCTATGTCTACAATGGCACTTTCGTTGCTAAAAAATTGTTGCTTAGGGGTGTGAAAAAAACACACCCCGCACAACAAAAGTTCTCGTGACAAAAAGCGCCGGTGTGGACAGCGCTTCGTCGGTGGGAGCCGCGCTCCCGGCAATGAAGCTACCACCCCTCATTAGAGGTGGTTTTATTTTGTATCGGAGAGAGCGCTCTCCCGGCGATAAAGAGCGACCACACAGCGCACCTCACCGTTGTAAGGTGCGTAGTGTAGACATAGCCTTAGAATCTTCAGCTGGTTCAGAATGCAGCAACCTATTTACTTAGCAGCATTTCCCACAGGGGACACGATACACCTGACCTACGTAGTCTGTATAAACTAAGTTGTCAGTTTTAGCTGATAAAAACTTACATCATGCTTTAGGTCCTACCTCCCTTAGACACTGCCTCTTTCTTTAAGGAGAGTCTTAATTTGGGGAGGTGAGTTTTAACTATAGACACTGGTGCCAATTTGTAATTTGCTAACAAGATTAATAGGGGTTCTTATGATCATATGACCTCAATAGATTGTGTGTGCACCTAGAGCTCTGGGCAGACACTTTTTAAACAAATCAAATGAAAGGAATTGAAACGGATGGGGAAAAGGGAAGACAGGAACAGGAAATGGGTGAAGGTGGTGAGAACAGGCTATGATGTCACCATTCTGGCACTCAGCAATGAGCTGCTCATAGGTCAACCCAGAGGCAAGCAGAGAACAAGAAAGTAAAGGGTAACAAGGAGATGAGGCATGTGGCCGAAAAACCTGGATCATGCCTATCCCAGCATGTAAGAATTAAGATTAAATGCAAAGAGAATTACATTCAAATCTATGTTTCCAGAATGAGAGCAACTTCCCAGTGAGATCCCTTTTGAGATCACTGATGAAATCCTGCCCCACTGAAGTCAATAGCATGCTCCCTTTGACATTAATGGGGCCAGGATTTCACCCCAGAACTTTTATTATAGGGTGTTCCCAGGAAGAAGACAAGCACTCAACAAGGGGTGAGATTATTCCAAATTCCGAGGTTGCGTTATGAGGCACAAGGTTGAAGAGCAGATGCCTTCAGCTATAGTGCAATGCTAGATGGTATTATTACTATGAAACAAGCTCTAGAGCAGCTGCTTCCAAAGTTCATTGGTTCAAATACCAGCTTCTTAAACAATGGCTGTGAAGTGAATGGATGGAACATCAAGCTCACCTACCACGGTTTGGGAATCCCGCTCTAGCAGTACACAGCATAATGGCACATCCCAAAACGTGTAACTGTGTTTACAAAGTGATCATTTGTGGTTTGTTTTTTTCTAACAGTTATCTAAGGACTCCTGCCCTAGGCAGTTAGAGGAAACACCAGCAAAGCTGGAATCTTTGGCAACTATTTCTCCTTTCATGAAGGACCATTTTATAGTTGTATGCCAAGCCCAGGTCTGAATGATCAATGATGATCCCTAGGAAATGAGGACAAGACCTTTGAAAAGGAAGCTGGGATTTGCATATGAAACAGCTTCTGCCCTGATAGTTCACCAGTCATGATGATTATTTTTAAGTCATTAAAAAATATTAAAAACGAACAAATACCACAACAGGATGGAAAGCCCTAGAGATTGGAGTCACATATATGGAGGTCATAGCCTGACTTATGTCCTCCTCCTTCTTCCCTCCTTGCTCCTTTCAGTTGCCTAGCACTGGCACTACCTCACTGCTCTTGGTGGAAGTGCCTTCTCTTACCATCTGGACTAGATTTCCTATATCTCTCTACCTCAGAGAAGACCAGACCTCCACCTGGGGAAATCCCATTTCCTTCACTTGAGTGCTCCAGGCACAGAGGGTTTGCAGGAGGTCTTGACTCAAAATTTTAGCTTCAAATCAGGGTGGATTAAAAAAAAAATCGGATTTTTTTTTTAATTAAATTGGATTTTTTTGAGGGAAAAACCTATCTAAAGATAAAGAAGGGTCTGGTGGCACCTTTAAGACTAACAGATTTATTTGGGCATAAGCTTTTGAGAGTAAAAAAACCCACTTCTTCAGATGCAAGGAGTGAAAATTACAGATACGGGCATAAATATACTGGCACATGAAGAGAAGGGAGTTACCTTACAAGTGGAGAACCAGTGTTGACCGGGCCAATTCAGTCAGGGTGGATGTGATCCACTCTCAATAACTGAGGAGGAGGTGTCAATACCCAGAGAGGGAAAATTGCTTTTGCAGTGAGCCAGCCACATAAACACCACCTTATACTGGAAACCTATTGACCACTATACGTACCTACATGCCTCCAGATTCCATCCAGGACACACCACATGATCCATTGTCTACAACCAAGCCCTAAGATACAACCGCATTTGCTCCAATCCCTCAGATAGAGACAAACACCTACAATATCTTTATCAAGCATTCTTAAAACTACAATACCCACCTGGGGAAGTGAGGAAACAGATTGACGATCCCTCACTCTCACAGACCTTGGGAGGCAGGCCAGTCCTCACTTACAGACAGCGCCCCAACCTGAAACAAATACTCACCAGCAACTACACACCACACCACAGAAACACTAACCCAGGAACTAATCCCTGTAACAAACCCCGTTGCCTTCTCTGTCCCCATATCTACTCTATTGACATCATCAGAGGACCCAATCATGTCAGTCACACCATGAGGGGCTCATTCATCTGCACATCTACTAATGGGATATATGCCATCATGTGCCAGCAATGCCCCTCTGCCATGTACATTGGCCAAACCGGATAGTCTCTACATAAAAGAATAAATGGACACAAATAAGACATCAGGAATGGTAACATATAGAAGCAAGTAGGAGAACACTTCAATATCCCTGGACATTTAATAACATTTAAGAGTAGCCATCTTTCAACAAAAAAAACCTTCAAAAACAGAGTTCAAAGAGAAATTGCAGAGCTACAATTCATTTCCAAACTTAACTCCATTAATCTGGGCTTGAATAGGGACTGGGAGTGGCTGGCTCACTACAAAAGCAGTTTTCCCTCTCTGGGTATTGACACCTCCTCATCAATTATTGGGAGTGGATCACATCCACCCTGAGTGAATTGGCCCTGTCAACACTGGTTCTCCACTTGTAAGGTAACTCCCTTCTTTTCATGTGCCAGTATATTTATGCCTGTATCTGTAATTTTCACTCCTTGCATCTGAAGAAGTGGGGTTTCTTACCCACGAAAGCTTATGCCCAAATAAATCTGTTAGTCTCTAAGGTGCCACCGGACTCCTCGTTGTTTTTGTGGATACAGACTAACATGGATACCCCTCAGATATCAAAAGATAGTTTTAATTAAGATACATTATAGCTCAAAGATATCTCATCATGGAATAGGGATTATAAATTCTAATTCTATAGTATGAGACAATATATTCATGTAATGGTTAAGAAAAGTTTTGTAAACTAGTTCCAATAGTTCATGGATTAGGGACCCAATCTTATGGGGTTTCAGGGGCTTCTGTATAGATTATTTAGGTTAATCTTTCTTTCTACCCAATGGGACTCAGTGCTCAGTCTAGAAGGTACCATCAGAGATGTTTAGTTTTGCAGTTCTCCAACTGTGGATTTTTGTCTCCAGAGATAACATGCTTGTTAACAGCAAAAATGTTTTTAAATAAATAAATATATAAAGGTGAGAAATAACAGACCTCAGCCCTATTGTCCCTCTGCAAATTTGTGTACACAGAGTCAATCCCTTACCTCTCTCTAAAAGTGCAAAGTTTCTAAAAGTTCAATGAATAGAAGATTGTTGGGTGCGGAATAAATCTGGACAAGGAGAAGAAGTCTGGAGATAAATGTGAGAAGGGAGAGACAGGCAGTAGAAACAAAAGTGAAACTGTTTGAGCAGCATATTCCAGAAGTCTTGAGGTCTTTCTGAGTGTAGCCTTCATTGATTTGAGATCTACCACATCATTCTCTCCCTAGAAAGGAAATCTATAATGGCAGCAGGCCATAAAAGAGACCCAGTTTGAGAATATTTTAATGAAGTTCCTCTATCTGTGGGTAAGACAGGCGTGCGTGCAAAATGCAAACAGTGCAACAAAGAAATGCAAGGCCTGGTTTCCTGAATGAAACAACATCATGAGAAGAAGAACAGGAGTACTTGTGGCACCTTAGAGACTAACAAGTTTATTAGAGCATTATGCTCTAATAAATTTGTTAGTCTCTAAGGTGCCACAAGTACTCCTGTTCTTCTTTTTGCGGATACAGACTAACACGGCTGCTACTCTGAAACCTAACATCATGAGAAGTGTTCCTTCTCAGGAGGAAGCTGCGTGAAGATGATGAAAGGAACGTGTCTGAACATGCAGGATCTTTAGGTTGGTAAACTTTTTTATTTCATACTTGTTTCTTAAGGACTGCCTGTCTTCCTTCTGGATTATTCTTGAATTCTCATGTTTGAGCAAAAAATATAGTTGTTACTCTATGGTACTATCATTTTAGATGCAGTTGTGATAAAAGATAAATAGCTGTGATAATACTACAATGAGTAATACTAAATGAGCAGGATGGTAATAATTAAATAACTGCATTGACTTATTTTGTTTAGGAGAATCCACCCTCAACATACAGGATTCTGAAGACTATCCACCTTCAAGATCACCATCATTTTCTATAGTTTCAGAGTTATCTGCCAATGATAGTGTTTCAGTCACATCATGTATGGTATGTCACATAGTCACAGTATATCACCTGTAGCAAAAAGAAAAAAAATCTCCATCATCCAAAAACAACCATAGATAAGTTTGTAATAAGAACCAGGAGATTATAAAAAGAGGTAATTGATGAAAATTTTCCCAGTTTGTTTATGCAACAAATTCTCCTTTCTGTATGATTGAGAACCCACACTTCATTAACATGGTTCAGTCATTAAGACCAGGATGCAGTCCACCCAACAGAGCAGATGTCACAGGCAAATTGCTGGATAAAGTGTCTGAAAGAGAAATTGAGCAGTGTGTAAAAAGTCTAGAGGGTGAAATTGTTAACCTGAGTCTTGATGGGTGGAGCAATGTCCACACTGATCCTGTTGTATGTGCTTGTGAGACAACAGAAGAAGGGAATGTCTTCCTTACAGAAACAATTGATACACCAGGAAATACACACACAGCAGAATACTTACAAGAAGTAGCAGTAAAAGCTATAATAAACTGTGAAAAAAAATTCAAATGTCTAGAATGCAGCTTGGTCACAAACAATGCTGCAAATGTATCTAAGATGAGAAGAAATTATTTAGAAGAGAGTCCCAAGCTAATAATATATGGTTGCAGTGCTCATTTGATGCACCTCCGAGCCAAAGATTTCAGTGTTCCAGAAATAAAGGCTAATGTTGTTGAAATTGCAAAATTCTTCCGTAACAATCACTTTGCAGCAGCTGCCCTGAAAAAAGTGGGAGGAACCAAGCTAACTCTCCCACAAGATGTGCGATGGAACTCAGTAGTGAACTGTTTTGAGCACTAGATCAAGAACTGGCCTAATCTGATGACATTTTGTGAACAAAATCGTGAACAAATAGATAGCACGATCACAGCCAAAGTTCTCAACATTGGGCTTAAGAGAAACATTGAACACATGCTGAGTACCCTGAAGCCTATTTCGGTAGCCTTGAACAAACTGCAGGGAAATAGCTGCTTTATTGCTGACTCTGTTGAAATTTAGAAGGAACTGAGTGAGATCTTAAAAAGAGAAATATGCAATGACAGAGTTAAATTACAAGCATTAAAAAAACGAATGGGACAAGCACGATGGCCAGCTCATTTTCTTGCAAATATTCTCAATACTCGGTACCAGGGTCAAACCTTAACTGCTGAAGAAAGAGTTGGTTGTGACACGGACATCCAGCAATCATCCCTCCACAATGCCAACTATAATAAACTTCAGAGCTAAGGGTGAACCATTCAAGAAATATGTTTGCTGATGATGATTTAAAGAGAGTCTCACCAGTGAACTGGTGAAAGTCACTTAAGCACTTAGATTCAGAGACTGAAGTAATAATCTCACTTTTAACAGCAGTAGCACTCCCTGAGGCATAAAAGTCAAATGGCCAGATCCCTTTGGAGTGCTGGTACCTCAATCCATATAACTTACATACTTCACAGGGACATTATAAGTCTCTTTTCATTACTGTTTGCACAGTTCCCTGAAATCCTCAGAGGGAGGGTGTTGCAGAAATACAAAGTCACCTTATTATATTCCCATTGGTCCACAGGCACCCAGGAAGCCTTCAGTGCCCGTGCTCAAAGGCATTACAATGTACACAGACATCAGACCCCACTGAGGTTACAATATGCCTATTGGACCACACCGATTTCACAGAGATTCAAAAGACAGATCAACTTACATATGACATTAACCACCCAACCATCATAAAAATACTCAAACACCCCACGACCCACTGAGGACAAAGGAATAAATACATACAGAGTTTCTAGGCCAAACCACTTTTGAAATAGTACATTCAACAACAATATAAAACTAGACATTACACCAGCTCTACTAAAGTGAAATAGCTCAGTTCTGTTTTTCCAATCTGTTCTATTTCATAAATATCTTGGCCCAATGGTCCTCCACTTTTCCCACAAAAAATTCTCCTGTCTCAGAGTATACATGAGGAATTTCAGATGGATTGGTTCATTCTGGACCAACTCAGGGAGTGTTCAAAATCAGACTCCTGATAGAACTCTAGTCACAATCCTAAGTACAGAGAGAGGTCACCACCTCTCCTTAATTGCTATCTTATTTTTAGTAGATTCTGTTCTAGTTGATACTTACAGCGTATTCAGCTACAACACCTTTGTAAATCTCATAGAATTCTTCCACATTCGCACGTTCCATGTTGAACTATGCAAAGGAAAAGGGTGAAAATGTTAGCCGAACTGTCTCCGAAGAAAAATCCAGCAAGCATTTAGCATACTCTTTATTTACCCCATAATGTATTTTGATGGTTTCCCCTGTGATAGGAAGGAAGGCTTTGAAGAATTCTTTTGCTGATGATGCACGGGGCAGATAGGTTGGAGATCATTCTTCAATAACCCAGCAAGCCCATACAACTAAGCAGTAAATATTGTATTTTCTCCATGAAGTTGGCAGATGCCACTTAAAGATAAATCAGGAGCAGGATGGGTTCAATGAAACAATTTTTACACAGTTCCTTTTCTGACCATAACAGTACTCTAAATTCCAAATTTGATTAGAAAGCCCAGCACCTCAGCTTGCACTAATTGATTCCATTAATGGAGTCTCAATGAGCAAGCAAATAGGCCAAGGAGGCTGAACTACCTTCTGAACTCTGGAGTCTGTCCTTCCAGGTCAGGATTGAAGCATATTAGTGGGGGTTATGTGGGGGAAACGTTCGCTTTGCTTCTTCCCATGTTGAAACTGCTCTGTGGCCAAATAGATGATTTCAGTCTCAAAGGCTTTCACAAGTATTAAGGGTGGGATTTTCAAAATCCCTTAGGCAACTTTGAAAATCCTATCTTAAATTCACACTAAATGTTATATAAAAAAAACTGTAAGCAGATTATTATTAATACTTAGCACTTTCATGAGTAGATCTCAAAGTGCTCTATAAAAGACATCAGAATCATTACTGCCATTTTACAGATGAAGAAACTGAGACACGGAGAGGCAAAGTGACTTGGACTAGTCCAACATCCCCCATCAGTGATACACCAGCCATAAATTTAAAAGAAAAAAATCCTAATGTTGACAACCTTGTCACACCATCTACAAAAATAACTGTCCCTTCAAAAAAATGAAAACACAAAATGAAAACAACCCTCCCCCAAAACCTTGCAACAATCATATCACCCAATCAAACAAACAAACAAAAACATACCCCCAAACAGTTCTGATGCTAAAAAAGGGAGAGGCACCAGAGACTCCATTAAGTCCACTAGGGACTCTATAATTGCTGTTGATTTTATGTGGAAGGCACTCACATACTACGATGAGAGGCAGCAGTATAAAATCTTAAGACAGAGACTCATTCTGCATCACAGATATACATAGAAGTGCCAGGCTTCCAACATTCTTCCCAATACATCTTTAATTTGACAGTCCACTTTCCTATGTTGAGATTTTTTTTAAATTAAAGAAAGTGGCAATCATACAACTTTGCTCTAGATCCAGTTAAATGGGAAACGGAAACATATGAAATGCATGAGGATACTTACCAACTGCAAAGCCGAGATTTCAAAACCCCCGTCAAGGATGGCTTTTATGATCTTTCCAGTTAGCCCTTTGGAGATACAAACACACACATTCATAAAATAATTAATGAAATTTACAGTATATAGGTATAGCAGGTACTTCATATACTACATGTTTTCTTGTCAAAACACAGCATTTATGTTATCTCTATAAAGCTGAAATAAAGCAGAGCAGAATTCAGATATCCTAACCTTTCTGAAATCCTTTGGAAGTGATTCTCCAAATGAGTTTTCATTCAGTTGTTGAAATAATTTTTTGCAGTAATGTATGAATAATGTGATTGGTGAAATCCTGGTCATATTGAAGTCAATGGCAAAACTCCCACTGACTTCACTCTATATTTGCACCCAAAACTCCATTTATATAAACATCCATTTAAAATATTTAGATTGCAAGCTCCTCAGGATAGGGACTGTCTACTACTCTGTGTGAGTACTGCACAATGGGGCCCCACTCTTGGTTAGTCCCTAGGCACAACTGTAACAAACATGATTAATTAAATGTGTACAAAAGCTCATTCCTGATGTACCTTCATGGACTTCCATGGAGTTACAACAGAGAAAAATATGGTCCCACACCTTTTTGGAGCTCGTTCTTGAAAACACTTACTATTGAGTATACCTACCCATCAGGGCCGGCTCCAGGCACCAGCGCAGGAAGCTGGTGCTTGGGGCAGCCCATGGAAGGGGGTGGCATGTCTGGGTCTTTGGCGGCGGGTCCCTCAGTCCCTCTCGGAGGGAAGGACCGGCTGCCAAATTGCCGCCGAAGAATGAAGTGGCGCAGTGGAGCAGCTGCCAAAGTGCCTTCCCCCCCCCCCCCCCCCCCCCCCCCGTCGCGGCTCCCCCCCCCCCCCCCCTTCGCCGCTTGGGATGGCAAAAAAACTGGAGCTGGCCCTGCTACCCATCAACAAATCCACTGAAGTGGGGTGGGATGGGACTTGTGTTCACAGGATCAGATCCTTTAAGAAACTATGTCAGTCTAGCATACAATGCAACAGTAGGCAGAACTTAGTAGAAGCACTGTAACCACAGGATAACCCAGCCTGTGCTCCAGAACTTCCTGCAACTCTCAGGAGCACTTCATATAGTTCTAGGGCAGGGGTCCCCAATGCGGTGCCTGCGGGCGCCATGGCGCTAGCCATGGCTTCTATGTGCGCCCACCTACTGGCCGCCGGAAAAGCAGCCACCAAAATACCGCCGAGAAGCAGCAACGTCAAGAAGTGTCACCGCCGAAATGCCGTTGATTTTTGGCGGCATTTCGGCGGCGATGCCTCTTGATGACACTACTTCTCGGCGGCATTTCGGCGGCTGCTTGTCCAGCAGCCACGCTCCTCAGCGGCTAGTCGTCAGGCACCTGCCACACTAAAAAGGTTGGGGACCACTGTTCTAAGGTTTCCAGACATTTGTTCAAGAGCAAGCAGAGATGAACATAGAGATGTCCCCATACTGAAGACCAAATGAGGCATTGGGAACTTAAAGTAAATTAACTGGTGCTCCCAGGCTTTCTTCTTGTTGTTCCAAGAAGGGATAGGGAACAGGAAAGAAGAGAGAGGGGAAAATGCCTCCCATTCTCTTCTAGTAGCCTGTCTTAGGGGCAGGGGAGGGAGAGGACAAAGTGTAGAGCCACAGAATAACCATACTGAGACATCCTGCCATTGTGTTGTGATGTTTGTATTGAGATATTGTTATTTCTTTAGATGAGTATACTGGGGCACACTATGGTGATGGATGCAATATAAACACCTAGACAGCCTATATGACAAAGAGATGGGGCTTACACTTCGTCATTCAAAGTCCAAGAAAGACATTTGGTAAAAAGTTTACCAAAAAGCAGAAGGCGCATGGAGTACAATGGAGGAGAGTTACTGAGCAGAATCCATCACTCAATCTATAGGAGTTCAATGTAAAGTATTTGCTCAACACTGGCAGATATGGGGTGAAGTCTGCTCCTATTGAAGTCAATGGCAAAACTTCCATTGACTTCAATGGAGCAAGGATTGACGCATGGTCATTAAATGCCTTAATTAACAATTCTCTAATATGAAAGGTTTTTTTTAGCACTGTCCAGAATAAGCTCAGTAGCTAAGACTATGACTGAAAACTAATAATCAAGTTTCCTAAATGCTCAGGACCTGAATTCTGCAGGACCCACAGATTTCTCCAGCACAGCGGCTCTGAATTTTTGCATCACACTAACATATTGATGGCAGCTTCAGCTAAATTCAAGAAGAGGGGCAAGTTCTTTATTTGATTTAGTGCAGTACCTCCAATATCGTCTTCTGTCGTTTTCATGTTAAATTCAATACAAATTGCAATTTGAGGAAGCTTTTCAATTTATGCTTTCCCCAAAATTTCCCATTTTCAAAATGTGACCTATTTTTGTTATGGAGGGAAATCTGGAGGTTTTGGCATCTGGCTGGGGGCCAGCTGTTTGGAATTTTGGCATTTAGAAATGAGTGGAGACCGAGTTTTTGGTGTCAAGGAATGTTTTGATATGGTGCCTCACAAACATTAATAAATGTATCATCACAATACTCCTGTGAGATTGGTAACATTGGGATAACATCTACCCTATGGGGACTGAGGCCCAGAGAGATGAATGTGCCCAAGGTCACACAAGAAACCTGAGGTAGAGTCTATCTTAACTGGTCATATGGACCCTCCCTTACCACAGGATCTAAGCAGCTCCTAATTTTTAACATATTTAACCTCACAACACCCCTGTAGGTAGGTAGATATTATCCTCATTATACAGAGAAAAGAACAGGAGTACTTGTGGCACCTTAGAGACTAACAAATTTATTAGAGCATAAGCTTTCGTGGGCTACAGCCCACTTCTT
>NC_048298.1:150428000-150490158 GCF_013100865.1 Trachemys scripta elegans | reverse complement strand
TTTATCTAGTGGGTGTCACCCTACATGTGAAATACAGATACATAGTCAATATTCATAACTTCAGATAAAAAAAAGATTCATGCATACAAATATGATCATCATATTCAACAAATCATAACTTTTCCAGTGACCCCACACATGATCCATCTTGTACAAAATGCATCATAATTATGCCATAACCATACCATAATAATATTACTATGAAGAGTATGGGGGGCAGTGTCACAATCACCTTCCTCTTTATAACAACCTTTTACATACATAAAGATTGTTATCATGTTCCCCCTCAGTCTTCTCTTCTCCAGACTAAACAAACCCATTTTTTTTTCAGTCTTTCTTTGTAGGTCATAAAAAGAACAGGAGTACTTGTGGCACCTTAGAGACTAACAAATTTATTAGAGCATAAGCTTTCGTGGACTACAGCCCACTTCTTCGGATGCATATGCTGTAGTCCACGAAAGCTTATGCTCTAATAAATTTGTTAGTCTCTAAGGTGCCACAAGTACTCCTGTTCTTTTTATGACCTACAAAGAAAGACTGAAAAAAAAATGGGTTTGTTTAGTCTGGAGAAGAGAAGACTGAGGGGGAACATGATAACAATCTTTATGTATGTAAAAGGTTGTTATAAAGAGGAAGGTGATTGTGACACTGCCCCCCATACTCTTCATAGTAATATTATTATGGTATGGTTATGGCATAATTATGATGCATTTTGTACAAGATGGATCATGTGTGGGGTCACTGGAAAAGTTATGATTTGTTGAATATGATGATCATATTTGTATGCATGAATCTTTTTTTTATCTGAAGTTATGAATATTGACTATGTATCTGTATTTCACATGTAGGGTGACACCCACTAGATAAAATGCTTCCAGTCTAGATAGTGGGCTGTGTAGGGCCTATTCAAGGTAATGGGCCATTAGGAAAAACAGTAGGCCTTAGGAGAAGCTTATCCCCAACCCGGTAAACGTTCCTTGTTGGTTCATGCAGTGGTGGGCCAAAGCCTGCATATAATTGCAGCTGGGTGTGTCCGTGCCTGTGTGAGTGCTATTGAAAGTGCAAGCTTGGAGGGCTTTGCAGCTTGTCACAGCAGCACAGTGTGAGAGGGAGTCCAGGTTGGACAGACCAAGGGCTTAGTGGCACCCCAGTTCCAGGTTGCACACCGAGGGAACCCGTCACAGTGATAAACTGTTCTCCTTAACTACTGAGGGTAGGACAAGAAGTAATGGGCTTAAATTGCAGCAAGAGAGATTTAGGTCAGATGTTAGGGAAAACTACCTTGATGGTTAGGAAGTTAAGTACCAGAACAAATTACATAGGGAGATTGTGGAATCTCAGTCACTGGAGGCTTTTAAGAACAGGTTGAACAAACACCTGTCAACGATGGTGTAGACCAGTAGTTCTCAACCAGGGATACATGTACCCCTGGGGGTACTCAGAGGTCTTCTGGGGGTACATCAACTCCTCTAGATATTTGCCTGGTTTTACAGTAGGCTACATAAAAAGCACTAGCAAACTAAAATTTCATAGGCAATGATTTGTTTATACTGCTCTATATACTGAAATGTAAGTACAATATTTATATTCCAATTGATTTATTTTCCAATTATATGGTAAAAATGAGAAAGCAAGCATTTTTTCAGTAATAGTGTGCTGTGACACTTCTGTATTTTTATGTCTGATTTTGTAAGTTTTTAAGTGAGGTGAAACTTGGGGGTACACAAGACAAATCAAACTCTTGAAAGGGGTACAGTAGTCTGGAAAGGTTGAAACACACTGGTGTAGACAATACTTAGTCCTGTCTTAGTGCTGGGGACTGGACTAGATGATCTATCAAAGTCCCTTCCAGTCCTACATTTGTATGATTCTACAATTTTCTAAATCTTTGGCACTTCTGGGTTTAAAGTTCTGGGCTGAAATCCTAACCCCAAAGAAGTCAAAGACAAAACAACCATTGACTGCCATGGGTTGGCTTCAAGGGGGCAGGATTTCTCCTTGATGCCCATTAGATACTGCACCCTGAAACATCACGCAAGTGGTTCCCTCTGGCCTTGGAATCTAGTCTACACTACTGGCTAAATTGGCACTGCTGCAATCAATGCAGCGGTATTGATTTAGCGGGTCTGGTGAAGACACGCTAAGCTGATGGGTGAGCACTCCCACTGATGTCTGTACTCCACCTCCCTGAGAGGTGGAAGCTATGTTAACGGGAGATCGTCAACCATCGACATAGCATGGTGTAGACACCTCTATAAGTCAACCTAAATTGCATCAACTTCAGTTATGTAATTTACTGAAGTAGTGTAACTTAGATTGACTTAGTGTTAGTATAGACCAGCCCTGAGTATGCAAAACTTGAATTGACTTACATAGTCAAATAAAATACACCGGCAACATTTTAACTACCAAATTTAAGTTTTTATTTTCTCACTATCTTTTTTTTCTTGCAAAGAAATTAGATTAAAAATATTGTGTTTATGAAATAATAAGATTTTAACAAGGACAGTCAGAAAATTCCAAATTCTGGTTCCTACAGCAAAATATAACTGGGTTACATTGCACAAATACATGAAAAAATTCATGTCTACCCTATTATATAGTAATATACAAGACATTATTCCTATGAGAAATATGGCTAAGTTACAGTAGCTATAAAACCCTGATCTTTCATAGACTCAGACTTTAAGGTCAGAAGGGACCATTTATGATCGTATAGTCTGACCTCCTGCACAACGCAGGCCATAGAATCTCACCCACCCACTCCTGCAATAAACCCCTAACCCTATGTCTGAGCTACTGAAGTCCTCAAATCATGGTTTAAAGACTTCAAGGTACAGAGAATCCTTTCAATTCACTCCCTTCCCCCTCACCCCATTCAGAACAGCAACATTCAGGATCCTGCTTTTTACGGATTGCACTGGTTTAGGTGCTGCTGTTACAACTTTTTGGCCAAAGTTCAAGACTATATATTTCCTTGAAAGTCGATATCATGGCACTACAAAGACCAAAGCTCTTAGTTGGGAAGCATTAATTGATTTTTCTATTGGGGCTTATTTGCTCTTCCCCCTAACCTTCCCCTATTCTATCCATGCTTAGCTTGAGAGCTTCTTGAAGCAAGGACCATCCTTCTTGGATGATTGGAAAGTGCGTAGAAGATTGTATTTACTTATTGTAACATCCACTAAGTATTAATAATACAACTTTACTGTGATCAGAATCGAATTTAACAATTCTTTAAAGAACTTGGCCATGCATTTTCATCCAGTTCTGTTCCTGGGACATCATGAAATATCTATCATTTATGCAACAATTCCAGGCTTTGATCCCAATCGTCTTGGCCTCTACTTAAATGGTGATTAATGTTACTTCCAGACACTGCCACAGTTCTCTCTAACAAACTCCCTGGTGGATCCTTACACAGATTGTTATTTGTGCACCATTCCATAGAACAGAGAAAGTATTTTCAACACAATATTTTTTCCTTTGCTTCTCAGCCCTGACTGACTCCTGATTAAATGTTATATTTCTTAAATAACTTGTTCCTTAATTATAGAAGACATTGTACAAATTTGGTTTCTTATCTTTATGAACTTTTCATTTTTAATTTTCCAGATAAAAACTGATGCATCAACAGCTCTGGAAACTGAAGGCCTCTTTCATCACTGTTGAAGTACAGCATGGCCAGTAATAGTGAATCTTCCCACACACTATCTCCTGCCAATATGTGTCAAACCAGAACTAGAGGAACCCACTTTGGTAGAAGGTGGAACCTGAAACTTACTCTGTGCAATAAAAAACTGCCACCAGGAAATGATCTTCCATATAAGAAATCTGAGATCACTCAGAACATCCAGTGGTTCAGAAGGAACTTTCATCAGCTCTGTCAGGACCACACTGATATCTCATGACACTGTTCTCTGAACAGGAGAAACTTGGGGTAGTGTTTGTCACTTGTTCTCTCATGCAGAGACTCCAAACACAGAGTGGAGACAGGAGAAAGACACATGCACTAAGCACCTTATCATTAAACAGTGCCCCATAATCCTAACCAGGAAATTGAAGAACTAATACTTATTACCATCCCTCTGGCTGAGGAGGACGTCTGGGGAGAAGACAGGACAGATTTAAAAGAACGGAGAAATCTTTGGGACTCTTAGAGGAAAGTGAATCTCTCTGACTCCCTATTGTCCCATTGAAATGGTTATTTCCTACGCTGGCACAATCACATAAACAACATAGCTTCCTAGAAAAACACCACATACTCTGTCCTTCCTCTAGCCTCACTTCTATGAAGAGAAAATGGGATGCTTCTATACGCCCCCTTCAGAATCCAAAAACACAAACACCTCACCGCCTTTCTCAAAACACCGAATCATGGTGACATTTCTTCCAACACTCCAATTCACCCCAAAGCAATTCTTTGCTTCAGCCAGGGGTAGGGGTTTGCTAGAATGATGCAAGGCACTCTCTATCCTCCAAGGCCAGAATACATTGCCTTCAAGGCACTCCCAAACTGGGAGCCAGGGACCCGAGCTCTGATCCTATATCAGGCAGAGTATTATGTGGACAGTAGACTGAAACTAGTGAGTATTTTGCTTTTTTAAAAAGACATCTCATGATACACTCTCCTTTTGTGGATCATGACACTATCCCCCAAGCCCACATCTCTACCCCCACTCCAAGTGTTATATGTTACTATCACTCTTGGCGGCTGAAGTTAAACTTCAGCTAGCTCCCAGTCATCCCTTTATCTGGCCCCTAGGGTTTCTCTGCATCCTGGCAGACATTTACAGAGCTCTCACTCGCACTACATATCACATGCCTTTGATCACTGCGTCATGTTTCTGCTGCAGGTACTACCGTTGCTAAGTTCTGGTGCTTTGGCTGCCTAGCAACAGATGTTTCTTTATTCCAGTCAGGAGTGGATCAGTGAGTCCAGAGATAAAAGCAACAGTGATTTTCCACTGCTTTGTCATTGGATAGGAGCCCTATAAATGATCTACTGTAATCAGAGTCAGCTTCTAAAAAAGGACTCTGTCCTAAAATTAACTGGGTGCAAACTAGAGATTAGATTCAGGACTCTGATAGCCACTCAGCTGACAGAAAAGCTCCCTGGCTCAGTTATGGTTAAACTGGGCTGTGTCTTCCAGCACAGGGCTAAGTGTGCCAGTTTTCTGCAATGATCTATTATGATATGGAGTCTGCAGAAAAAAAAATCAATTGGAAATAGGATCAGAAAGCGTATCTTAAATCATAAATTCAGTCAAAGATCACCGGGGAAGGGAAGATGGAAAGCTCTCTGTAAGCTCAAGCACTTAAGTGTTTTAGTACAACTGCACATAATTGTACACATGTAATGAGCTGATTATGTTCATGGAAATTAGATAATCATGTTCAAAGCCTGGAAACTGGGAAGGTTTATTTTTAGTTGCTCTCCATTAAAAACTCGTACAACTCAAAATCCAATCTTTCACTGCTGTCTGAAAGCTTTTGCTGTTCTGATACCCCATCAATTCCTCTCCAAGCTCCTCTGTCCATGCCACCTCTCACACTGACAGATGGCTCTACAATATTTCATTTTTTTCTAACTGTCATATTTCTACTCTCACTCTCCCTGACTCATTAGAAATGCTAGGGGGTTTTGACAGATATAATTTAGAGGCATTGATTTTTCTGCAAAAAAACAAACTGCTCACTTGAAAAGTATCACACCCTCTCACACATGCAACTTCACCAATCAGACCACATTCTATTTAGTTTCCCATGTTATCTGCTTCCACTATTATATGATGAGAGATGCTGCTGGCCTACCCATAATTTCTCAGGTTACTAGCAGTGGTTAAATGAGGAAGGGATGAGCCTCTTACTGCTTTCTCTTCCTTATGTCTCCTTGAGCCTGAGTAGTTCATCCATTTTCCTCCAACTCTCCCTGCCTGAAGATACACCTCCTGATGAGGCATTTCTGCTCCTCTACAATCCTCCTGCTCTCCTCCCCCTGCAGTTACTGCTCCTACCACTGGGGCCAGAGCCAGGGTTCACCTGCTTGTTCCCCAGCCCTCTGCTCATCCCACTGGTATTGGGGCGCCTTAAGTGGATCATTTGCTTCCTCACAACTGCTGATAGTAACCCTTTCAGTGGTTTGCCCATGGCTGTGATAGTGTGTGTGGAAATGTTTAGACACTGAAGGTGTGGTGAAGATCACAAAGCAAGATAATGTGCTAAACTAACAGCAGCAAAATTATTAGGAGCCAAAGGCTACGTTCATGCAACTTTAAAGCTGAGAGTTTAATTGCAAAAGGAAGTCAGGAAAGTCAGAGTTAAGGCTCCCAACAGCAACTTTAATGCTGGCATATAGCCCTTTACAATAGGCTCTTTCATCACAGGATATAAGGTAATATAAAACACTATATATGTGAATATAAGGTAATTGAGGTGCCACTGTGATATTGGTATTATCTGTAAGAGACCCAAGACTATAAAGCATCTAAGAAAAGTTGCATGAGGAGGGGGAAGGAGGCCTAGAAGAGGACAGGCCTAGAAGAATTAAATCCGCTCCCCAGTGATTGGGCCCGTGACACGTCATTCCATATTCTTTATGAAAATATGCTTATGATATGAATATGATATAACAGAGATTACTTTATGCAAGATGGGTCATGTGAGATATCACTGGAAAGGTTACGATTTACTGAATGTGATTATCCAATTTCTATGCCTGTATCATTTCTGTATCTGAAGTTAGGAATATTGACTATATATCTGTATTTCAACTATGTTACTTTGGGTGATGCCCCCTGCTAACACTTCAGGTACAACAATGAAAAAGACCGACAGTGCTGATGGCCCATCGGCAAGAGACAATGGACTGTAAAAGAGCTTAGTCTTCCTGTGAACATGTGGGTCAGCCTGTGAAGAATGGCTACAGGGGCCCTACAGAGGCATGTGACCATGTCACCGGATACTGGAATTCATCTTGAATTCTGTACTTTTCCACAAGAAGCTAGTGGGGGGTCAAACTAGGAAACAAAGGACTCCTGCCTTATGCAAATCCTATTTAAGGGTGGGGAGTGAGGTAATCCAGGTCACCAGTTCGCCTCTGCTACCCCACCCAAGATGACTGCTGGAAACAATTAAGACTGAACTGGCGGGAAGAACTGGACCCAAGCTGGAAGGGTGTCTGGCGTCTGAAGAAAATTATTAGAACCACTTTTAGGGTGAGAACTTACATGTAACCAGTTTCTTTAATGTATTAAGCTTAGATTGCATTTCTTGTTCTGTCTGCTACCTCCTTAACTACTTAAAATATAACTGTTATAGTTAATATATTTATTTCTGGTTTACAATATAACCCAGTTGATGTGATTTCTAACCGGAGGCGGAGCGGGGGACGGGGGTGGCGAGAAGATGTGCATACTCTCCTCCACATCGAGGGAAGAGGTGAATTTCATATAATTTGGGGTTTGTACTCCAAGGGGGGGTGGACATCTGGGTGCTGTGGCAAGCCCCTTAAGATGAGCCCTCTCAGAGCGGATCTCTTTCTCTCTGTGCAGCTGGGTGTGGCCCTGCCTGTGTGCTTGGCTGGAAAAGGCTGGGGAGCCTAACCCAGCAAGACCAGGTAAAGGGGGCCCAGGCTGGCAGAATAGTCTGACTCACTGGTGTCCCAGCACACCAGCACATCCCAGGGGGTCCTGCCCATCACAGGGCCAGTCATAGGCAACACATATAGGGGCATGTGGGGTCAAAATTCCCCCCCGGAGATGTCTGCTTGGCCTGCCGAGGGAAGGGCGAGGGGTTCTGTTCTTCTCCCCCTGTGCCTGCCCCCTGACAGCTGGGCCCAGGTGGGGAGCAGAAGGGGTGGGACCAGCCATTTCTCATCCTGGCTGCTTCAGGGCGCAGCAGCTGCCTGAGAGAGAGCCTGGCTGGGGAGGTGGTGGTGGCGGGCCGCCCCTGCATCTGAGCCCAGCTGCCAGGAACAGGGGCTGAGCGAGCTGGAAACATGCTGATGGGAGAAGGGACTACAGCTCGCTTGGCCCCTAACCCTGGCAGTCGGGCCTGGACGCGGGGAAGCCCATCGCCGCCACCTCCCCAGCCAGGTTCTCTCTCAGGGAGCCACTGCACTGCACAGAGTCAGCGACCCAGAGCAGCCAGCTTCAGCATGTGAGACATTCCCTCATTCCCTGCCCAGACCCAACTGCCAGGGAGAGCAGCTGAATGGGCCAGTGTGGAGGCACAGCGGGAGAAGGACAGAGCACTGCCCCCCACAAGTAACTGTGGTGGGGTAGGGAGAGTGCGGTGGCCCCAGGCTGGGCGCAGGGGGTCATTGGGCAGAGACATATGGAGCGGTCACATGTCCTCCTCTTTAGATTGTGTCCCTGTAAAGGGGCCCAGCCGAGGCTCGTCCCTCCGCGGGGCTGTGGGGTATCCCACAGCCTCGCAATAGTTCGCTATGGGCCCAGGCCCTGGGTCAGGGCGGGGCAACAAACAAACAGCCAGGAGCTCAGGCCCTTAGGCAGGGGCTGAGCGTCTAGTGCGGAGGGGGAGACTGCCACCCATGAGTGGAGTGGCAGGGGGGACGCAGGCCCACCCACTCCACTGCGTCTCAGCCCGGGGTCCTAGCAGCGGCAGAAGACTCGCTGCTGTCAGTGGCGATCCTTCCCGCAACACACTGACATTGGTTCTGGCAGTGCTGTGACTAGACCAGGGTCGGCTGAGCCTGGGCTACTTCCGGACTCCCCCACGTACGGTACCTGGATTAGGGCAGTGTCCTCGGAGGTTTCCAGGACCATCGGTTCCTCCGGGTAACTGGCGAGAGGCAGGCTTGGCTGCTCCTCGGGGTACCTGGCGAGAGGCCGGCCCGGCTGCTCCTCGGGGTAGCTGGCGAGGGGGTAGGCTTGGCTGGCCTGCCGGCATTCCCCAACCCGGAGCTAGGCCACAGGCATCTGGCCTCTCCGGCGGCTGGTGTTCAAGTGAGCTCTGCAGTTGGGCTTTTCTACTTCCTGTCCTGTGCCGTGACCTCTGGGGGGCGGGCGCAGGATCCACTGGCTCCCCCCACGTTGGTGCTAGGGGAGTCTAGTCCCTTCGCGGGGCTGTGGGGTATCCCACCGCCTCGCTACAGTCCCTCACTATCAGGAGGCACAAATCATCTATGGGCCGAGTTAAGTGGGCTGAGCACAGACGAGTTCCTGTGGGCCATGTGGGGAAAGATTCCTTCCTTCTCAGACTGCACAATAGAAGCAGAGTTGCTTTACCTCAGCAATTCCAAACTAAAAGGTATAAGGCAACTCCACCATGGCATGAGCAACTCATCTCTCCGCCGTGTCCAAATTCCTGCCTAATCCTAAACTTCTGGATGGTTTCCCAAACCTGCCTCTAAAATCTCATGACTTTCTAGGCTGTAGTATCTATGGTTTTTGCACCACTATAACTGACATTGGAAAGAACAGAGAGGAAATGGAGAGCCTACTAAGGGTATGTCTATACTTACCTCCGGGTCTGGCGGTAAGCAATCGATCTTCTGGGATCGATTTATCGCGTCTTGTCTAGACGCTATAAATCGATCCCGGAAGTGCTCGCCGTCGACGCCGGTACTCCTGCTCCACGAGAGGAGTACGTGGAGTCGACGGGGGAGCCTGCCTGCCACATGTGGACCTGCGGTAAGTTCGAACTAAGATACTTCGACTTCAGCTACGTTATTCACGTAGCTGAAGTTGCATATCTTAGTTCGAAGCGGGAGTTAGTGTGGACCAGCCCTTAGGCTACAAAGGAGATAGTTATTGAATCCCACCATTCTCATATGTTTTCCTAGTTTAAAATAAAGTAATTCCATTTATCTAATCCAGGGCATAGGGATGGGTGAGAAGTCACAGAGAAGATATTCTTAGGCTGTTCAATTTAGCTGTGTAGCAGCTGTGCTTCTGCCTTACCAACCATTCATGGTGGGAAGGAAAGGACTAAAGAAGTTGAATGGATCTTCTGGCTCAACCCTAGCCTAATCCTTGTATCTTTCTGGCTGCAAAGATGGGTTCCACCTCACACAAAAGTGCACACTCATCCTGTGCAACCCCAAAAATACCTTCCTGCCACCCACACCCAGTGGAACCACCCCAATTCTAGTGCTTATGGAGCCCTGTACATTGGTGAAAATGAGGGCAAGATCTGTCCAGTCGTGACAGAGAAAGGCCTGGAGGAGAATGAGAAAGAGGGCAAAAGGACCTGGGCGGGGATTTATGAAAGAGATGCAGAAAGTTAAAAGAGGACTGAAAAGGGGAAAGGGACTCCTGATGTCTCATTAAAAGGTAGTTTTGAACCACTTTAGGTAATAACAGTTGTGCATTAAAGTTAAAAATGCCCAGCTCAGGCTCTTCATTTTGTAATTTCAAACTCAATTTCGGGTGTCTGACAATTTTGCCATCTACTTTGTTCGTCCTCATCAAAACATTTACCATAGTAAATGTGCCAACTTGTCTATGATCAAATCCCAGGCTACTGCTGGTGCCAAATCACTCTGTCTTGGCTGCAGAGCAAAGCTTTCAATAGCAGATATTATGCAAGGCCTCACAGAGATAAAAGACAAGAAGTTAGCAGCAGAAAGTTCAAGATCTTTCCCTGGGAAAGTCATTGTTTGCAGCAAGCTCTCCGGCTATCCCACTTGAGGAGTGAGAGACCTGGAGACACCTACTGCCCCCTCCTCTGCTTCCACTTCAACTTTCACAAAGGAGGTACCTAAAACGCTGCAGTGCCCTGCAGACGGCTTGGGAAAAATCTCTGCTATATCCCACATATTAGTTCTTCACACAAATATATTTAGACCTTAGAGCCAAAACACTGCATTATTATACTATAAACATTGCTCCTATTTGTGCACCTGCATCTGAAGGCCAGGGAATGACATGGAATTGTCTATCTGTGGTTATGTGTGGACATCAAGCTTTTCTAATAAGCATACGATGAAAGGACATAGCATTCCCCAACACAGATGGCACAATGTGCTTGCATTGAGCTACAAAGAACAACTTAAAGTATTTTTTGTTCAACAGGGGCTACATCTTCTGCCATAGGATTCAAATTCCTAACTACTGCCATTTAAGTATAAAAAACAAACAGTGGAAGAAATGTAGACATAACTATGGTATATGTAGATAAGCAGATATAGGAGAAATGTTGTAAATCTGTTTCCTGTTGTGACAGACCCAGACCAGTGGGGTACAGGAGTCTGGTAGAGGGCAAATATACTGGTCACTGGATGAGTAGTTTTCTGTTCCTAAGTGACCAGAGCAGGGGCTGCACTAGAGTAATCAGGAACCTGCTAGAACCAGTTAAGGCAGGCAGGCTAATTAGGACACCTGGAGCCAATTAAGAAGAAGCTGCTAGAATCAATTAAGGCAGGCTAATCAGGGCACCTGGGTTTTAAAAAGGAGCTCACTTCAGTTTGTGGTGTGAGTGTGAGGAGCTGGGAGCAAGAGGTGCAAGGAGCTGAGAGGGTGAGGGTGTGGGTGTGGGTGTGCTGCTGGAGGACTGAGGAGCACAAGCGTTATCAGACACCAGGAGGAAGGTCCTGTTGTGAGAATAAGGAAGGGTGTTTGGAGGAGGCCATGGGGAAGGAGCCCAGGGAGTTGTAGCTGTCATGCAGCCTTTACAGGAGGCACTATAGACAGCTGCAGTCCACAAGGCCCTGGGCTGGAACCCGAAGTAGAGGGCAGGCCCGGGTTCCCCCCAAACCTCCCAATTGACCTGGACTGTGGGTTCTTCCAGAGGGGAAGGTCTCTGGGCTGTTCCCCAACCCACATGGTGAATCTCTGCGGCAAGAAAATCCACCAATAAGCGCAGGACCCACCAAGATAAAGGAGGAACTTTGTCACACTGTAATGCACCCTTCGCCTCTGGTGAAAACTTTTAGGCAATTTGAGATGGCTGTTCCTTATAGTGAGTGACACTCTTTCATGGAGATTTGTACTTGGTTTTCCTTATTCTGAAATATAATTTATCCAAACAAAAGTACATGATTTTCTCTTTGAGGACAGAAATCACAGCAGTAAACCATCTAAAAGGCCGCGATTGTGCTATACAGCACTTCCGAGTCAGTAGTGAAATATACATCCTGACTCTGCAAACTTTTATTCCCCCAAATTAGTAATGTCAGCGTGATCAGGCCCATGTTACTCACCTTCATTAACAGCATGAGGCTTAATAATGCAACAAGTACAGTTTGTAAATTTTGCACTATTGGCTGGACCACGACCTCCACTTGAGGGAAAGAACAACTCCAGCTCCTGGGGGTATAATTGAAATTGAAAATATTTTAGTGTTAAACAGTTGCATGTCTCAGATCTTTAGCACACACAGTATTGTTTTGTGATATCCACAGCCTCATTTGTTTATATACTGCTATAAGAACACCTATATTTATACTTCTCTCTCTAGCACCATTGATACAATGATTAGCCATGCCCTGGGTATTTCCCACCTTGGCTGCTGTAAGCATTTCTTCACTTTCCCACTTCCATCTATTCGCATTCAGTCTGTTCAAAATGTTGCTGCCATAATCTCCTCTTCCAAATTAGCTCTTCCTAGTTTTCTGCATTCAGGTCAAGCTTTTTCACTCTCACCGTAAAATTACTCCATAAATCCTCTCTCTCATTTATATCGCTGATCTCATCCCCTCACCTCCCACATTCCATCCCTTTGCCTGTGGGAATGGTTGGAATCCCCACTCAGTTCTCAATACGGCACACACAGACACAAGGCTAGAGTCCAGACAGACCTCCTTCCCACTCATCTTGGGATTATCCTAAACAACAAACTTTAGCCTGAACTTCTTGTCTGCCTTCTCTAAGCCCTTTTCTTGACTTAAAGACACTACCTTTTATGTTCCTGAATGTAAGCTAATGAGACCCATCTGCTCTGGCTGCCAGAGTGAGTAAGCAGAATAGCTCTGCACCAAAATGCAGTGCCCTACAAACCTGACATCTTGTCACACATCTTCTGATCAAGCCTCTTTTCCAATTGCTCCTTTTGTTTCCTTTGCTCACTGCCAACTCCATGCCTTCCTTCCATGCTATTCATTCACTGTGCTCAGAACAGCCTGCCAATAAACATTAGCCAATCACCCTGAACACGGCCTCCAATAAGATGCGTTATTCAACTTAAAAAAGGGAATTTGATTAATTTCCTTTTAAAGGAAATAACCTAGCGATGTTACCACTCAATTCATCCGATTTTTCCTTATATAACAGTCTCAGGGGTAAAGCTTATCTCCTGGAGTTCCTTCTCAGAGCTTGTCTACACTTAACAGGGGATCGATGCACGGCGATTGATGCATTGGTGGTCAATTTAGTGGGTCTAGTGAAGACCCGCTACATTGACCGCAGATCGCTCTCCCGTCGACTCCTGTACTCCACCTGAACGAGAAGCGCAAGGGGAGTCAACGGGAGAGTGGCTCCCACTAACATAGCTTAGCGTGGACCCCACAGTAAGTAGGTCTAAGTACATCAACTTCAGCTACATTATTCACATAGCTGAACTTGCGTAACTTAGATAGATTCCCCCTCCCCCCATAGTTTAGACAAGGCCTCAGTTATTTAGTACTGTGTTTCAGAAGAAATTAAGCTGAACTCAGATTTTCCCACTCCATAGCTCTTGTCCCTGTAATGGCTTGTAATCCCTATCTAAACAATGCAATTTAGGGGCTCTTTCAATAGAAAAGAAGAAATTACTTCTGTTTTTGCTGCTTCCAAATGTACCCTTATTTTAAGTGTTTACACATATCTGGATCTTTTTATAGATAATGAAGAGCATGTTTCAAAGACTCTACTCTGGTCTCTTGCCATTGACTTTAAATAAATAAAGCAGTCCCCACAACACCAGGAAAAAACAAAATAAGAAAATATTTACAAGTGTAACACTTGTAACGGGCTATATACAAAACAGATTCCTGAAAGAACAGTAAGAGAAATGACTAAACGAACCAACACTTCTGATACAGGAATACCAAACTAAAACTATGTGCAATTCTAAAAACAAGAACCTCGTCCCTACCTTTATGTTTAAACGAAGATTACCCTAACTTTGGCCTGTAAAAATGGAGATGTTATCGCTGGATAACCTAGCAGACAAACCCTCAACTTGATCTGAAATTCATTCTGTGAGAAGAACAATTCAACCATCATCAAACGAGCCCAGGACTTTGCTTCCCTTTCAAAAGATTTTTCCCAGTATGCTTTAACTGACTTTTCTTTCCTCCCAGGAAAGTTTCTAAAAGCTGCACCCTACTAATTTTGTTGGCATCTGGTATGTAGCCACCTACCATTGTATGGCACCTGCCCATTAAATTCATAATCCCAATTGCTGTGTCAGAGATAAACTCCAGTACTCACAAGGTAAAGAGAACCCCCCCGCACCACCCACCCACACACACACACACACAAAGATATATAAATTTATATGCAAGTCTACCAAAATAGTGAGCTAAACATTTACAGTCATAGGATGAGTAAAAATTACCTAGCCTTTCAAAAGTAATTACCATAATATTACAAAAAGCAGCATTTTTAAAATAATTAAATGCAAGTATAGTAATGCAACAATCTTATCAACAGAAAACACACACTTATTTCTCTAACTAAAATGCTGTGTTAACAGATATTTTTTCCCACAGCCTTTTTCTTCAGAAGCGGCTATTCAGCTATGCTGGCGGTATGCCAGAGCAGAAATACAGGGTATAGTTACAGTACAAGGGCTACAGCAGCACAGCTGCGGCACTGCAGCTACGCCATTATAACAGACACTTGCTACAGAGATGGAAGGGGTTTTTCCGTCACAGTCATAAATTCTTCCATCCACCTAGTGGAGTCTACACCAGGGCTTAGGTTGACCTAACTACATCTCTCAGGAGAGTGAATTTTTCACACCCCCAAGTGACATAGCTAGGTCGACCTAAGTTTTACGCGGAGACCAGACCACACTGACTCTTACCTTTCCAAGTGAAGACATCTGGATCTTTCAATCTTACAGACTCAACCCACGAGCACGAATAACCACTGTGACCCTAACAGCATCCCAATGCAAGAGGGCAAGGGGCTTATTAGGGCTGGTCTACACTGGGGGCGGGGGAATCGATCTAAGGTACGCAACTTCAGCTACGCTATTCGCGTAGCTGAAGTCGAAGTATCTTAGTTCGACATACTTAGCCGTCCTCCAGGTGGCAAGTCGACCGCCGTGGCTCCCCCGTCAACTCCGCTTACTCCTCCTGCGGAGGTGGAGTACGGGCATCGATTCGGGGATCAATTTATCGCGTTTGGATTGAAGTGATTGTTAACTCAAGTTAAAGGAATAAGCTGTGAACTCTGTCTCCTTAGAGGAGCAAACAAATCTTATTATTCCTCTGAAAGGTCAAGGAAAGAGCTGGACATTGCAGAGCACACAGTTTTGGGAAAATTCGGGACTGGGAGTGTGTTGGGTCACTTGGCTAGTAATAACCATGGCTGGTGGATACCAGAGTGTGGCTGGGGTATAACAAGCAGGCTGCTGAAATCAGAGTTGCTGAACCAGAGCTGCTTAACACAGAGACACTCAGTGAATGCTTGTCTGCTGGTGTCCAGGCTGTGAGCCACAGCAGCAGAACATTTAAGGCACCTAGGGCTAGAGGGCAGGTGGTGCCACAACCCCTGACTCGTCTGGATTGGACCACAGAACATGACACCCAGCCTCACTACTCCCTTTCCTAGGCCCCTTCCAGCCCAAATTCCACTTCTCCTCCAAACGTATCATATGCAACCCAAGTTTCCCTGTGCCGCCCACTCACCATGACTCCTTACAGTGCCACTATCCCACAGATTTTCCCCATGTCCCCGGTGATGTTGCATTCCATGTGTTTTGTGGAAATATGCTTATGAATATGACATAACTGGAATATGCTTTATGTTGAATACCCCTTGTATGGTATCATTACAAAGCTTGTAATCTACTGTGTGTGTTCATCCTATTTGTTTGCATGTATTAAAAAAAAAACAGAAAAAGAATTTATTTTTAGTTAGAAAAATAAGATATACACTTGTATTACTGATGTAAACATATTAAATGGAAGCCATTAACGGTGCTTCAGAATCAATGAACTGTGAGTGGGATTATTTACCTGCAAGCCTTCCTGTCTACATGTGGGCCAGCCCATTGGTAATGAAGAATGAGGTTTCACAGGGACATGTGACGCAATACTGAAATCCATCTTAAATCTGTACTTTTCCATTCAGAAGGAGGGGTGGGGGCCAAGCACAGACAAAAGATCCCTGCCTTGTGCCAAAGCTATAAAAGGGTGTGGAGCAGGACAAAGGGGGCTGCCAGTCATGAGAAAACCCATGCTTACCACCTGAGATGTCTGCTGGAACTAACAAGGACTGTACCGGGGAAAGGATTGGGCCCAGACTAGGAAGGAGTCTAGTCTGTGAAAGAAGCTTATTGGAACATCTCTGAGGGTGAGATTTTACCTGTAATCAGTTTCTTAATGTATTAAGCTTAGACTTACATGTTTTGTTTTATTTTGCTTTGTGACCTACTTTGTTCTGTCTGTTGTTACTTGAAACCACTTAAATCCTACTTTTTATACTTCATAAAATCACTTTTGTTTATTAATAAACCAAGAGTAAGTGATTAATACCTGGGGGAGCAAACAGCTGTGCATATCTCTCTATCAGTGTTAATTTATGAATTTATCCTGTACAAGCTTTATATAGAATAAAATAGATTTATCTGGGGTTTGGATCCCATTGGGAACTGGGTGTCTGGGTGCTGGAGACAGGCGACTTGCTGAGCTGTTTTCAGTTAAGTCTGCAGCTTTGGGAGCATGGACCAGACCCTGAGTCTGTGTTGCAGAAGGTTGCGTGTCTGGCTCAACAAGACAGGGTTCTGGAAGTCCCACGCTGGCAGGGAAAACGGGCTCAGAGGTAATTTCAGACATCAGGTGACAGTCTTAAGGGGATTTCTGTGACGGAACCCATCACATCCCCCCCACAAGTTCCTACCCAGACCCCACCTCATACACTTGCTCCCCCATCACACCCAGAACTCCCAACGTGTCACTTATCACAGCCCTGCTCCTTAAGCATGCCCCTATACTCCCCTAACACATGCATGTCAATATTTTTAAATTTTGGCAATGTTTATATCTGCCAATGATAATATGTAACAATATGTATATATTGATACATATAAACTTTTAAAAGCTGAGCATGGTAGGAATGAAGAGGGGCATGTTAGGGAACAAAGTATGGGGGAGCATGTGGTGAAACTGGCAGTGGGGATGGTTAAGGATGAGCAGGGTTATGCAAGGTGAAGCCTGGGGCAATTCAGGATATGCACAGAAGAGTAACAATCTGGGAATCTGTGGGGGATATAAAGGGGAGAGAGCCATCTACATGATTAACTGCTAACATTGATACAAGTTTATTAAAACATGGGAAATGTCCACACAGAACCTCTGTTAACTTTGAGTTAAGCTTGTTCAGCTACAACTATTTATTGGCGTATTTCAGTTTGTGTTAAGTCATTCAAACACCCATTTATTTCACTTCACAGCACACACTCATACTGATCAATATGCAGCCACACATCTGTAACACCACCATGCACTCACAGATTTCAACTCTGTAACTTCTACATAAATATTTATAAGAGGTCACCCAATCCTACAGCTTTTCCTAAATATTACAAAGAAACAGATTGCAAACTGATTGTAAAATGACATTTTACCTCACTTACACACACCAGTCCAAAGCCACATATGATGAAATTTATGAAAGCTCTTACTCATATGAACCATCAAAACACAGGACTATAAGCTCTGAACATGGTTGGAATTCCAGGGTGCCTGCTGATTGTTCAGGCTGACGGTTGAGATATGTGGGCTGTGGGTGGCGGAAAGGAAGTAATTATGGTTGGGAAGGGATGAGTGGAACATTGATGGGGCGTTGAATGATTTAACTGCTTATTTCCTAGCTTTTTAGAATTTGCATTGCTAAGCCATGCAGTCTACCTAATTAACTCAAAGTTAAAGCATCTGTATTATATATAGGCTTGGAAGGATTACATTTTAATTGGCAAATGTTGATTTTAGCATAGACACATAAACCAACAAAAATATTTTTTTTGGTAATAATCAAAATTTACACACATACACAAAGTAAGACTTTATGGGTCAAATCCAGTGATTTAGATTTTTGAATCAGGCTTGTTACAAAGGGACTAACGAATGAATAGTAAGAGCAGGTATTAGTTCATGTAAGGATATTTTACTCTGTCCATTTTGACATGTGATGTTGAGAATTTGAGTTTTTGCAGCTTATAAAGCTTTAACCTTTTGAATCTCAATGTCTACTGTCATTAAAGAATTACCTGACTGCCCCCCCCATAATTTCCTGCAGCTGTGAACATTTAAATAGATAAAAATCTTAAAAAAAAAAAATCTTACAAACCTCAATATCTGCTGAAATTATAAAAAAATAATAATTGAATTCTGCCAGAAAGTGGTGTAGAATGTGGCAGATGGGTTAGTCTTAGTGTCCTTGGCCACATTTTTTAAGGTTAGTCCCTCCAGGCCGGGGTGGAAGTATATAGGCAGTGTAGCTTGCACAGTTGCTATTTGCACTGTGGATAAAGAGACTGTCTACAAACGTGTCACTGAAGAACATTTAAATCAGCACTAAATTCAAATGAAAAAAATAAATGGGATTTCTGTACTGATTGCAGCCTGATCATCAGATTAAGTAAAAATACAGCTTAGCAAATGAACATAATGAATAAATATATTTAAAAACTTACTCGAGCAGCAGAAGCAAAAGAGTCAGGGCCATGAGCTGCATTTCTTATGCCATCTGTTCCAAACATTGCTCTAATGCTGCCCGGGGCATCAGAACGAGCCACGCCAGAGTTTGCAGGTCCCAGTAACTTTTTCCATTCAGACACAGCATCATCTCCTAAGATCTCCATGGCAACAGCAGGACCACTTGCAATAAACTGGAGAAGCTCACTGCAAAACAAACAGAGCAGGCAGGGAATTCACTATACAGAGAACAACAAAATCTATGGACCGGTTCTCAACTCTCACTAGTGTCATAGGAAAGGATAACAGTCCACAGCAGAAATTATCACACATGATGGTGTGTAACACCAGGCTCTGGAGGAATACTGGGTAGGATAGGCAGGGGAAATGGAGGCAAAAAACCACGGGTGAGCCATTCCTTCTTTCCACTTGTGCTCAATGCTCCTTCCACATTCTAGACACATTGGTGCCCATCTAACAGACTCTACTCAGCCTGTACATTTTTCCCCATTAAGGCAACATGAACACTCCTATTAGAGACCTCTGCCTTCTTCATCCACCTCTAAATCCTCTTATCCAGTACTTGCAATCCTCTCCAATTAGCTTCTCTCTCTCACAGAGGGACACACACTCAACCTGTGCATGCTCCCTCACATCTGTGAGAGGCCTTGCATCAAACATGTGTCGCCTCAAAATATTCACTCCACCATGTGCTTCTTCCCCATGAGACATGGAGGGGACTCTAATCTCTGTCCCTCACTGAAATGGGAAACTGAATTCTAGTGAAAGAGGCCCCTATTAGCTTTGCTAATAATGTGTGATTAAGGGAAAAAGTAAGAGAAGATGAAAATATACTGTATGTAATTTTATAACATTAATTTCTTATTTGTTTAGCACAGGCAGTGCTGTACAAGCCACAGAGATAAAGACAATCCCTTCCCTGCAGTCTGCTGCAGTCTTTCCATTGAAACAGACAGACTGAGAAGTCACTATATAATGGGAAATACAGAGCAGGGAAAAGAAAGTTGTTTGTTACTTTTTCTATTGCAAACTCTCAATTTCTTGGTATCATGGAAGTCATCAGATATTGGAGAAAGATTTGAATAAAGAGAAGGTGATGTGAGGAAAACATAAGGAATGCATGGTTAAAGACTCAAAAACCAGGAAATCCCAAAGTTAACTTTGAATAGATGTAACCTTAATTCTGCTCCCATGAACATATTCATCATGATATAGCTTTCACTTACACAATCACATACTATCATCTCTGCAGCAACCCCCCTCATTCAGTTTGAAGGCTGGATCCTGCACAATGAATGAAAAAGTTGTGCAAGATTTTTTTTTATTCAGTTATTGTTAAGGTTACTTTTTTATGGCTTATAGACAAATACAGACACAGGGACAAAAAATAATTTCTGAAATGCTCCTTATTTCTTAAAAATAACTGCTGCGCAAGCTATTTACGTTAATGCATATGTAAAATATGAAATTTAACATTTAATCCCCCAAAAGTTAATAGCTACTTTTTCCTGCTATTCAGTAAACTTTCATTAACTACCGATCTTGCCAATTAAATCTGAAAGTCCTTGTTTATGAAACACCATAATAAACCTCTAATAAAATGCTATATGTAATTGGGTATGAGAATTTAAATTTTATCAGTGTGAGGATACTTTTTCGGTTCACTTACTATAGCAAAATCCCATACAACAGATATCAGGTATCGCTGGATGGCAGACAGAGTACATCATAGTGAATAGAGGGCTTACAGTTTCTCAGCCGGCCATTAGTTTAGCAATCCATGAAATAACACTGCAGACAGAACTCTTGTTCATTTATAAATTTATTCAAGCAGACTTACTCAGCAAAGAAAAAATGACAACTCTTTGTTTTCCTAGGATCTATACTATAGTCCAGGGGTAGGCAACCTATGGCACGCGTGCCAAAGGCGGCACGCGAGCTGATTTTCAGTGGCACTCACACTGCCCAGGTCCTGGCCACCGGTCCGGGGGGCTCTGCATTTTAATTTAATTTTAAATGAAGCTTCTTAAACATTTTAAAAACCTTATTTACTTTACATACAACAATAGTTTAGTTATATATTATAGACTTATAGAAAGAGACCTTCTAAAAACATGAAGATGTATTATTGGCACATGAAACCTTAAATTAGAGTTAATAAATGAAGACTCGGCACACCACTTCTGAAACATTGCTGACCCCTGCTATAGTCTGACATTTCGTAGGGTCATTTCTCTACAGTGGACAGAAGGAAACAACCTGCACCTACACAAACCAATTGCTGCTCCTAGAATTAGGTGGCAATTACTATATTCCCAATGCTCAGGAACCTCACAACAGTGCTGCACTTGGCTCTCTGTCAGTTGCAATTTCTTGTTCTGCATGACCAAAAACGTAAGTATGTCTACACAGCTGACGTTAAAGTGCTGCCACAACAGTACTTTAACGTAGCTGTGTAGTCGCGGTTCCAGCACTGGGAGAGAGCTGTCCCAGTGCTGGAAAAAAACCACCTCCACGAGAGGAATAGCTCCCAGCGCTGGTGCACTGTCTACACTGTCACTTTACAGCGCTGAAACTTGCATCGCTCAGGGAACTGTTTTTTCACACCCCTGAGCGAGGAAAGTTTCAGCGCTGAAGTGGCAGTGTGGGACAAGCCCTAACTAGGGTTGGCCTTGACCAACTACACTGTGATAAAAGCTGTTAACCTGGGTCCAGACTTAGGAATAGATTAGCTACCCCACCGTCTTTGCTAGTCGGATAAAGCCTACATGTAAATAACAAATAGCATTTTTATCCATTATGCACCCTAATTAAACTTGATGCATGAGGAAACTGAAAAAGATTTTATACAGCTACATACACACAATATATAAATATTTTCATCCAGTGTTTCTGGAGAGATCCAGTATTTCATAGTTTCATGCAATACGAAACAGCAGAGCCACACACAGGTTTTAGCCCACAAAAGCTTATGCTCAAATAAATTCCTTAGTCTCTAAGGTGCCAAAAGTACTCCTGTTCTTTTTACATAGAGTTCTGTATCTTGTCCAGGACCAACCATACATAAGACATGTGCCCCAGGTGCCACAATTTTTGAAATACTTGTGCTTTTGCGTATTTGCTACCAGAAGGGTATCCAGGACTGGATGGTACTCTGCAATTCTCACTGATTGCAAGCCATATTCTGTATCTGGAGAGTCTCCCTCTCATGCTTCTTTTTAGCTAGGGTACTTTTCACATCTCATAGGGTGGATGCATTCATTGGCGCTCGATGGGGCATAGGATTGTGGAACTAGGCACCGGACAGCTAGGTCCATCTTAGGAGGAAGTTGGATGGGGTCCCCACACAAAACTTTGCATAGGCTCCCTTAAAACTTAAGCCCAGTTCTGGTTTTGCCACATTCTTGTAGTGTCACAGGCATGTGAAATGAATGCCATGCACTGTAAAGAAAGTTCTCCAGGACAATCTTTTCCTGTACAGTAAATGAACATAACCTCAAAAGTATGTACTTACTTGTAAAAGGGCTTTGATTGATGGTCTACGTGGAGATCCATTGCTTCTTTCCTAGAAAAGATTAAAAAAAAACCTTGCATGAATCATTAATGTATAATTGTTCATTAATGTGCCTAAGTGGGAAGTTTCTCCAAATACCAGGTAGTTTGTGGGTGGCTTATACCCTAAAGCATCAGGGTTAATATACCTGATACATTTTTATCATAACAAGTGCAACTCTGAATATTCCTTTTACCCAGAAAAATTGATAATCCTCTGGGTCCTCTTTCGAATTCTACTAAGCTCATGGCTTGTATGGAATCTTGTAGGAATGAGTTACACAACATGTAACTAATCTGTAGAAGAGTATAATCCTTCCAGTAGTTCTAAATGCGTTGCTTTTCAACTGCAAGTATCTGACATTCAAAATTTGAACCTTTTTAATTGGACAGGTCTTGTGGTATGTTTCTATTTATTGATTGGAGGAGTGACGCTTTCAGAAGGAAGCTTTTCATGTGAATACTCATTATGTCAAATCAAAAACTACTTTCCACAAATATTCTAAATATTTGCTTAAAATTCCCTATTTCAGCAATAATTCTTACCAATAAGCTAATTCACTAGAATATTCATGGGAAGTGTACAGAAAGGGGGCATTAACTCAGTCTAAGCTACATAATGTATAAATGTGAACAAATATTTGTGGATATTTTTTCAAAATATTTGCTCAGCCCTACTGCTTAGTCAAAAATCTCCTATGGCATTAAATATAAAGACAATCTTGCTAGCTGTAACCCTAGTTCCCATTCTCTGTCAGCAGATCCCCACTTGTAGAACATGGAAAGTTGCATTCATCTGGACAATGAGCTGATTTGAGAAGTGATTAGCTGAAGAGACTGGAGAACTGACATATGAAAGCAGGCATCTGCCCTTGCTTTCATATCGAAGCAATGGGTTTTACAAAAGGTGTGAATCAAGTTAACAGGGTCTGCCAGGCAAATGTCAGCAGTAAAATAAATAAATAAATTTAAAAAAACAGAAGCTGATCTGGACAAGCCAACCTAGAGGGATATTTGGCATTAGGACTTTGGCATTACTATAGGCTATCACTAAAAATATGGTGCAAGTCCAAGAGACAAAAGTACAGGGTCCTGTGAAAACCACAAATACCCAGCCACCATTTTAGATTCATCCCACATCACTGTCCAATTATGGGTTCATTAATAATAATATTTCATTTTGCAGGGCAGGCAAGGGACTTTTCTAAACAAAAGGTAATAAAAATTTACATCTTATATAAACTGTTTGGATTTCTTTTCCTCAAGGTAAGCAAAATCCAAAATATATAAAGTGGTTCAACAGAGAAACAGACATATAAAAACAAGGAAGCACCCAATGCTCCAGGAGCAACACGCCAAGACAGCAGAAGTTAAGTCAGGCCACAAAATGGTTCATATTAAGAGAAGACTGCAGGGATGAGAGGGCTGCACTCAAGAACTGGAACTGTGGAGCAGGTTCTGGGGACTGGAATAGTCACAGACAACAATATGTGACTACTGAAGGGGTGGTCTAGCACTGTCCTACCACTACCTCAGAGGACAGAAAAGATAAAGGAATACCTCCCTTTGTCTTGTACTGGAACCACAAGATGCAAGAGTAAGAATCCTGTGAGAATGATTTTTCCTCTCAGAGATGTTGAGTAGAGAGGTCTGACACAGCCACAGCTGAGGAGCAGTGCAGTGACTTTGGGGAAATCCTTCATGGGAGATCTACTAACTCTTCCTTTCTTCTTGCCCTCGTCACCAAATTTTGCTGCTCAGGAACCTGTCCTTACTTATGTCCAACAGGTTGTGGTGTGTCCGGGGAGCAGGGCTCTGTGATCCTAGAGCCAAATCTTGACTTTATCTCGACTTTAGTATGACCTTCTTATAAACAAAGTAGGAAAATACAACCTAGATGGAACTACTACAAAGTGGGTGCATAATTGGTTGGAAAACCATTCCCAGAGAATAATCAATAGTGGTTCACAGTCATGCTGGAAGGGCATATTGAGTGGGGTGCCAGAGGGATCAGTTCTGGGTCTGGATCTGTTCAATATCTTCATCAATGATTTAGATAATGGCATAGAGAATACACTTCGAGGACGATACCAAGCTGGGAGTTGCAAGTGCTTTGGAGGATAGGATTAAAATTCAAAATGATCTGGACAAACTGGAGAACTGGTCTGAAATAAATAGGATGAAATTCAGTAAGAACAAATCCAAAGTACTCTACTTAGGAAGGAACAATCAGTTGCACACATACAAAATGGGAAATGACTGCCCAGGAAGGAATACTGTAGAAAGGGATCTGGGGTCATAGTGGATCACAAGCTAAATATGAGCCAACAGTGTAACACTGCTGCAAAAAAAAACAAAAACAAAAAAAAAAAAACAAAAAAAAAAAACATCATTCTGGGATGCATTAGCAGGAGAGTTGTAAGCAAAACATGAGAAGTAATTCTTCTACTCCACTCTGTGCTGATTAGGCCTCAACTGGAGTATTGTGTTCAGTTCTGGGTGCCACATTTCGGCAAGAATGTGGACAAACTGGAGAAAGTCCAGAGGAGAACAACAAAAATGATTAAAGGACTAGAAAACACGACCTATGGGAAGATTGAAAAAATTGGGCTTGTTTCGGCTGGAGAAGAGAAGACTGAAGAGGCACATGATAACAGTTTTCAAGTACATAAAAGATTGTTACAAGGAGGGAGGGAGGTAAATTGTTCTTGTTAGCCTCTGAGGATAGGACAAGCAGCAATGGGTTTAAATTGCAGCAAGGGTGGACATTAGGAAAAACTTCCTATCTGTCAGGGTGGTTAAGGATGAAGTCCCTTCCAGTCCTATGATTTTAAGAATGTGGATTTATTGCAAGGCAATAACCCAACCACCTCTATAGAATTATACAACAATCATCAGTTCAGTTTGCATTATGAAGTCAAGCAATTCAGGGCAGGGGCAAAGAAGCATTATCTGAGCTTTAAATCCATGATATTGATTTCAGTTTTATAAAAGGCATGTACTATATTTATTTACAGTAAGACCAATGACATTTGTATACAACATTTTTGTATTACTCAGACATTGTCAGCGACTGAGTCATGGGCAGTCTGGCCTAATCGTTGGATGAAGAGTCTGGCCTACCAGTTAGAGCTGAATCCAGAGCGGGTGGTTCCAGGAGCAAAGCCCAGAGTCATAGCAAGGAGTCAGAGACTAAAGCCTAAGCTGGTCAACTGGAGTCACAGTCAAAAGATGGAGCCAAGGGTCTGAGTTTGCCTCACATTCTATCGGAGTCTTGGATTTCCCAGACCTCGTGCTCCTTTTGGCCTGGGCATCTGTGGGAGATGGTGATGGAGCAGAGTGGCTGGGAAAGGGATTCTCCACATACGGTTTCAGAAGGGACACATGGAACTCTTTGAACTGTCCCATTATGGGGGTAGAAGTCTCCAGGAGGGGAGATGCCCAGACCAGGGCCTCGCTGGTTAGCAGACGAATAATAAGTCCTACTTGGGTCTGGTCAAGTGGAGAATGATGGAGGCCAATGCAGGAACAGGAGCCAGCACTAGCTCATGAAACCACGGAATTTGTTATGGTCCCCATCAAACTTATTCTGCATTAAAATCTCCAACCCCCTAGAAGCCAGGGCAGCTTGAGCCTGTAGCACTGCAGCTTGTACTGCAAGACCATAACCTGGGACCGTAGGGGCTGCAGGATTCCCAAAATGTCCTGCAGGGGCATGGCTGCCTCTGAGGAATCCATCTTACCCACCCTTGTTCAATCTTTTGGGTTCCTCAAACTATCAGTGACCGAGCTGTGGGCAGTCTGGCCTAATGGCTGGAGCATGACTCTGGCATACCAGTTTGAGCTGAATCCAGATGCGAAGTCAAGGATCACAGGCAGGCGTCACAGTCCAAAGCCTAAGGGTCAATCGGATTTACAGACAGAAGGTGGAGTCGAGGATCTGAGCTGGGAATCAAAAGTCAAAAGGAGTTGGGAGGTAGAACAGGAGCAGCCTGAGGCTGGAGCAGGAACCAAGCTAGAGGAAGTGGGGGGCAAGGGCAGGACCAAACACAGCTATGGGCTAAGAATGCGTTGAGCAGCAACTGAACTGCTACTGAGCATAAGTATCAGCCTGTTCATTTCTTCAGTCAATCAGGTGACTCAATCAGACAGCTACTCTCAGAGCCAGCTGCATTCACCGGATTGCCAGGAGACAGGCTCTGCTGCAGGCTAAGCCCAACAAACATCCTGAATTAGGCATCATATGAGAAACCTAGATATGATTATGAAACATTATTCTCTTTGCTACTCAGTGGAATAGATCGAATGTTCTGAATAACATGGAATAACTGTGAGGCTACACTTCAGTACAAAATAATCAAATCCTACAGGGAACGTTAATAGAGCCTTACCGTGAAAGTACCATCATTTTGGCTTTAGTTATTGTAAACCCAGCATTAATGATGATATCAATTAGTTCTCCAATCTTGGGCACTGCATCAGGTTTAACCAAAGCCAGTGTTCTGAAAAGGCAGAAAATTTTTTTTGGAATTTTCATTCTTTAGGAAAAGACAAAGTTAAAGTTACACTTAAAGAAAAAAGCCTCACACAAGGAAATACAGAAATGCACAGTTACAGTCATCCAACAATTTTACCTCAGTCCTTAACTGACCTTCCAACCAGCACATGCATATCTTTCATGTATGATGGAGGCATTAAAACCTTAAAAAAACGGTTACCTACCTTTTCGTAACGGTTGTTCTTTGAGCTGTGTTGCTCATGTCCATTCCATTCTAGGTGTGTGCGTATCCACATGCACAGTCATTGGAGATTTTTGCCTTAGCGGTACCCATAGGGTCGGCTGTAGCGCCCTCTTGAGTGCTGCGATCATGCGCTAGTATATTAGGCGCTGCCAACCCTACATCCTCTCAGTTCCTTCTTACCGGCAACTCCGACAGAGGAGCAAAAGGGTGGGTAATGGAATGGACATGAGCAACACAGCTCGAAGAACAGTTATGAAAATGTAGGTAACCGTTTTTTTCTTTGAGTGCTTGCTCATGTCAATTCCATTCTAGGTGACTCACAAGCAGTATTCTCTGAGGTGGGCTTGGAGTTCACAATTTAGCAGCTTGCAGTACTGCTCTACTGAAGCCAGCATCGTTCCGGGCCTGCTGGGTAAGTGCATAACGGGATGTGAACATGTGGATGGACGGCCGGCCAGCTGTCCGCCCTACAGATGTCCTGGATAGGCACTTGGGCTAGGAAAACTGCCAAAGCGGCTTGCACCCTGGTTCAGTGGGCAGTGACAATCACCCAAGGTGGCTCCATCTCCTGATCATAACAGCAGCAAATGCAGGCAGTGATCCAAAAATAAATTCTTTGAGCGGACACTGGACAACCTTTCATCATGTCAGCCATTGCGATGAACTGCGTCGATTTGCAGAATGGCTTGGTCCTTTCAATGTAGAAGGCTAGCATCCTCCTGTCATCTAGAGAATGCAATCTACACTCCTCCTCCGACTTATGCAGCTTTGGAAAAGACAGGTAGGTAAATGTCCTGGCCCATATGAAACTGTGAGACCACCTTGGGCAGGAAAGCTGGATGTGGCCGTAGCTGGACCTTGTCTTTGTAGAAGACTGTATAGGGTGGTTCCGAGGTAAGCACTCTAATCTCGGAGACCCAGCAGATGGAGGTTATCACAACTAGGAACGCGATCTTCCAGGACAGGAGAAGGAGACAGCAGGACCCAGAGGCCTGAAGGAGGGTCCCGTGAGCCATGACAGCACAAGATTCAGGTCCCCTGGCAGAAAAGGGTCCCTGACGTATGAGTAGAGTCACTCAAGGAACCTGGCAGTCATATCCCGGGCAAAAACCGACCTACCCGCAAGCAGCAGACAGAAGGCCAAAATAGCAGCCAAGTGGACCTTGACAGATGAAAGGGATGGGCCTTGGCACTTGAGATGCAGAAGGTAGTCCATGATCAACTGCAGCGAGACACACTCAGGCCGAATGCCTTTAGCCGAGATCCAATAAGTGAACCACTTCCATTTGGCCAGGTAGGTCGCTCTGGTGGAGGGCTTTCTGCTGCCCAACAGAACCTGCTGGACAGAGGCCGAGCAATCTGGCTCCTCTGCATTTAACCATGCAGCAGTCAAGCCATCAGGTGCAGCACCACCAGGTTCAGATGTGGAAGATTGCCCTGGTTTTGGGACAGCAGGTCTGGCGTGAGTAGCAGCTGTAATGGACCAGGCAACGAGAGGTCCAGCAGCGTGTCCAGTGCTGGTCAAGCCGGCGTTATGAGGATCACCTTCACCCTGTCCTGCTTGATTTTGACGAGGACTCTGTAAATCAGAGGGAAGGCGTATATCAGAGCCCCCAACCATGGAGGCAGAAAAGCGTCTGACAGGGAGCCTATGTTGATCTCCCGAATCGAGCAGAAAACATGGCATTTCCTGTTCTGCCTGGACGCGAACAGGTCCACCTGGGGCGTTCCCCACCTCTGGATGATGAAGCTGGCCACTTCCAGATGGAGGGACCACTCATGGCGAGACGAGAAAGTCCTGCTGAGGCAATCTGTCAAAGCATTTCTGGGCCTCGGGGAGGTGTGAGGTACAAGATGGATGTCGTGTTATACACAGAAGTCCCAGAGCCTGAGGGCTTCCTGGCAAAGGGCAGACAACCTGTCCCTGCCTTGCTTGTTGATATAGAAAATAGTCGCTGTATTGTCCATTAGGACCTGGACCACCTTGCTTTTTATGTGAGGTAGGAAGGCTTGACAGGCCAGGCGAACCACTCTGAGCTGCCTGAGGTTGATGTGTAGGGAGCGATTGTGACTCAACCAACGACCTTGCATGCTGAGATTGCCCAGGTGGGCTTCCCACCCCAGGTCTGAGGCATCGGAGATGAGGGTCACGGATTGGGATGGAGCCATGAAGGTAACCTCCTCCAACACCGATGCAGGATTCCGTCACCATGTGAGTGAAGACAGTACGTGGTCCGGGACCCTGACCAAATGGTCCACACTGTGTCAGTTGGGGACGTAGACCAACACCAGCCATGCCTGCATGGGCCTGAAGTGGAGCCATATGTGCTAGACTACGTAAGTGCAGGCCGCCATGTGGCCCAACAATCATAGCCATGTGAGAGTGGTGGTGAGAGGGTGGGCTTGCATGCACGAGATCAGGTCCACCATGGCTTGGAACCAAGCTTCGGGAGGAAGGCTCTGGCCTGAGTAGAGTCAAGGACCGTTCCAATGAACTCTATGCGATAGAGATCTGCACCATGGCGAACTCCGGTGGGAAGCCAGACAGTACCATGGATACAGGGATCGGTGTCATGACTCAGGCGTTCTGTGCCTTGCAGGGGGAAACCTTGGTGGCAGGGACCTGTGTCTTCCAATCGGGGACCGAGGCCGCGGTGATGGGGATCGATGCCTGCAGAGCAGGGATGCGCAGCTGCTTTAGGGGACAGTCCCATAACCAGCTTGCCCGTAGATGCTGGGGCCTTGGCCGGTTCCGTCGTCTGACTTGGTGTCTGTGGTGCTGGTCAGCTTACTTGCTCTTTGGCCGCCGGGCTGGCTTCGGGCACAGATGACCCTGTTAGGGGACAGGACCCCCTGCCGCTCCCAGGAGTTGGACGTGGATCCCTGGCTGGACTAGGGGGTCTGACCGTATAAGTACCCCCGAGCAGCTCTGGTGCAGGCATGTGGCCTGACAAAAGTCCTTTGCCAAAAGCCCCCTTTTTCTGCAGTGCCAGCGGGCTTGTTGAATTCAACTACTTCTTAGGCACTGGGGAGGGGGCATGGTGCTGGTAGGGTTCCAGTGCTGGTGGAGTGCTGCGTGCTGATGCCAAGGTGCTGGGCATGGAGTCCAATCGGGAGGGCTCCAAGGTAGGACAAAGGGCAGCCTCCATGAGGAGGGTCCTCAAGTGGATATCCTGCTCCATTTGAGTTCGACGGCAAAATTTTTGCAGATCCTGCATTTGTCCTTTCTGTGGAACTGCCCCAAACACTTTAAACAGCTCTCATGGGGTTCACTAGTGGGCATCGGGTGGCTGCACACTGAGCATGGCTTAAAGCCTGGGAAACGGGACATGCCAGTCCCGGCCAAGACTCTAACACCTAAACAACTACTCGAACACTTAACTAAGTGCCTAACAACTAACAACAAAGGAGAGAGAACAATGGACTGTAAGAACTGCTAATGCTCTTGTGACCGACCAACTCTCATGAGCGGTAAGAAGGAACTGAGAGAGTGTAGGGTCAGCAGTGCCTAATATACCAGCGCATGAGCATGGCACTTGAAGGCGCTACAGTCGACCCTATGGGTACTGCTAAGGCAAAAATCTCCGACGACTGCACGTGGGCGCGACACACCTAGAATGGAATCTACATGAGCAAGCACTTGAAGAAGTAGAATATTTGCCTGTGGCATGGTCAGCAGTACATATGGAATCTCTGTGTTATCTAAAATATCTGCAACTCCAGATATGGTAGCATGTATCTATGCTAAGTCTCACAATAGGGCAATCCTTTATAACAAAAAGTCCATGTACCTTTGTGAGTTTTTCTCCTCTGCTGATAATAGCTTCTCTTAATTAATTAGCCTCTTACAGTTGGTATGGGTACTTCCACCTTTTCATGTTCTCTGTATGTATAAATATCTTCTTACTGTATGTTCCACTCTATGCATCCGAAGAAGTGGGCTATAGCCCACAAAAGCTTATGCTCAAATAAATTTGTTAGTCTCTAAGGTGCCACAAGTACTCCTGTTCTTTTTGTCTGAATGTGGTTACTGCTGAGAATGTGAAAGCCTAATTTTCTGGTGAATGCACACCACGTTGAGATCTTTAGATAGAAGGGGCTATAGAAGTGCAAATAGTATATTTATTTGATTTATAAAGTGAAACTATTTCATGCTAGAGGTTGAGATATCTTTCCATCATGTCCTCCCACCCCCATCACACTCCAGCAAAGCAAGCCTTAACATCCCATTTGTTCCCTTTTCCCTCTTCCATTTCTGCCTGTTTATTCACATTGCTCTTTATGCACAGAGTGGCCTCGTGATCAACAAGCGGCTACGCTCTTCCTATTCAAATCCTTCCATAAAAATTGTGCTTCTTCCACAAAGCTTGTAAAAAAAAAAAAAGAGAGAGATCCTTATTTGTATTATAGTAATGCCTAGAGGTCCCATCATGTTAGGTACTGTACAAACACAGGAGCTCTCTTCCAAAGAGCTAATAGTCTAAAAAGGCAGGATAAAGGAAGCATTATCTCTATTTTATGGATAAGAACTATATTATGAGAGAAATCAAAACATCCAGTTCATCCGGTCTTCTCTGCAATTATCTTTTATACTCTAAGCACTTGGGAGCCAGGATTGTTTTTATCATTCTGTTTTGTACAGCACCAAGTGCACGGTCAGTACTAAATTAATTATTAATCATAAAAAGTAAGCAGCATAACAGGAACTCTGTAAAATGACACTGTGTGCTTCCATTATTTATTCTCACAGTGAGTCAGCATCAATGTGATCAAGCTTACAAATCAACAGATGATTTATTATTGAACCGCCTGTACCACAAACTCTGCTTGGAATCTGAAAATCCAGTGGGGCTCTTCTGTCTTTTATACCATCTCCAGCAATGGAAGATATTCAAGACTGAATTTTTCCTTTATAGCATTGCATCTATATAGAGGAGACAGATGCTGCCAGTTTGCTCATTTTATTTCCCAGCATACTGGAGAAGACAGCTTCCGTGTATGCTACAATTTGTTCTAACTGGAAATAACATGCTGAAATTAGGGGAAATTGACAAAGTACCATTCCATTTGCTCTGATCACTAAAAGATATCGAAGTTGCAGATGCTGTGGAGAAAAAAATAACACTCCAGCCATCACCCAAGGTTTTACAGAGAATGAACACAGGAAATGTTAGAAGGGAGGTGGAAATAAATCTGATACTCCTGGTGGGGCAGAGGAAGGGATAGACCTAAGCTGCAAAATTCACAGTCAAATGTAAACTTCCCCAAAGATCAGGATGCTCAGATCTGTGGATCTGATTAAGGTGCATGTCTACCAGAAACAGTGCAATGATGCAAACAAGATTGATTGGTTAAGATGCTAGAAAGGATCCAGTTGTTTGACCAGGAATTTCTATTCAGTTTGAAGCTAGCATTTCCCTTCAGAATGTTTGTCTAGGGGTTTTTTGTTTGTGTTGATGAAGTTATATAGACTATCAGAGAGGAGGGGTTTAATCCTAGAATAATCTATCGTTTACTTTGCGGATTTCAGACTTTGATAGTAGATCCTTAATTGCTAGCAACATGCAGTGAAATACTATATGGTGAACCATTATCTTCAGTACTAGCTGAAATAAACATCTGTCAGCGGTGGTTTGTAATAGTATTTTCACTGCATTTTTCATGGAGGTGTGCAGGGTAGAAAGTGCTATGATCCAGCACGCTGAGGTTTGTTCCTGAGATTGGATTTTGGATCCATGTGATCTATTTGTAGTTTTAATTAGCAATATGTTTTAGGGTTCTGACAGGTGAGTCCACACAAGTGCATTAGGGAACAGTTACATCTGGGAACAAAGGAAAAGGAATTAAAAACTAGACTCAGCTACTTTGTGTCACACAGTAAATCTGAATGTGAATCTGTTGTGGTTATTGAAAAGAGAGATAGTAAGTGATCATAAGAATGATATCTGGTGCATAAAACACAATGTATGCTGTGGCTAAGGCTGGTGTTTATTTTTTTTTAATAGAAGGACTATTACAAGTACAAAATCTTATGCTGTGGAGGGGAGGAAATGTTAAATATGGTAAATGACTGGAAGCACATTAATGATTTACTAAATCAATAAAATAATCTGGAATTTCTGGTTTGTCATGAGCATTCTAATAATTTTTTTAAACCAGTTATGGTAACTGAATACACTGAAAGCCTCATGGTCCTCTTTAAAAAAAAAAAAAAAAAACTTGTCTGAAAAATGTTTAACTGGTGTTAAGCACCATCCAAGATCACTACAAGTGAAAGATTAGAGGGGAAAATTCTCTATTTTTTCCAATTTTATTTACTTTGTGCATTTGACAGCACTGTGTGTTTAGTTAAGTTCCCTAGTCAGTTTCCTTGTTGGCGTGGGTCTTTCAGTTAACAGTGGAAAGGGGGAAAAGAAAAAAAAAAGCATTTAAATAAATAAACATGGCTGTAAAGCCAATAAATAAATTGTCTGGGGGACTCAGAGGCAAGTGTAGAACCTGAAACTACTTTAAAGTCACTTTTTGGAACTGGATAGATTTTAAGTTGTCCATACAGGGAAGTTTTAACTTAAAGTGCAATTACAATCAGAAAAAGGACTATGTAAAAATCAGCCTTTTCTTCCCCCCACACCAGATCAATTCCCTGTATGTGTCTGGAGTCATACTGGCTCATTTTACTGACAAAATCAAAGGCCCCAGTTTCAGAAAGTGCAAGATGCTTGATGTGCAGATGCCAGTCTAGCCTGGAGTACTCACTGAGCATTTTGCACATGCTTCTCTAGTGACCAAAGTATGTGTAAGTTTTGCAAACTTGAGCCTATGTTTCCTTTTGCTAGCTGTATGGGCCATGCAGGACTATTGCAGAACAAGGTGAAGATTATTCTGCCTCGTGCATCAACAGCAAAATTGTCCAGTTGCACATTCTTTATCTTTGATGATGCTCATTTCATCCTCTCTTGTAAAATTCCTCTTTTTCCCCTTCTGTCACTGTCATGAAACCTGCACTAAGGACTATCCCTAACAGGCAACTCCCCATAACCAGCCACTTGCCCCCATCGAAACCATCGAAAGCCAACCTCTGCTTGAAATTGGATTTTGCTGATCCCTTTGATGACTGCCTAAGGTAGATTTCAATGGAAGTCATTTTGAATAAATTATAACACTGTCTCTTCTACAGCTAAAGACGGGCATGGTAAGTATTATCAACCCCATTTTACAGATGGGGAAAATGAGAGATTAAGGGCTTGTCTAGGCACAAAATTTGTACTGTTTTAAAATAGAAGAGTATAAAGCAGTACAATCTTCCTAGTATAAACTGCATCCACATTGGTATAAAGCTGTTGTATTCCAGTGTAGCTATTCCTATATGAGAAGTGGAATAAACAATTCCCATATAAGGCACCTTTATACTGCTGTAATTGCACCCACACTAGGGCTTATTCAGGTATAGTACATCAGTAAAAATTTACCCCTCTAACCAAAAAAATTACACTGGTATAAAAGTTGTATGTAGGCCAGGCCTAAGTGACTTGCCCAAGGTCACAGAGTTGATTCATAAAACCAGAAACATAATAGAGCCTCGTGTTTTTTGCAAATGCAAAACAACACAAATACCGAAAAACAATGTATAAAATGAAATAAAGTGCCACTCACTCAACTCTGGGGCCCAGCTGCCCCTCCGTCATGATGACAGAAAGGTAACTGGGCCAAGCCTGAACTATGCTGTGATCCCATGTGCCAGGTTGCAACACCTGCAGTGGGGAGCCCGGCCAAGCCCTGCAGCAAAGCAGCTGCCACTATGGGGTGAGTGCAGTGGGGGGGTTCACTCTGCAGACTTCCTCCCCAAGCCTTCCACTTGCCCCAGTGGGAGGATTCCCTCTCCCCGAGCCTTCTTCCCCAGACCAGGGCAGGACCCAACCCTCCTCCTACCCCCAGAGTGGATAAAACGAAACAACACAAAATTCCTGAAAAATAAAACAAAAAAGGAATCACAGGGCTCTAAATATAACCCAAGAGTCCTGAAACACAATCTTTCTCTTTCATACCCTCCCTCCCACTACTCCAATTCCAACCAGGGCCGGCTCTAGCGTTTTTGCTGCCCCAAGCAGAAAAAAAAAAAAAAAAAGCCGCGATCGTGATTGGCAGCAATTCAGTGGCAGGTCCTTCGCTCTGAGAGGGAGTGACGGCCCCACCGCTGAATTGCCGCCAAACGGCCAGACATGCCACCCACCTCTTCATTGGCCGCCCTAGGCACCTGCTTGCTACACTGGTGCCTGGAGCCGGCCCTGATTCCAACCGATAGGCAACATGCCCAGAGACCTTATTTTGGAAGGCTGTTACTGTAGTCATCTCAGTGGCAATATTTTTTAGTGGGTGAGGGAATGGTAAATGTTCAACTTTTCAACCTTATCAGTGTTATTTTGATTAAAATATAAGTTTTAAAATCCTGCTTATAGCTCTTTAAAAACAACACACAAAAACAGAGCTAGTAGCGGGCTTACCAGTGTTAAGAACAGCAATCTAGAAAGGGTAATGAGCGTTTTGCTTAACAATATTGGGCTAAACTCTGGTCTCAGTGATACTAGTGCACATTCAGAGAGTAACTCCACTGAAGTCAATCCAGGTATGTAGCAACATAACTAAGTGCAGAATTTGGCCCATATGTTTTTTCCAGAGGTGTTCTCCAAAGCAAACCTCTCCTGTCATGCAGTCTCAACTGGAATGAGCTTATGAGTCTGATCCTCAGATAGTGCAAATTAGCATAGCTCCAATTTTCACCAGCTGAGGATCCGGCCCTATAAGTTTTCTTGCCCCCACCACCACCTAGCCTTGGATTTTTTCTTTGAAATGTTTCAGTATCTCCTTTACTGCAGGAAAAGCAGTGGAGGCTGGATAAAAACAATAAAAAGAGAGATGCTTGTAACTGCTACTACAAGCTGATGTATAAAACACATCACTTGGTAAAGAGTTGCTGTTGGATCACAAGGCCTGTGCTTTGTCCCTGCAAGAAACAGTCAATGACTTTTGCAAGGTTCATTCCCTGTAAGCCCAGCACATACCAAGGTTGAAATTCTGCCCTAAGCTACACCCATTCAGCTCCACTGAAATCAACATTAGTGCACATCACTGGGGTTACAAAACTGTAACAAAGCTGAACTTTGCTCCAGAATTGGAATGGGGAGCAGTTTATATCTATGGGAAGGTGTGATCTGGAGGGTGTAACAACAGGAAAGATCATAAGTTTGACGACAGGGGATGGACTGCTCTCTCTTGCTTCCAGTGATCAAACCTGCCAAATCTCCTTGCCCAAAATGCAAATCAGCAGATATACCCTCCCATCATCCCACCTCATCAGCTGTAGAAACCCTCTCTGATCCCTCCCGAGAAAGACAATTAGTTTGAAAAACTCACCTGCATAAACAGTTTTGTGGATAGCAAATACCAAAAGAACTTCAGAGACCACATCATCTTACCTTTCTTTGTGGCTACCCAACTTGCGGGCTGTGTATTGATCCCCGTAGTCTACTAGGGAAAGGTGACGTGAAAAGACAGTAACTTTGTTGCCTACAAATAAATCTTCTAGGTGTAAGTCATCATATTTTGTGCGTTTCAGAAAGGTGCGATGGTTCTTCACATCATACTGCAGAGAGAAGGAAGATCACCAAGAAGCTAAAGAGGATGATTAAACAATGAGCAAATTCAAAATAAATTCTATTCTGTTTTAGAGCAGCTTCAAAAGTATTATGGGATCCAGTGAGGTTGATAGATTCACTGAATTTCTAACCCTTTGAGTTTGCATGTACAATAGAAAAGGTCATGAGATGAAACCAACTATTATAAATTTGTTCCATTTTAACTATCGGCCGGTGATACTGGGAGCCCCTCAATACCAGTTGCCAGGGGGCACAACATACTATAACTCACATCAGGCTGACATGCTCATTGCCCCCAAACTACTGGTGTCAAAGTGTCATGTAAGGTACCATTTACAAGCCGATAACAGTCTGGTCCCGGTGTATACAAAGAGTTATAAATGTATCCTGGAAATATGTTCTTATAATATGCTTGGAAGGAAGCATATAAGTCCAGCCTGTCCTACACAAAGGAATGTGTATTTACTTGTCTGATCAGCTTGATAACAGACAGAGGACATTACATGTACATTTACATATAAGGTAAACAAAGACATCAAGCTAACAAGTAGGGGACCAGACCACTTAATCACAACAAGGGATGTAATCTGAACCCCAGGAAGCATTCCTGGCTCTTGAAACAGAGTCAAGGAACTTTGGGGAATATAAAGACAAGCAAAAAGCCATTTTGGTTATCCACCATTGAGGGGATTTAGGGTTCAGTGCCTTCAGAGCCTATGAAAGCTGGATCCTCTTGGCCTGGAAGACAAGAGTACCTGGAAACTGACTATAGGTGAGAAACCTGCTTAGACAAAGATGAATTCAGTTTTAGTCCCTAGAAAGCATGTTTTGTTTTACTTATAACCATGCTTATTTCTTTTATGCTTTCTTATGATCACTTAAATTTCTTTTCTTTCTTAATAAACTTATTCTTGTTTTATTACAAAAATTATGTGAATGCTGTGTAAGAGTCTTCAGCTAAACTGACAGACTGGTGAGCGTTCTGTCTCTTTGGAGGTAGTGAACTTAACTCCTGTGAGTATCCAGTAGAGGGACTGGCCCCAGCAGAGAGACGTGTCTGGGGACCTCAGAAACTGGGGTTCGCTGATTGTTACCTGCAAGGCAAGGTTTGGAGTGGCAGAGTCCTGAAAAGTTTGCTGGCAAGGCAGATGAGCTGGTATGTCAGGGAGCTGACCACATAGCTTAGCAGCAACAAGGATCTCACTTGCTGAGGCTGCGAGGGGTAGCACAGTAGCTCAGAGTTCTGGGTACCCCAAGCAAGACATCACTCAGCCCAAGGGAAAAACGTCTTAGAATTTGCCAATTTTTAACTTGCTTGTGTTATTCTGAATTGCAGTAATTTGCTCTGGTACCCTGTATGTCCAGTCTGAATTATAGGGAGTCTCACTGACAGTTTGCCCAGGAGAACTACACTGTCCCACAGTTCTATAACCCAAACCAGAACTGCTCATGTCACATGCTGTAACAGGTATCCTCAAGGCATCATCTCAGTAATATTACACAATCAGTTTGTATTGTACAAGACTCAAAAGGGCAGGGGGCAGAGGACTGGATTAAGGGCCTTAGAAGGGGGTTTGAAACATTCTGACTCCCTAAAAGCACAGTTGAAAAATCCTAGTAATGTCAACTCAGCACTTAATCTTTCTGAGGAAAATGCAGTAAGTTCCAGAAAGTTTACTGGGTGAGCTGTCAAAGCATCAGAGGACATCTTAAAAGCAACAGCTTCCTTTCAGCTGCATGCAGATATTAAAGATCCCAAGGCACTTCTGTAACAGTAGGGGTCTGGTCTGCTGTTCTCAGCCAAAACTTCCCCTTCCCACCCTCCACCACAAAGCTATACCAACCATCAGATTTTGTGAAAATGCAAAACTTTTGCCCATTTTTAGAACCAAAGTGATTTTTTTTGATATTCTGAAGTGTCTGGATACATTTTTCTCCCATTTCCAGATTCTGACTAGACTCAATAGAAGTCTCACAGGACAGTCTGCTCTTGTGAAATTCACAGCCCAATTCTGCATACTGAAAAGGTCAGAATAGTTCTGATAAGCATCCATTTTGGCAAGGTGGACTACCTCACTCTGAACTTTTTGAGGTTCCTCATCACTATTCAGAATGAAACCCCTCTTTGTCCTTTGCATTAGTTGACATCCTATATTCTAACAGTTGATGAGATGGTAAAATAATAAAATAGTCCCTTGAATTCTGCTGTATATTACTGCCTGACTTGTTCAAGACTTGTATTTTCAGATATAATTAAATCAATAATCTTCAAAACCCTGACACTTGCATATTTCCTAGCTCAGTTCAACCCTAGCAGAGAAAAAAAATGTGTTCCGGTTATTTTGCACTAATTACCAAGTAGTAGAAGTGACATGGATGAAAAAAGCCTGAAGATGATATTTCCTCATCCACCTGTTAGGGGTTTATTTTTTGGCATGAATGCCTGGATATATTTATAAACCCTATTTAAAACATAATGATGAGCCACAAAGTGGGTAAACAATAGATCAACGTTACTTAGATTTGGTAAATACAGCTTGCAGTTTTATTTCTCCCTCTGTCTCTCACACTTTGCCTGAAGAAGCAAGTTTAGTGGAAATGAAATAATGTTTGCTAACAATCTATGTTTTCTTGTGAGTTTTTAAAAAAAAAAATAAGCCTTCTCTTATTAAGGCAATCATCTACATAACTCCTATTCCAAGCAATAAATTGTTTAGGATTAACCTGTAAGGTTTCAAATGATGCCAAATTCTGAGAACCAAGCATGAATATTTGCCAACAGATCCAATTTGCTCACAGCACTCCCTGGTATCCTTTTTTGTTGTGGGCTACTGGGACAAAAAACAAAAAACCCTGCCAAACTCTTCCACAGCCAAGAGAGGCCACTCCTCCTGCTATGTAGCTAGAATCTGCCTCTCCAATATTTTCACTGCTTCCTCTACCAGTTTCCCCTTTTCCCCAGGAACAGCCAAGAAGCATAGCACAGTAAGGAAAAGGAGGGAAGGAAAGCTGAGAACTAGAAAGCCTCATTTCCGCACAATAAACCCTCAGCAGCTTCAGCCCCATGCATGGCGTAGGGGTGGTTAAGGAGAGGCATCGGTGGTGGGGGGATTCTTACAAGGAGGGATGAAGAGGTCAAATAATTCATCACCTCCAAAAGGAAATTTGCCTCCCGGTTGCCACCTATCCTCTCTCCAGATATGTCCAAGGGAATAACAAGCAACCATCCATTTCCTCAGAAAGACAACAATAGGTAGAGATGAGGCAGAGCCCATTGACAGAAGAGGTGATCCAGTGGGGATTGGTTACCTGACATAGTAGGGACTTATCTAAATTCAGAAGAGCATCCAAATTTTAAGACACTTGTAAAGGAGTCCCCTGAAGTTTCTGTCTCCAATGGTGAGAGAACCTGTCCACACCCAGTTACTTCACTGTGTGGCTCTGGCACAGATCCTAGTTCCTTGCTTCTTACAAGGGGCCTCTATCCCTTGTAGCCTTCTTAAGTCTCTCCCTGGCAGCTTGCAGCACTCCCTGTACAGTTGGGGTGAAGACCTCCTGGATGAGAGTTTCCCCTGTGGCTCCAGAAGTCAGGCCAGCAGTCTACTGCTTGGCAAACAAGCTCCTTCCCCTCACCTGACTGCAGTTTCCTCTCTTTTACAGGCCTCCTGCCTATCATACGTAATTGACAAAGCCAGAGGGGTGGGAAAGCCCTGCCCCTAGGGTCTATCTGGCACCTTCCTCATCAGTGAGAGGTCCATACACCACATCACAACACCAGTCCAAATTGATCCCAAAATCTGAACAGCAGAGCATGACACATGGCCAGAAAGGGTTAAACATCTTGCAAAACAAAATGACTCAAATTTAACCCTTAAAGACGTGGGGGAGATAATGTTTGTGTTTTTGTGTATTTACATATATATGGGTAGTGGTTAACAATGTAATCAATAGTCCCTGTCTATGCTGTTTTCTGATAATTCAGAGATGAAAAGAACATCCCAGCATTTAAATGAATTGTAGATACAGGATATCATTGTATTAATCTCTCTTTGAAATGTATAGCAAATTTTCTGTGAATGGTGGAAAAACAGGCAGTTGCCTTATGTTAATTCATATAGCTAAGTACCAGTGATGGACCTGCTTCAAAGTCGCCCTAATTACGTATTGTTCCTCAAGGGACTCCAACTTGTCAAAGGTGGCTTGAAATTGTATAAAAGATCCCTGGATCCTGATCCTGTTTATCTCAGATCTGCTTAAGCTTCATCAGGGGAAGTTTGAGTTGCACGATGAGATCCCAGTTAAGCTGGTACACCCTGGATAGGATATTGGTCATTGGACTAGAACCTATGGACTAAATTCTTTACAACTACAAAACGCGCCATCTCTGCTATGAATCTGAACCTCAAGCATTGAATCTATATCTGTGTGTATATTGATCTTTTAACCATACTCTCTCCCTTTTCTTTTTTAATAAATTTTAGTTTACTTAAGAATTGGCTGTAGTGTGTATCTGGGTAAGATCTGGAATATTCACTAACCTGGGAGGTAATGTGTCCGATCCTTTGGGATTGGTAGAACATTTTCTTTTATATGATGAAATAAGATGTTCAGAAATCTTCATCATATTTGACTTGGGTATCTGGATGGAGGCCTGAGGCTAGGTTACTTTAAGGAAACTGTGTTGTTGGTTTCTGGGCAACCGGTGAGGTAATAAAGAAGCTGTTTTGTGCTGGCTTGGTAAATCTAAGTATTGAAATATCCACCAGCTTTGGGGATTGACTGCCCCATTCTTTGCAGTTCACCCTAATTGAGTGACCTCAGCTGGCCCCCACTGGGATCCCGGTCACACAGAGCTTCTCCCACCACAGGTTATATATGGGCATTTTTGCTTCCCCAGTTCCAATACGGATGGCGAGTTGAGCACCCACTCTGACATTTGCGTCTGTGTCAAGTTATCATCAAGTACTGACAAGCTGTCAAAATGCAGAACTGTGTGGCTGTTGGGTGTGCTAAGAGCTAAGATGATTAAAAACACTTTGGAAATTTTCAGTTTATAGACCAAATATTTCTATACAGTTAACCTAATTTCACCAGCATTTGCAGGAAAGGTTATTGTCACCCCGGGCCTATTAGGACAATTCTCTCTGGATACATTTTCAAATGTTGGCAACTGTGCAAGCTTTACAAAATAAATCAATAAATAAGGAGGTTAGTCCCTAGATTCTCCTGAGTTTGTTTAATTTTAGAAACAGAGCAAACAAATTTTAAAAATCTCTTTACATTTACCATTTCCAAATTAAAACCATCCTATGGGTTGTGGCTTACCAACTTCCAAACGGTGTAGCTGAAAAATATGCTTATGATAATATAAAAAAGTTTTTACCATTTCAACGGAACCATCTTTCGGATAATACAAGAGTTCGTAACGTCGAAAGAGCGAAGCATTCGGGTCATACCATTCTGCAATGAAAGCAAATCTGTCGTCTTGACTCTGGAAAAGAAGGGTTAGAAGGCTATGATAGGAATCGTACACAGAATCATTGCATTACATTTATTTCCCAAATGAAAACACACTCGTGAACATGCTTCAGCATTGTGAATAAGAGCACTACTATCTGCTCACCAAGGGCGACAGCATCGTTTAACTTCTGAATCGACTTTGATCTCAAAGGAAGCCTCTAAGAAATGTGGAGTTGGCCTTTTAAATAAGTATGATCAAAACATATGGTTCTAGTCTTGCCTAAACTACAAAAATCAATCATGTTGAGGGGTCCAGTTAAAACACAGCTACTGTTAAAATTCAGTTCAGTCCCAACTACAATGCATGATGGAACAGTTAGGGAGGCAGCTTCAGCCTCTCAATTTTCTGAGGTCAAACTCATCTGAGCCTGCTACCTTGCCCACTTTCAATTGCTATAAAATGTTTATCTGCTCATAGCTAACCACAGAACCTTTCCAAATTTCACAACATGTCCCAAAAGGAAAATAGATCCCTCTCTTGGTGGTGGTGACAATGAACGTCATCTTTTAATACAAAGATAAGTTCACTCAGGCTGGGGCAATAGGAGTGTAATTTGTAAATTAATCTCCTACTAGTTGTAAGAGGCCTGTGCACCTCAGCCTCATCTATAACAAATTTGCTCTGAGTGGGCAGGGATAGCCAGATTGCAACATGACTGAAACTAACCAAATTTAGCTGGATGTGCGGGACTTCATCACTGCTCTCAATCTTATCCATTTGAGCCCTTGGATCCAAGGCACTGGAGAAAGGAAAAGAGTCCTGAAGGTTTTCCAGAACATAGGTAGACCTCAGCTTTGAGATGTTAGCACTAGATGATTTTCTTTGAGATGTTAGCACTAGATGATTTTCCGAGGTGGCAATGACTGTCCCTCTAGCACCTTTGGCATCTGACTGGCTCGATGTGGCAGCCTCACCAAAAGTGGCTCCAGAAGGATGCCTTAGGTTGGATCGAGCATTGAAGGTTTGGTTTGCTCACTGAGGAGGTTTAGAAGTGAAAGACCCTCCTTCATTAAGAAGGCTTGGAGCCAGGTTTGTATATCTATACTGACTCAGCGTGTGAAAAGTCTGACAGCAAATCAGGAGAATGGGCAAGAAGAATGGCATTGCCAGGCACATGAGGCACTAGCTGTGCACAGACTCCAGAAAAAAGGAAGGTCACAATGCACACCTCAAACCTTGGCCTGTGGGTTTGCTGTAAAGCCCAGAACAAAGCCAATGCCAGTTTGAGATTCAAACTGTACAATGATATGGGAAGAGTCTCAAAAGAACCCAAACTACCTAAAAACCTAACTACCAAGAACTATTCACAGAGAAAAAATTGGCAAGAAGTCTGGCTGAAAACCAAATTCCAGAGACAGAAAGGTTCCTATGTCTATAGCTGGCTGCCAAAAGGAAGAAACTGAAGTGCTTTGGATTGCACCGACATTTTATAACCTCAGCTCTGAATGTTTAGTACTGTGAAAGGGCAATCGGGAATACCAAAGGGTGCTGCTTTCTAAAAGTTTCAAAGTTCTGGTGCTGGTGGACACATGCTACAAGTGGAAATATGCAGAGGCCACCCTAAGGTAAGTGGTAACACTTCATCACAACTGTTTACCAGTTCTGTAGTCCAACAATGGTAATAAGATGAAAGTTTGCTACTATCGGGGGCATTAAAGGAAATAACAGAGAAATCTGCAGGTATTTCATATGCTTCTTCAAATGATTATTGTATTTTTACTTCAAAAATAAAGTATTTTTTACAAACATTTAGAATTGTAGGGGGTGTTGGATGCTGTTTGATTAGTTATACAGCTTCAATTCAACACTGCTAGAGACAGGCCTCAATTAAAACCCTGATAGCTATACACCACTGATCCATGTAGGTCTAGATTCTGGGGCTCAACCATTGCTCTCTAACATGACAAATCAAAACCCTGGACCTAAATGCTTCCAAACTCTGTGCATAATTGTATAAGAACATTGTAACTCAGTCCAAGCTCTGAACAGTGCAAACATTTACAATAAGCAGAAATTCAGAATTACAATAAACTGATTTTTTCCCCCAAGTAATCATCCCCACCCCCGCCCCGATCCAGCCCTTTTTGAGCTTTCTACATCAATAAGAAGCAACAGGTCTACTGTTGCTCAGTTAGTTGATACTGGTAAAAGAACATGTCCTTTAAATAGTCAGCACGCTGAGACAGCTGATGGTATTGAAAGAAAGTAGCCTAGTGCAAGTCATTTCCCAGTGCTGAAGAATGTGTTATGTATTGTGTCATGGCTCAGATTACATCCGGCCTCCAGAGGAAAGCTTTTCCTAGTCAACTGGTTTAACAAAAAACAAGTGCTTCTAAATTGCCAAGATAAGAGGATGGGTAACTGAATGTCATTACCACCTGATGTGTGTCCGTAGTCCCTGTGAAATAAGTAGTCAGTCTTACTCTGGTTCCAAGTGAACAGATGTCCATTAATTGCCTCCCTCATTTGTATTCTCAGTAGAAAAGACAAGACCTGCACTCCTCTCTCACCCTTAGAGTAGTCCCTCTACTTTAAGGCTGAGGCATGTTAGCAGGACAATGCATAGAGGAAAGCTTGCACACACTGCTCATGTGATTCTCGCTCCATGGGACAGAGGTCTCCAACTCCAAGGCTGTCCACCCTGCACTTCTCACTTCCCCACAGGCTCATTTGTGTTTTCCTTTTGACAGCCCTACACCTTTGTTTTTAATGTTTCATTTAGTTCATCACTATTCCTTTTTGGCCTCTACTTCTGGGAAAGGGGGGGGGGCATATTTCAAGGATCTCACCGCCCTAGAAAGTGCAAACGGGCCATCCCCTTTGCTTTTATACACCTTTTGAAGTCTAACATACATACATATATATATATATATATATATATATCATATAAAAGATTAAGATTTTCAAGTTGGCACTAAGTACGACTTAACTTTCAAATTTTGGAAAACAGTGGCAGTTCAGTTGTGTCAAACACTGCCCGCTAAGCAGTGGATCAGAACAAATGCACATCAGCTTCTAGAGCAGTGCAGAAGCATGAAGGGTCTGGTTCTGCTCCTACTTAAGTCAAGGATAAATTGTCCCAAGAGGAAGGTCATTAGACTGGTGCATGTGGGCCGGAAACTATCAGCATTGAATAAAACGGTCACTGGTAGGCAATTTGCTGCATTATTCTTTCCCCTCCTGCTCCCAAGACAGCATGATGTCTAATGCTACTAAGTATAGATAGTGAAAATACAATCCAGACAACAAAGCTAGCACTTTAGAAGCTGGCCAGTGGCAGCATATGTAGAGCTAGACACACAAAAAACATTACTAGGGTCTAAGGCAGCGTCTCTCAAATGCGGCCACCGTGGCCGCATGAGGCCACCGGGGGCTTTTTTTGTGGCCACAGCCTCCTGGGCTGTGATTGTGGGGGGAGGAGACAAAGTAGCAGCCATTCCCGCTCCCTGTTGCTCCTGGATGCACTGCCTTGGTGTTGACACCTGGGGCACAATGTGGAAGGACCAGGCAGCCGGTGAGTTCCCACCTTCCCAGGGGTGGCAGGCTCAGCTTCAGGCTCGAACCCTGAGCTCCAGCTGTGCAGTGGCAGGCCCCAGGCTCCAGACCCCCACTTGTCACCCTACCCCCATCCAGGGCTTAAATTTGTCCCCAGGCTTAGCAGGGCTGAGTAAATCTGCTGTAAAAGTGATACTTGTATGTTTGTTAATATCACTTTTCACAGCAGACTTCCTAGCTAGCAATAAATAAATTACAATGATTTGGATGTGTATATGTGCATATTTTTGTTTTTCCTAAAGCTAATTAACTAGTTTAGGAAAAAGTGGGAGAGTGGCCACCAGCAGGATTTGGTGGCTGCACTCTGAGGCCACCAAAAATTTGTCCTGAGAACCCCTGATCTAAGGCCTCAATTCAGCAAGCCATTTAAGCAGCGGGTTAAATCCCAGGGAATTCAATGGGATTTAAAGACGAACCTCAGCACTTTACTGAACCAGGGGTCCTAATATGAGAAGCAATGGGAAAGAATAAGATAAAGAAGAAGAATTCCACAATTTAAGTATAATATTGAGCTTTGCAGCTTTGTTTCCAAAAACATATGAGTGTAGTATTGTAGATCGTAGTATTGTAGACCATGTTGTCTAACAGATAGAGCCCTGGCCTGGGACTCAGGAGACCTGAATTCTGTTCCCAGCTCTGACACTGGCTGCTGAGTGACCTTGAGCACTCATCTCATGTATCTATGACTCAGTTTCCCCATCTGGAAAATGGGGTTAATGGTAAAGTACTTTTTGCTCTACTGATGAAAAGTGCCATATAAGAACTGGATATTATTTATTAACCTTTTAACACTCTGTAGTGATGCTGGAAAGAAAACAAATTAAATTGCTTGAGTTATTTGCCTAGCAGTGACTAATATTGCAAAGCACGACGAGTCACTTTATAGTTTAGGTTGCAGTGGATTTCCATGTGGCCTTCTTTGAATGTACTTTACTATGTTGTTTTAATTCTTAAACAAACAGTGCTAGTTTTTACAGCTGAATAATTATCTATGAATAAGAACAAATAGTAGTCACATGGTTGTTAATCAGATCCTTCTTTGTATTAATACTGCACATAGCTGTATTTTTCATTGCTACGGGTCTGTAAAATAAATTAGTCACAAGAGATATGCTGCCAATTTGCATTTTAATACAACCCTGAACATTTCCAGCTCAAGTTTCCTCAGGCAAATGAATTTTTAACAAGAAAATAAAAAAAAATACATTTTTCATTATAGTCATCAGCATCTTCATGGGAAAGTTGAGCAAATAAACTTTTTGCCTGGACTGGTCAATTTAAATGAGAATTCTGCAAGCCATTTCAACATGATATTGATTTTAAAGTGCCTCAAGTAAATTGTATAAGATTTTGCACAAGTTGTCTATTAATTATTTAGATTTATTATTCAGCAGATATTGCAGGCCATCATTGGTTGTTCAGCTGAATGGCAAAAATGACTATTCCTCAGCATGCACCTTTAACACGGTGCCCCTGGCAAGGTAAAAATATGTAATTTTGGTTTGAAAAAAAAAAAAAAAAAAAAAAGCATGAGCACTCCCTCACAAAAGAGACTTATTTACAAGTTTAGGAAGCACAGGGTAGAGAACAACTTGAAAGAATTAACATTATTTTAAGAATAGGAAACAGTAAGAGCTAACAACGCCAGAAAATAACAAAATGGAAATAACGAAGCTTTATCAGCGGTGAGGATTACAATTGCTTCTGAGCATTCTACACATAAAATTGTCATGATGAAGAAATATTTTAAAAAGGCTGAGGACCCAAATCAGGAGACGACAATAGTTCATACAAAATAAACAGTCAAATCTAATTTAAAACAGATTAAGTTTATGGGCAGATAAAAATGTTTCAGGACAATTTATTGTCAAGTTAAGAAATGAGGTACCAAAAATAACCACGGAAGTTTGGGAAAGGAGCACAATGCACATACAAACTGAAAATCAACACACGACTGAGACTGTAGCTATATGAAAATCATTTGCATAATATCAGATGTACAGTGGCAAATAAGATTGAGTACAGTCATGACAGGAATTAATTTATGTAATGTGATTGATGTAATGTTAGCTACTTTCAGTTGTCATCGTAGTATTACCAAATCCAAGCATTCAAAAATCATGAGCCAAGCCCCAAAAATTATAAGATTATTAAAATATATTTTGGGTTATTTTTCTTTGGTTTCTGGTTTTTAAGTCTTGAGGGTTCATGTTTTCAAGCTTCTCTCTCTGCAACCAGGAGGGCTAGAATTTTTTTTTTAAATGAAAGCTGACTCCAGGAACAGGGTGTTTAAGAAAAAAAAACAAATATTACAATACTTGCAAATAACATCATGAGAGTTAGCAACTTTGCCACTGTTCCCTAGAATATTCATTTATTTTTGCAGTTAACTGAGGGCTGGTGTATGATTGTTCTGTTTAATATCTTCAACGATTTAGATAATGGCATAAAGTACACTTCTAAAGTTTGCGGACAATACCTAGCTGAGAGGGGTTACGAGTGCTTTGGAGGATAGGATTAAAATTCAAAATGATCTGAACTAACTGGAGAAAAGCTCTAAAGTAAATAGGATGAAATTCAATAAGGACAAATGCAAAGGACTCCACTTAGGAAAGAACAATCAGTTGCATACATACAAAATGGGAAATGACTGCCTAGGAAGGAGTACTGCAGAAAGCGATCTGGGGGTCATAGTGAATCACAAGCTAAATATGAGTCACACTATTGCAAAAAAACTAAGCAAACATCATTCTGGGATGTATTAGCAGGAGTGTTGTAAGCCAGACATGAAAAGTAATTCTTTCGCTCTACTCCGGGCACTGCGCTTATTAGGCCTCAACTGGAGTATTGTGTCCAGTTCTGGGCGTCACATTTCAGGAAGGATGTAGACAAACTAGAGAAAGTCCAGAGAAGAGCAACAAAAATTATTAAAGGTCTAGAAACCATGATCTATGAAAAAAATGGTATTTGTTTAGTCTGGAGCAGAGAAGAGAAGATATGATAAAAGTTTTCAAGTACATAATAGGCTGTTACAAGGAGGAGGGACCAAAATTGTTCTCCTTAACCGCTGAGGATAGGACAAGAAGCAAGGGCTTAAATTGCAGCAAGGGCAGTTTAGGTTGGACATTAGAAAAAACTTGCTATCAGGGTAGTTAAGCCCTGGAATAAATTGCCTAGGGAGGTTGTGGAATCTCCATCATTGGAGTTTTTCAAGATTAGACAAACACCTGTCAGGGATGGTTCAGATCAGTGGCTCTCAACAAGTGCAGACTACTGTACCCCTTTCAGGAGTCTGATTTGTCTTGCATACCTCCAAGTTTCACCTCACCCAAAAACTACTTGCTTACAAAATCAGACAAAAATACAGAAGTGTCACAGCACACTATTACTGAAAAATTGCTTACTTTCTAATTTTTCCCCATATAATTATAAAATAAGTCACTTGGAATATACATATTGTGCTTACATTTCAGTATACAGACACTCCCTGACTTACGCAAGTGTTCTGTTCCAGAACACCTTCGTTTGCGTAAGTCAGGAACATATACCCGACAATTACGCAAAAAACAAAAACAAAAAAAGCTTGCATAACCCGGGGAGCGTCTGTATAGTGTACAGAGTAGTATAAACAAGTCATTGTCCATATGCAATTTTAGTTTGTACTGATTTCACTAGTGCATTTTATGGAGCTTGTTATAAAACTAGGCAAACATCAGTTGATGTACCCCCCTGGAAGAGATCTGTGTACCCCCAGGGATACGTGTACCTCTGGCTGAGAATCACTGGTCTAGAGAATACTTAGTCCTGCCATGAGTGCAGGGGACTGGACTAGATGACCTCTTGAGGTCCATTCCAGTTCTATGATTGTTCTGAAGACTGAAATCCTCTATCTACAGAGCAAGTACAGCATGGGCAATCTGCTCCGCAACAGTCCCATCAATGTGCTTCATGCCCTTACCTGGATGAGACCCTGTAGAGATGATAGGAGTGTCCATTATTCATAGCCAATCCTTGGCTTCTGTCAGGAGTCCCAAAAAGGGGGTCAACTGTTATGTGAACACTTGTCCCAAAGGGATTAGACAGAAACCACCGTCAATTTATTTCACACAGGCCTCCAAACTTCTAACAAATGGCAGTAACTTTAAGTCATTACTGATCTGGGTTAGATTTGACTTGGTGTCCTATACACGAAAGGTTTCACAGCTCTTAACCAATCCCCAAAGCCATGCAGTCTTCCTATGAAATATTTTTAAATGATTTACGCAAAAGGCAACATCAATTAGTTGCGAACAGTTCAGGTAAAAACTATTCAGGTAACCTTAAATATGTCTCTAAACAAATTCTCACTTTTTTTTTAGCCCTTTCAATAATTCCTGCTCCACATTCCACATACCCCATTGCAAAAAAAAAATAAAAATATATAACAACATCTGCTACCACCCTTTTCTAATTCACCAGTGAAACCCAATGGTACAATGACGACTAGTACTCATGATTTTTCCATCAGTGAAACCCTGTTATAGTTATGACAACAAAATTGTGTAGGTGCTTTACAATTGCATACTAATAGTTTTAGGTTCTCTATATCTATCTATTAAGGTACTTATATTGCCCTCTCCCCATAATATCCAAAGGCCTTTCAAAGGAAAAATCCTGGCCCTATTGAAGTCAATGGAAGTTTTGCCACTGACCTCAATGATGCCAGGATTTCACCCATGGTATTTAAAAAGACAAAGAAAAAGATTTCTTTCTTCCCAGTCTGTAGGAAAAATTCCTTGTTTAGTTGATAGGTTTTGCTTGTTTATATTTACGTACGTGTATGTGTGAGTGAGTGGATGGGTTTGTTGTGCGACTGTGTGCACACGTTGAATTTATTGAGGGAAAGCTAAATTAAAAATATGAATCTTGCACTTAGTTCTCAAAGTGGTGAAGCCGATGGTCATTGTTAGCTTGAGTGGGACTAACTTTCATAGTCTAGGTTCAGGGCTTGTGATAGTTCTGTTTCTTGCACTGACTGGTTGAAAGTCTCATTGTCCCAGTGAAACACAATTATCATGGAAGCTCACCGTCACAGACAGAAAGAGGTAGTGAGGACCAATCCCAAAGAGGGCTTTCCAGATTAGGATAGGGCTCTGCATTCACTGTAAAGCCAGTACAGAGAGTTGAGTACCAGGAGGTTATGTTCACAATGGGCCACAATCTTGTAGCCAGTCAGGGGGAAAGATGCGTTCCTTGCCATCATGGCCATTTGGGTATCCAGCAGCATTGCTGTGTCCAAAATGATGCCACGGCTGTGGATTGTTGTTTTGCTCCAAGAGCACATATGATCCATAATGGGGGACGTTACATCGGAGGCAGGTTCCACAAAAGCACTTAATTCTTTATACCAGCATCACCTCAGTATTTCTTGGTTTCCTCTTTATGAGTAACACTACTTTACAGATCCTATTCACCTTTACCTTGTGCCCTGTTATTGCATGGGACAGAATGGGACAGATTTTGGTTTCAAAAACATCAATGCAAATACAGAATAACTTAATTGGCCCAACAGGTATAACATTGCATTTGCAAAGGCAAAGTAAACAAATTCATTACCACTGGATGTCATTTTTATTATATTTTGTCCATCTAGAATACCTGAAAAACAAGGCTCTCAACTTTTATAACATTAATACATTATACCTCACAACACCTCTGGGATGTATTATACCCATTTTATAGATGGAGAAACTGAGGTCCAAAGAGGTTAAGCGCTTGGTCCAACTGTCACTGGGAATAGTATCAGGCCTTAAGTGACCTATACAGGGACACACAGCAAGTCAGTGGTAGAGCTGGGAACAGAAATCAGGTCTCCTGATTCATAATCTCCTGCATTCTTTGGAGCTCCTTATTAAAATTTCACCACCAAACTGAGTAGAAAGGAGGGGTGATTCTTCCAACCTGTGATGGAATTGATCCCTCTCAGACTAGTGTTAAATCATCTCTGGGAGGAATGATTTATCCCTGGGGCTCTCAAACCCACTGACGGAGAGCATTTTTTTGCCTTTGGAATGTGCCACAATGCCCCAAGTAACAGATAATTTTCCACATGACAATACCTCAAACCACCACATGCATTTCAAGTTCCAAAAGCTGAGCTCTGAGCTATATCATCAACATACTCAATATATTTTTCAGGCACCATATAAAAACATTTCTAAGTGTGCTTACTAGATGCTATTGCTCCTCTCCTTTATTAGGTTGTAACAATAAGAAATGTTCTTTCAAAATGTGAAAAACAAGATACTGGAGTCCCCAGTCCCTGATCCCTGTTTCCTGAAGGCACATGCACTCCTGGGCTTATCACAGGCTAACAGGGGAAAAATGCGTACAATCCCCTTCTTATAATATTGACAGTACATCATTGCTTCTAAGCTCTTATCTTTTACATCCCTTGCTCTTTATCCATTAAACAGACAATTCTGTCCCATCAGCAAATATAAGGTTACTGTTTCTTGTCCTGATGGTTTATAGATCACACACAATATAATGCTTTGAGCAATAACCTTTGTGATACACAACTGCATTGGTGGGAACAGTTATCTCTACTTTCGCTACTTATCAGTCTCCGTGTACTATGACCCCTTCAATTCCGGCTTAGGCAACTCTCTCATGTGGGACACTATTAGTAGGTTTCTCAATATTGGAAAGTGTGCAGTACTATATAATGCTGCAGTGAGTGTATCTTACGGTTTTAATACATTTCCATTCTCTTTTCAGTTCATACTGGTTACCAGGAACTTCACCTTGTGTGAAATATTTGACACCAGTCCATCATCTCTTCTACCTATATTTACCAGTTTGCCAGTCAAGAGTGTACTATTAGGTTATAAGAGAGTAATTTTTTGTCTGTTGCTCCCCGTACCCCCTTATCCAGTCATCTTCAAATAGGGGCAACGTTAAAAGGAATCAAAAGGCTTGATTTAACTCTCATTGAAGCAATGGAAAGATTCCCATAGACTTCAGTGGAAACTGGATTAGGTCCAAAATCTCCATTTTAATGTTCTGATGACTGTATTTCTTTTACTCTCTGCTGTGGGAAAGCCCTGAGCATAAAAGCACAGACATAGAAATCAACTGCTTCTAGGAAATTGCTATGTGCAGAAGCAGCACCAGAAGAGCAGGGGACAAGTCTCCCACTGGAGAAGTGTTTTATTTTTTAAATGAAGAGAAATTCAATTCCCAAACACAAAGTTTCATACCTTTATAAATAGTATAAACAATTTGCAATTAAGGGAATGTTCCCTTTTGCAATTACCTTACCATGACATATACTCATCAATATAGTATTTCAAACTTGACTTGAATAATGTGTCAGTGGAGCCTGACCTTTTCAAAATGTATACTGCCTAAATATGTGATGAGATGAGAAGCTCCAGGATGTGGAATTTTGCCTGTAGCACACCCAAACAGTTTTTAAAACAATATTTGGCACAGACACATGCAATCTCAAATTGCTCATTCACAGTGGGATATCCTTCCTGTCGTTACTAATTTAATGTTCAATCTTGACTGATCTTGGAACATAGCTAATACACACGGAAAAAACTGCTGAAGGGGGCTTCCTGGAATCCACTTGTTAAAATTCTTCCAACAAATTGAAGGGAAGGTTTCCTCACCTCTGATGGAATTCCTACCCTAGTCCCCAAGCTATGCCAGAGAACTTGTTCTTGGGGTAAAACAAAAATACTTCAGAAGAGCAGTACTATTGCCTTTGAAATAGATGAGATTGTATCTTTGCCCTTTGATACTTTTCTTCCTCCTTTAATTTCCCCTGGGAAGATACCCCTAGGCTCCCCTAAAAGGTCTCCACTCACTTTCTCCTTTTCAATGTACACAAAGTAAGGATCATGCTACATATACACCAAGTATATATTGATAGTGTATTTCAGGAACAAAACAAACACTTCCAGAAAATATAAGTCTGTCATGTCCTGTTGCCTCCTTCCTCAGCAATAGTTATTAAAGAGTATTTGTTTAAATAGGATAATAAATTAATAGATTCCTCAGCTCATCACCACTTTTGTCTACAGGATCAGACCCTGTATCAGGTTTGGAAGGATTTCTTTTTTGTATTGGCAGATGTTGGTAAACATCAATTTCACTGCATATACTCAAACCGACAAAAAATATTTCCATCAATAATCTAAAATATACAGATCGGCACAGTAAGGAAAATGCTGCTTGAGAACTTAGAGTAAAAATCCAGTGATTTATACTTTTGAATTAGGCTTGTTAAAAATAGATTAGCAAACCAACAATGCAACCAGGTATGATTTGTTGATGTAAAGATATTTACTTTGTATATTTTTATCTGTGAAGTTGACAATTTGTATTTTAATGGGTTATACAGCTTTAGCATTTTAAATCTCAGCATCTACTGCCATTAAATCATTGTCTGACACCCCCCATAATTTCCAGCAACTGTGAAAACTTAAATCGATAAAAATAGAAAAAATGCTTAAAAGTAAAAATTGATATTACAAATCAAAATCAAACAAAAATAAAAATTGAATGCGGCCAAGCCTACCTATAACAGATCAAAACAGAGAACCTAACCACTTCATAATAACATAAAATCATCATAATAAAAAAGAATGTGCTGTTGTTTTGAACAGAGTTTTAGGTTGAGCATATTATACTACTCTCCAGATAGAAGGCTGAAGTGAAGGACTCTTCCTTGGAAGCATTATTACTCAGTATCAGATTAAATGGATCTTTTTGTGGATGTGTTTTCAGCCGCTAAAAGATGACTAAGTCTTCCTAGTAGAAAAACAAGATGGATGAGGTAATATATTTTATTGCAGTGGCTCTCAACCTTTCCAGACTACTGTACCCTTTTCAGGAGTTTGATTTGTCTTGTGTACCCCCAAGTTTCATCTTATAAAATCAGACATAAAAATAACACTGTTATAGCACATTATTACAGAAAAATTGCTCACTTTCTCATTTTTACCATATAATTATAAAATAAATCAACTGGAATATAAATATTGTACTTACATTTCAGTGTATGGTATGTAGAGCAGTATAAACAAGTCATTGTCTGTGTGAAATTTGAGTTTATACTGACCTCGCTAGTGCTTTTTCTGTAGCCTGTTGTAAAACTAGGCATATACCTAGATGAGTTGATGTACCCCCTGGAAGACAGCTGCATACCTCCAGCGGTATTTGTACCTCTGGTTGAGAACCACTGCTTTAGTCGACCAACTTCTGTTGGTGAGAGAGACACGCTTTTGAGCTTACAAAGAGCTCTGAAGAACCCTGAAAGCATGTCTCTCTCACCAACAGAAGTTGGTCCAAAAAAAAAAAAAAATCCTGTGACCAACACAGCTACAACACTACTGCCTATAAGCCTTCCTGTGAATGACAAAGAACCATTCCTCCAACTGGGAAATCACGAAGTATGAATTCTCTAAAAATGCCCAGTATATTAACCAATTGAAATTGGATCACCTAATGAAACATCTATGAGCCAACTACCAATTCAGATCAGGCCCCTCTTACTACAGTGCTTCAGTGCCAGGAAGAGGAGAAGGTTGCTGACAGACTGCCTACAGCCTCTTGAAGAATGCTCATGACCCAAAGGCAGAGCTAAAACCACCTTCCCCAAACGCAGCATCATTCATGCATACTCTTCCCAAGCATGGCCCAGGAGTAAAGCTCATCCTTCTCCCAGAGGTGCCACGATCACCCTACTAGCAAGACCCACAAGAAATAGCCTTGGACCACTGGAAGCAGAGGTGTTACTAGCCTTTCTCCATGGCTCTTCTCCAGCTGGGAGCCATCTGCCTTGCCTTTTAGTAATGTTGAGCAGGCCAGTCCCACAGTCCCAGCAACAGTAAGCTCAACAGCCTTCTGCCCTCTTGCAGCCAGGCGAAGTGAACTCAAAGGAGACGTGCAACAAGTCAGTGGGAAAGCAAAGGAATAGAACCTGGGAGTGCTAATTCCACTCATTCCCGGCCCTCACTGTTAGACCACACTGACTCTCTACATGCATTCAAAGGAAATATTAATAAAATATTCATCACATCCCTAGTTCTCATTGCAAAGCCTGAAGTTAAATCTCAACTTTGGATATTCTAATAATTTTTAGAGCAACGCATTACATCGTCATAATCACCATCTCTCTATCTGCAGTATTGTAGGCCCAACACGCACGTTACTTGCTTCATTATTTTGTCGCGTGAAAGAATTTTGGACACTGGACTAAAATATAGGTTTTTAATTGGCTATTAAAGGTGGTCACATTTAGCCATAGGTATAGGAGCATTTCCCCCCCTGTTTAATGACAAATAGACAAAACAGGACATGAACTTCCCCCTCCCCTCAGCCTGCCCTCCCTTCACCTCTTACAATTCTTGCTGCCTCCTACTGTCACAGATGGAAAAGTTTCTCATCTGCTCTCCTCCTCTAGCCTCCCACTTGCACCAATGATTCCACCCCATCTCCTGATCTCCCCAGCACCCACACTCATTCCCTCTCCAACTCTTCTCCTTAACCTCTCACTCTCTTCTGGCTCCTTCCCTTCACAATACAATATAAGAATGCTTTAATCTCTCCCATCTTAAAAATACCCACCCTTGACCCCACTTTTGCATCTCTAACTACCACCTCATCTCCCCACTCTCCTTCATCTCTAAGCTCATTAAATGTGCTGTTTGGAGCTCCTCTTCTCCAATTCCATCCTATACCTTCTCCAATGATGCTTCCAGCCCCTTGCATTCAACTGAAACCACTCTTGCTAAAGTCTCTAATGTCCTCCTCCGAGTTAAAGCTCACACCCGTACTCCATCTTCACCCTCCTTAACTTGTCATCTGCTTTTGACACCGCCGACCATTCTTCAAACGTTGTCCTCCCTTGGCTTCTGAGACTCAGTCCTCTCCTGGCTCTCCTACCTCTCTAATTGCTCCTTCAGCATGTGCTTTGGCGGATCGTCCTCAGCCACCTTCCAACCTTCTCTGCATGTTCCATAGGACTCTGTCCTTGATCTCCTTCTTTTCTCATGCTACATCTTGTCTCTGGGTAATCTCATCCAGAAACACAAAGTCAGCCACCATCTCTATGCTGATGATTCACAGAACTACCAATGTCTTCTCTAGACCTGTCTTTTTGGTCCAAACTAAACTCTTGGCCAGTCTCTAACAACTAGTGATGTCTAGAGCAAGGGCCAGCTCCAGGCACCAGGCACCCAAGCACATGCTTGGGGAGGCACCTGGTAAGGGGCGGCGGCGGCGTTCCGGTAGCGCGGCGCTCGGCGGGGGGGGGCGGGTGGGTTCCGGTGGTGCGGCGCTTGGGGGCGGCGCGGGGCGCGGCACTGGGGGAGGGGGGTTCGGCGGTGGGGGCGGGCTCCGGCGGCGTGGCGCTCGGCGGGGGGGCGGGGCGCGGCACTGCGCTCTGCAGGGGACTCGGGGGGGCGGCGCTTTTTTTTGCTGCTTGGGACAGCAAAAAAAAAAGTTAGAGCCGGCCCTGTGTCTAGCCATTACTGCACGCCCAACACAGCTAAAACAGCTCATTCTTCCCCTCTAAATCACCCCACTACCTTTCTTCTCAATCACTGTGGACACCACCATTTTACCTGTCCCCGCCAGCCCGAGCTGGGGAAACTAATGATCCAGCCAGTGGACCAAATTTGGTGATGAATCGTGGTCACACGCCACCTGAGGCACATTGCACATATGCTAAGAAGATAGGCCCATAACCTGGATACCGTCTTTGACTCAGGCTTCTCTTTCAAGAGCCTCACATTCAAGGTGTGTCTAAATGTTGCCAATTCTTTTTGCATAACATTTCTAAGATACCACCTTTCGTATCCATCCACACAGCTAAAACTCTCATCATCACAACTCAATCACTGCAACATCCTTCTTTCTGGCCTTGACATACACCATCTTGCCCTGCTCATATCCATTCACAATGCTACTACAAAGATCAGTCTCCTAACCCATTGCTTTGACCATGTCACCCCTCAGTTGAATCTGTTCAGTCTCCCCCTTCTCTACTGTGTCAAAAACAAGCCGCTCGTGTTCACTTTCACATTCTATCCCCACTCAACCTATCATCTTTCATTTGCTACTGAGCTACTGACTTCCACCACCAGTCAGCCTTTGATGCCAGCCTCCATCACCCACTTGTTAGATTTTTTTCATTGTTTCCTTGTACTCCCCTATCTGTCTGAATCCATCTGTCATCTCATCTTATGGTAAGGACTTGTCTATACAGAGAATTAGTGCAAGCTGGGGTGGAAATGTATAGCACACTAGCTCCTGCACAGTAACTGGCCATGTGGCCCTTGATACCACACACTAGAAGTTCTGCTGAATGATTTGATCTACTGCTGTTTCAAACAATAGCAAGGTGCACATGGGCGACTTAGTGCATGGAAGGCTAAAGAGCTGTAGATTTACACCTCAGCTTGCCATACATTAAGTCTCCATATAGACATGTCCTTACATTGCAAACTCTTTGGGACAGGGACTGTCTTTCTGTTCTGTGTCTGTTCAGTGTCTAGCACAATGAGTCCTGGTCTATGACTGGGAGTCCTAGGCACTACAGTAATGCAAATAATAATAAATCATAATAAATGAGGTAATCGGAATCCCAGGTGGCTATCCTACAAAGTTGAAGAGACAGCAAAATTATATAAACTACCAGCACTTGGAATTTTCAATAATATTATTAAATGGTATGGAAAATAATAAAGCAAAGAATGGAAACAGAACATGTCAAGTTAAGCTACATTACAAAATGCCAATGCACCATCTGGGAATAAGTGTTCCTTTTCTACCCCCGTAGTCCATTTTCAGCAAAAACAGAAAAGAAAGTTAGATTAGTCTTCTGTTGAACATCCTGGTTTGCTAAATAAAATTATTAATCAAAGACAGGAAGTGGGTGTGGGGCCAGGACTCCTGAAGTTTGTTTTCAGCTATTTCACTGATTTGCTGATCAACTGTGGACAAGTCACTTAACATCCCTGTGCCACAGTTTCCCCATCTAAAAGCAGAGATAGTACCTATTCTGTTGGGGTTCTGTACAAACACTTATCCTCACTCTCTGGAACCCTGAGATGAAAGGCACTACAGATGTGCACAGCCCAATATTTACTACATCTGCTCATTGTTCAAGCATTTTTAAAAACCATATTTGTGCTCTGTTTGGCTGAGGGAGAAGAGGGAAAATAAAGTATCAGAGAAGAGATACTGCACATATACAGCAGGACTGCCAATAGTCAAAAACATTCCTGCCTCCAAGACCAATAAGTTTCTTAGGGTATGTCTACACTACGGGATTAATCCGAATTTAGATAATTCGGATTTGAGAAACAGGTTGTATAAAGTCGAAATGAGTGCGGCCACACTAGCACAGTAATTCGGTGGTGTGCGTCCAAGTACCGGGGCTAGCGTCGATTTCTGCACCGTTGCACTGTGGGTAGCAATTCCATAGCTATCCCATAGTTCCCGCAGTCTCCCGCGCCCATTGGGATTGTGGGTTAAGATCCCAGTGCCTGATGGGACAAAAAACATCGTCGCAGGTGGTTCTGGGTATAGCCTCACTTCCTCCCTCCCTCCCTCCCTGCATGAAAGCAACGGACGGCAGACAACCATTTTCGCGCCTTTTTTCCTGGGTGGGTGAACACTGCAGACTCCATACCACGGCAAGCATGGAGCCCGCTGAGGTCAAGACAGCACTCATGAATATTGTAACCACCTCGCGCGTTCTCATGGAGTTTATGCTCAGCCAGGACCAGAAAAACGAGGAGAGGAGGCAGCGGCGGCGGCAGCGCAGCGACAAGCATGATGAGGACATGGACACGGACACGGACACAGAATTCAGTGAAACCACAGGCCCCGGTGCTTTGGAGATCATGTTGTTAATGGGGCAGATTCTATCCATGGAACGCCGATTCTGGGCAAGGGAAACAAGCACAGACTGGTGGGACCGCATAGTGTTGCAGGTCTGGGACGATTCCCAGTGGCTGCGGAACTTTCGCATGCGTAAGGGCACTTTCATGGAACTTTGTGACTTGCTGTCCCCTGCCCTGAAACGCCAGAATACCAAGATGAGAGCAGCCCTCACAGTTGAGAAGCGCGTGGCGATAGCCCTGTGGAAGCTTGCAACGCCAGACAGCTACCGGTCAGTCGGGAATCAATTTGGAGTGGGCAAATCTACTGTGGGGGCTGCTGTGATGCAAGTAGCCAAAGCAATCACTCAGGTGCTGCTACGAAAGTTAGTGACTCTGGGAAATGTGCAGACTATAGTGGATGGTTTTGCTGCAATGGGATTCCCTAACTGTGGTGGGGCAATAGACGGAACCCATATCCCTATCTTGGCACCGGAGCACCAAGCCACCGAGTACATAAACCGCAAGGGGTACTTTTCAATGGTGCTGCAAGCACTTGTGGATCACAAGGGACGTTTCACCAACATCAACGCGGGCTGGGCGGGAAGGGTTCATGACGCTCGCGTCTTCAGGAACACTACTCTGTTTAAAGGGCTGCAGCAAGGGACTTACTTTCCGGACCAGAAAATAACCGTTGGGGATGTTGAAATGCCCATAGTTATTCTTGGGGACCCAGCCTACCCCTTAATGCCATGGCTTATGAAGCCATACACAGGCAGCCTGGACAGGAGTCAGGAGCTGTTTAACTACAGGCTAAACAAGTGCAGAATGGTGGTAGAATGTGCATTTGGCCGTTTAAAAGGTCGCTGGCGTTCATTATTGACTCGCTCTGACCTCAGCCAAAGAAATCTCCCCATTGTTATTTCTGCTTGCTGTGTGCTCCACAATCTCCGTGAAAGTAAGGGGGAGACCTTTATGGCGGGGTGGGAGGCTGAGGCAAATCGCCTGGCTGCTGATTACGCGCAGCCAGACACCAGGGCGATTAGAAGATCACACCATGAAGCGCTGTGCATCAGAGAAGCTTTGAAAACCAGTTTCATGGCTGGACAGGCTACAGTGTGAAATATCTGTTTGTTTCTCCTTCATGAAAACCCTCCCCCTTTACTGACTGATTTTCTGTAAGGAACCCACCCTGCCCCTTCCCCCAGCTTTCTTTCAAACCAAATAAAGTCACTATCATTTAAAAATCATTTATTCTTTATTAATAGATTAGAAAAAGAGGGAGGGAACCCGGGTGGTATTTGGGAGGAGGATTGCTGGGAAGGAAAAAGCCACAAAGAAAAGGTTAAAAAAATGACAGCCTTTTGCTTGGGCCGTCTACTGGGGTGGAATGGGAAGGTGTACGGAGCCTCCCCCCCCGCGTTCTTACACGTCTGGGTGAGGAGGATACGGAACATGGGGAGGGGGGAGGGTGGAACAGGGGCTGAAGCGGCAGTCTGTTTTCCAGCAGCCGTTCCTGAACCTCCACCAGACGCCGGAGCAGCCCCAGCGTTGCATCCTTCATCCTCTGGTCTTCCTGCCGCCATCTCTCATCTCGATCGTCCCTCCTCTCCTCACGTTGGTCCCTCCTCTCCTCACGTTCACTGACTTCTTTCCTATACTTTGAAACTGTTTCCTTCCACTCATTCAGATGAGCTCTGTCACTCCTGCTGGATTGCATAATTTCAGAAAACATGTCCTCCCGCGTCTTCTTCTTACGACGCCTTATCTGTGATAACCTTCGGGATGGAGGAGGGAGGCTTGAGGAATTTGCAGCTGCTGTAGGGAGGGGAAAAAAGAGAGAATTGTTTTAAAAGCTACATTTTGCAGAACAATGCTTATACTCTTTCACGGTGACCAACACTGTTCACATTACATAGCACATGTGATTTCTGTGCAAGGTCGCATTTTGCCTCTTAATGCTGAGTGCCTGTGGCTTTGCTGCTAGAGATCAATCACAGGTCTGGGCAACTGAATTCGGCATGCATGCGGCCATGGTAAGCTTCTGCGCCGTGCTTTCCAACATACATAGCTTGTAGAGTGCTGCAGAAGCCTGGCCAATCTCAGCCAGTTGGGGGGGGGGGACAGTGTGGTGGGGCTTGTCTGGGCCCCTTCAGGCAAGTAGAGTGCTGCGGTTTTTCTGTTAACATTCAGCAGCACCAGAAAACAAACTAACCCTGCAGGAAGATCCCTGCAGGCACCAAACTACCCACCCACCCCCCGCCGCCGAACCCCCCCCCCTCGCCATGAATTCTCTGGGATGATCACTGTACCCTCCCCCCACCGCGTGGCTGGTAACAGGGAAGATCCCTGCAGGCACCAAACTACCCACCCCCCCGCCGCCGACCCCCCCTAATGTCCTCCGTGCAAGATCGGAGGACATT